>NW_006399766.1:26762105-26839563 GCF_000299155.1 Elephantulus edwardii
TCCTTCCCTCCTTCCTTCCTTCCTTCCTTCCTTCCTTTTCTTCCCTCCTTCCTTTTTCAACTGGGCCAGAACACAGAACAGTGGCAATTATTTAAATTGAGCAGATGAAAATGTTACTCTTTGGGAAATGATTCTCAACCAGGGGTGGTTTTGACCACTGAGGGGATGTTTGTCAATCCAAAGAGACATTTTTGGTTGCTACAATGAAAGGGTAATTAAGGAGTCAGTATTACTAGCCTGAGGTTAGAGGCCAGAGCAACCTGTATCTGGCCCAATTCGAGAAGCCTCTCTGAGATCAACTTCAGTCTCCTGCAAGGTCATGTAAGCAAGATGCACAAAAGGGTCAAGTAGAACAAGAAGACTTGAACTAAGATATTTAGCAGTATTTCTACAAGTCCCCAGAGTGTGTGTGTGTGTGTGTGTGTGTGTGTAAGTGTAAAGTTAGTATCTCAGAAAGCAGAGCTGTTCAAGAATGCCAGCAGATGAGGCCAGATCTGCTATCCAAAGTTTAGGGGATGGGGTTACCATGTCGAAGGGACAGAAGAACTGTGTATGCTGCCACCATGATGTGGAGTTGTCACTCAGCTACACTAGGAGGGCCACTGCCCAAAGCTGAATTCTATCCCAATGTGTCTGCGAAGTAGAATGAATCCCAGACTTGAGGGGCCTCCATTCAGAATCCAGAGAGCTTTGCCAACACCCAAAGTAGAGTGTTTTCTCTCATTTGTAATGGAAATGTCTGTCTCCTTCTGCCACTGGACGGTGGAAACAGATGAAGTCTGGATTTGGAATTGATCTAGGACTTTCGGGATGGTATGATGAAGTGAAAAGGCTTTGGATGAATGAATTGTGTCTCCTTCTTCCCAAACATGTGTCTAGTCTACTAGATCATGACTCCCAGGAGTTTGGCAGTTATAGAGTCTACTAGATCATGACTCCCAGGAGTTTGGCAGTTATAGCATGATGTAATCACCCACATGATGTGATCAGCCAGTCAGTTGTCAAAGGGATTAAAGTGAGAGGCAACTCCCTTAATGCAATCACAACTCTGATCTGCTGGGAAGGGAATTTGCCTAGAGTGTTACCGACATCATCTTTTATATTACAAGCGACAAAGTGAGGGAGACAAAGACCGCAGTGCCATCAAAAAGAAGAGACTGGAATGAAGTACATCTTTTGAACCCACAAACCCTGAACCCCAAGAAGACTGATATCGGGACACACAAAGATCTCCAAGGGATGGTGGGCCTTCAGAGGTTGAGAGAAGAAAAACACCTTCACCAAGGCAGACAATGAAAGCCTTCCCCCACAGCTGGCAGCCCAAATTTGGACTTCTAGCTTTTTAAACTGTGAATGAACAAATTTCTGTTTGTTGAAGTTGTCCTCTTTTGGTATTTCTGTTACAGCAGTACTAGATAACTAAGACACACTCCTTGTAGTAAATCACTAATAGGAAAACCTGCATTTCGGAGATAATAAACTAGCACCCAAAGATGTTAAAATTAATAAATAAATTTAGTGCCTGATATTCCTATTAGCTTAGGAGTGCATTAGTCTGCTCTATTTAAAGATTTTAAGTATTTGTCCTAATTTCCAGCACAGGAAGATGACATGTCTTATACCCCAAACCCTTGAAGACTGTCACTGTACGCTCATGTTTTCCATCTGGGTCCCATATGGGATGTTTTGGAAGCTTGGTGAATTTGGCAGAAGTTGAGGCTCTTTCTCATTAGAACAAACACAGGGGTCCTGGCAATAGCTACTTAGACAACTGTTCTTTCTGTTGAGACTTGATATAAGAAAGGCTTTCATGAATACATCAGGTTCCTAGATGTATTAATATAAGAACATATTTATGACATTTATTTTCACATACTGCTGTTTCTACCTAAAATAATTGTCAGTATTACAGACATTTGAATCTTCCCAAGAGCAAATCCAATTGCGAAATGAGTTCAAATTCAACAGCTTAGATATTTCATGTTGTATATAGAAAATCTAACCTTACCAAAAGAGAAGTCTACTCTTTCCCCTCTCTGCTGAGAGGTGATCTCTAGGGGTTTCCCTATGTTATATTCAGTGGCTGGGAGAGGGAGCTATGGGGGTATTGGTAACCCCATCTACCACCAGCTCCTCAAGAGAAAGAAAGGCAATCTTCACCTATGTGATTGACAGCTTCAGAAATCGAGTGGGGGGTCACCTGTGGGTCTGTTCTGACTTGACATTTGGAGTGGCAACGAGAAGGCACTGCTGTCAATGACTGTATAAGGGAGAAGATTATAAGAATCTGCATGTTTTTGAAGCATCCTAAACTCTGTCCTTTGTATCTCTTCTTTTGGCTAATTTTAACCTCTGTCATTGCAATGACTTGGAGCTGTGGTGTTGGAGAATATACGGACTGTTCAATGGATGGCCAAGAGAACAAACAGGTCTGTCTTGGAGGAAGTGAAACCAGAATGCTCCTTAGAAGCAATGATACTTCATCAAGTATGAAACGACATACTTGGAGCATGTTGTTAGGAGGGGCCAGTACTTGGAGAAGGGCATTGTGCTGGAAAAGTTGGAGGGACAGTGTGAGAGAGGAAGATCTTTGACAAGATGGGTTGACATAGTGACTGTAGCAGTAGGCTCCAGTGTGTCAGAGATGGTAAGGATGGCACAGGGTAGGGTAGGTCCCAAATCCATTGATTGTAGGGTCTTTATGAATTGCAGTTGACTCAATGGCTTATAACAGCAACAACAGCAATACTTTCCCTACGGGGAGCTCCAGTATCATAGTATGTAGAAATGTGCTCTGTTAGCCCAAAGGCCACATCTCTGGAGGTGCAAATCTACCAGCAGCTACCGGGGAAGATGACCGGCAATCTCTCCTCCCATGCAATTTACAGGCTTGGAAAGCCAGTGGAGTCACATAGGAGTCAGTTCCAAATAGATGACAATGAGTTGAGCTGTTTTATCCTGTCCCTGGAATAAACAGTGAATAGAATGGTTTTCTCTAATGATGCTGAGAGGTTGGTGATTCAAAGCCATCCAACTCTCCTAAAGATCTGATGATCCTTTAGAAATGACAGCCTAGATCACTCTGTGTGATAGTTCTCCTTTGTCATATGGGGTCTCCTTGAGATGAAAATGAACCTGACAGCACCCAGCAAGAACATAAAAGCTTTTGGTGAATTCTGTGAGTCTTTCCAGTGAATGATTGAATGTATATGTGGTTTGGACAAACTCAACACTTGCAAGTGGTGTCAGAAGTGAGAGGAGTCTTGTGACTGTGTCTTCTAACTGAACACTTGTCAAGAGAGGTGCCCCTCACGCACTGAGCCTGGGGGGGGGACCTTAACCTCCATGACCCAACTTTTAGCCAAACAATTAAAACTTTAAATCACTGCCATCAGCTTGAAGCTGACACGTACTGATCCTCCATCAGTTTCTGACATCAGGTAAATCTTGATGGAAGGAGATTGTCCATCTCTGTCCTGCAGAATCTGTGGTGGATATGAACCACTGGAGACTCCAACTTTTGGATTAGCAGCACAACTCACCAAAAACTACACTACGAGAGCTGTGTACAGCAAACACTATCCAGTCCTAGAGGAGTAACAGTAACACAGAGGAGGTGCCCAAGGCTTAGAATAAGCTACCATGAAAGATCAAAAGAGCAATTTTTTTTTTCTCAATGAGAAAGCTCAGAAGTTCAGAATGGGGAAGACGGAAAGATTAATGGAAATTAAAATTATAGGAAGGACATGGGGAAAGTGATTATGTTGTGAGTTCTGTCATTAATGTTCTAAAACAAACTGTATATGAATGATTGAATGGAAAAAAAAACTATTTTCTTTGCAAACTTTCACTGTATTCACCAGGGAGAGGGAAAAAGACGGTTTGGAGAGAGACTGCAGTAGAAATCTGGTGGGAAACATCACATCTAGGAAATTGGGGGGAAAAAATCAATAAAAGGAATAAAAAAAGGTAGAAGAATGTGGAGGTTTAGGTATCCCATTAACTCTTCAGGATGGTGAGAAGGAGAAACAAGTGCTGCGACCAAGAGCGCTTTTATCCTCACGAAGGCAGGAATCCATTCCCCTGGAGTTGTCCTAGACTCTGCACAAAGAACGTAGATCACTGAAAGCAACTGGTCGGTGTCACATGTTATAAGAAGGGGGGGAAATGACATTGTGCAGACTTTGCCAATACAACATATGCATTTAAACTGACACATACTGCACTTCTCTTCTGAACCAAACCTCATTCTAGGTAAAGGACAACTGGAAAGGAATAAGATGTAGATTGTTGTCTTCTGTAACTCAGTATTCTTTAGTGAGAAAGAAAAATCTTTCATCAACAGATGAACGATAATACTGTGTGGGGGGAAAGAAAGCATCATCATAAGTATGTACAGGATGCTGTGGGAGAGCGGGGAGGCTTGGAGAAATCAGAGAAGGCTCACTGGAAGAGGTGGGCCCTGTGTAAAGTTTGAAAGGCAAGCAAGAATTAGCCAAGTGAAGAAGTGGATGGAGGCAAAGCATTGAAACATGCTGGCGAAGAATTACAAAGATGTGGGAAGAGAGCTGAATGTCTGGGAAAACATCATTCATTCATTTAATGGATATTTATTGGCTGCTGAAATTGCACTAGGAACAGATCTAGACATTGGGGCTGAAGTGATGGTTTAGACGGTCATGGTCCTTAACCTCACGAATCTTGCAGTCTATAGAGAGAAACAAACACCTAAGTGGAAATTTAATAGAGTGTGATAAGCGATTTGGAAGAGGAATAACATCATCGAGGGAGCACAGACGGAAGATGTTTATCCCAGCATGGGTGAGGAGGAGGGAAGGTGGCAGGGTGTCTTAGGATGCAATTGAGTCTTGAAGAATGAGTATGCATTAACCAGGCAAACGCAGGGGATGCAGACAGAGAAAATAGCCAACACAAAGGCAATGAGGCACAGGAAAGCCTGGCATCTTCCGGGAACTGTGAGTATGCCTGGGAACGGAGGGTATCGGTAAATGAGTTGCTTGAGTGATTGATTTTGGTGTCTAGGGTGTATAAATAAAGGAGTTCATTCAGGCATTATAAATAGACTCAGAGAAAATGAGAATGAAGGACAGGCAACGTCCTTACAATCAACGAGTAAGTGTCTGCATAAAAAGAAAGGGAAAGCTGAATGGATGGGATGGGTTTAATGTGTGATATGAAAGATGGCGACCATGTGAGCTATGACCAGGTGAGACTGTGGCAGTGGGGAGTGTAGAGGAGCTGAAAACCATTCAAGTGGAACTGAGTGAGGCACTCAGAGGTCAGTGTATAGAAGATATTACTCCCGCAGACCTTGAATCACTCAAGATGAGGACAGGGTGGGAAGAGAAGGAAGTCAGGTGCCCAAATGTCTTGGTTATCTAGTGCTGCTAGAGCAGAAACACCACAAATGAGTAGTTTAAACAAACAATTTCATTTTCTTACAGTCTAGGAGGCTAGAGGGCTCTGACTTTCGCCCTCTTACAGCTCTAGGAAAAATCCCTTGTCTCTTCCTCTTCTTTCTGTTATTTGGCATCTTGGTGACCTAGCTTCCCCATCTTATCTCTGCTTTGTTCATTTTCTCCTTTTAAAAGACACTGACTCTAAACACACCCTATGCTATTATTGTCTCCTTACATAACAAGGGAAACCCTTTCTCAAATGGAATTATAACCACAGGTATAATCATAGGAGTTAGAATTTACGATATCTATTTTGTTGTTGTCGTTATGTACCATCCAGTCCACTACAACTCATAGCCACCCTATGGACAATAGCTCTGAACCCTTCCCTCTCCTGAGCCAATCGCACCTTCTCTGACACACATGTCCCCATTACCCCAATCACTGTGCCAGTCCATCTCATCCAGGGTCTTCCTTTCCTGTGCTGACCTCCACCCTTCCAAACATGATGTCCAAGGACTGGTCCCTCCTAGCAACATGACGAAAGTACATGAGATGGAGTTTCAAAATATTTCCTTCAAGGAGCAACCTGGTCTCACCCTCTCCAGGACAGACCTGTTTGTTTTCTTGGCAGTCCATGGTATGTTCAATACTCATAGTCGTTGTCCATCTCTCTGATGCATAGCAAGTAATTGCGAAGAACACAGCCAGGACCGGGTGCACCTTAGTCTCTAGACTGGCATCATTGATTCTCAGTACTCTGGAAAGTTCCTTGACAGTAGATCTGCCTAATGCAATTTGTCTCTTGATTTCCTGACTGCTGGTGCCAAGAGTGCTGATAGTGGAGCCAAGGAAGCTTTAACTGTCAACAACCTAAATCTCTTCTGCAAACATCATGGTGCTGCCAATTGGCCCAGTGGTGAGAATCTTTGTCTTTTTGATGTTGTGCTTCAATCCATATTGAAGACTACAGTCCTTAATCTTCTTCAGCAAGCACTTCAGGTTCTTCTCCGTTTCAGCAAGCAAGCTTGTGTCATCTGCACAACATAGGTTATTGAGTCTTGCTCCAGTCCTGATGCCACATTCCTCCTCATAAATCCCAGCCTCCCAAATGATCTTTTCTGCAGATAAATTGAAAAGTTATGGAGACATGATGCACCCCTGGCATACTCCTGATTTTGAACCATGCAGTGTTTCCTTGCTTGCTCTACTCTGAGGACTGTTTCCTGGTTCAAGCACAGGTTTCACATAAGCACAATCAAGTGTTCTGGGATTCCCATTCTCAAGATTAACCACACTTTGTTGTGATCTACACATGTTGTGATCTATGACTTTGCATAGTTAGTGAACCCCAGTGTGTCACACATAACAGAAAGCTGGGATTGCCGTCTTGCCTCCCCTTCAGGTCCCCACTCTCCCAGTATCCTATCAGCTTTGTTAACAATCAGCCAACCTAGGCCAGATGGGACATTCACATCACAGTTAGAAGGTAACAAAGCTAGAGGCAGAATTGGATAGCTGTGTCCACTGGTTTGTGTGTTTAAATTATTGTCACATACTCTAAATGTATGGTCGTTCAGAAAGAGTACTTTAACAGGATTTTTAAAAGTGACTATGACACAAATCATCACTGAAACTCCTCGATATCATGCTTGGAAAGATAGGTGGTCAATGAAGGAGAAAAAGACCCTCAGTGAGATGGATCGACACAATGACTGTAACAAAGAGTTCAAGTGCATTGGTAATGATGAAGTCGGTGTAGGCTATGACGGAGTTCCTATCTATTGTTCATGGGGTTGCTGTGAGTCACATTTCACTCAACAGCCCTTAACAAAAACTACACACACGACACAAAGGAAGATTTAAAGCTCAGTTGTAGGCGAAGGAGACAAGGAAACTAATAAGTATAGCAGCATGACATATGATCTAGTATTTCCAGGCAGTTCTACGTGAGGAAGCAATAGGAGAAATTGCTCAAGTATCATTCAACAAGTAGACAAAGAAAATAGACTGTATGAACATTGTTTTCTATCAACGTTCAACCCAAGTATGGCATCATCAATTTCCAAGAATTTTGTTCTTGTTGTTTAAATAGCAGGGTCAGTACAAACAGAGTTAGGCAAGTTCATTGACATTTTGGTATTTCCTATATATAGCTGAAATTCCTTGGCATCTCCACTTAGTGTAGCAGCTTAATTTTGGAAACATCAATGAATTGCATTCCTTCATTGGGAGAAAGCGTACTCCATTTGAATCATTAAGGTAGACACTACCTCGATGAGTTCCTTCCCAGTTGCATTTTCAGTGTCTTCCGCCTCAGGGGCTCATCTTCAGGCCCCATATCCAACTGTGTTCCCCTTGGGTTCATAGGGTTCTTGTGAGCCTATTACCTCAGTAGTGGGTGACCAGTCCTTCTTCTTAGACTAACTTGTTCAGAAAGCTCTGCCAAAACCTGTTCACATGTGCAATGGAAACAATCATGTATAAAAGAAACAAAACAAACTGGCCAATAATGTACGAGGTAGCATTTGTTCTAAGAAGTGCATGGGTAGTATGTGCTGAGAACCTTGGTCGTGAGGGACTTCCAGGCCTGGTGTCAGAGTGAAGACTGCTATCACAGGTGACTAGGGGACCTCCTAACCCATTACAGTCAGTCTCCACATGCCCAAAGTATGTCAGGTGAAGAATCCTTGCCTCCAAGGAGCAGCCTCCTCACCCCCTCTAGGATGAACTTCTTTGTTCTCCTAGCAGTCAATATTTTTCTGCAGCACCATAGCTCAAAGGCATCAACTTTCCTTCTATCAGCCCTAGTCATTGTCCACCTTTCAGATGCATAGGAAGTAACTGCAAAGACCATGGCCTGTATCAGGGGCACCTTAAGCTCCAGACTGACATCATTGTTCTTCAGTACTTTGGAGAGGTCTCTGACAGAAGACTTTCCCAATGCAATCCACCTTTTAACTTCCTGGCTACTGCTACCAAGAGTGTTGATTGTAGAGACAAGCAAATTGAAGCTGTCAACAATCTCAGTCTCTTCACCATCTATCATGATACTGCCAATTGGCCCAGTGGTGAGAATCTTTGTTTTCTTGATGTTGAGCTTCAATCCATATTGAAGGCGGTTGTCCTTGGCCTTCTGCAGCAAGCGCTTCAGGTCCTCCTCAGTTTCAGCGAGCATGGTTGTGTCACTATCCTTTTTATTTCATTTAGCTCTGTTGTGAAGTCACCCATCTCATTTCTTAATAGTTGTGCCTTCTTACCCATCTTATCATTGTGATTTTGAATTTACACACAGAATTTTTACTTGATTGATATCAAGAAATGATATCTGTTTTTATCATTTTCCTTTGAGTTTTTCTATCCTTTTAATTTTTTAAAAATGTCATTTTTCTCTAATATCATGAATATATATACAATATTTTCCTTCATTAAATACAACGTAAATTTCTTTTCTTATATTGTACTTGCTAATTTTATTCAAAGGTTATCTAAAAATAGCTGCTGAAGTCTTCAACCTGGAAATGATTTTCTAAATATGATATTTAAGTTTGGATTAAGAGACAAGCTTTTGGTTTAATATCTCTCACTCTCTGTCACTGATTCTGTCCCAACTAACAGTGATCCTCCACATGGCTTCTGAGAAGCTTAAGAAAAGAAGACAGACCGTTCTTCTCATTATAAATATTATCAGGAAGAGACTGACCATCTTTCTCCCTCGGAGATGCTCATGGATCTGAACAACCAGAGAAGCTCAGCCTTCGGATTAGCACAACTCACTATGGACCCTGGGTTGATATCATTCTTATCGTTTTCATAATTCATCCACTGAAAAAGCATAGGCAGAGTGCTGCTTACGTGTCTGGCATTAAGACAGTCTCAGATCCTTATACTGTAGGTGGGCTGTCAAGAAATAGCCACACGGAAAACACTTATGGACTCAGCTGGAATTGCATATGATCAAATGAGGGCATGATGGGGAAGGGCCACAATGAGGAGTGACTCAGGTTTTCAGAGATTTGGAAGCCTTCAACTCAACACAGAGTACGCAAACTAACTGCCAAGGGACTTACTCATTCACTGAGGCTTAATGTTATTGGGAAGGGAAAAAAAGAGAACAGGTTGTTGATGTTAACAGTTATTTTAACAGGAGTTCTTCCATGGACTCTGCCACCACCCTTTGCCTAAATGACTTCCTGTACCTTATCACGGGACAACCTTGAAACCAAGGAACAGAGGAGAAAATGCTGACCTTCAAAATGAAAAGGCAGAGCTGCATGAATCCCCATTTTGGGCTTAGCAGTAGGCTCAGCCTCAAACTGGGCAATCAATGCTCAGCACGGATTTGGGTTGGTACCATTCCATTTTCGACATTGGCTAATACCAAAGCTAGGGATTTGAAAATGAGCAATAAGTAACTCTAAGAGGCTTGGTAAATATACCCAATTTAAAACAAAACTTGATCAAGTGAACATAAAACTTGGTATGTTCAATATTCAACAAAGCTACTGGGAGAAATTCAATCAATTAATGTTACAAGCCGTTTAAAGACCAAAGGAAAAGAAACTCTCCAAAGCTTAATTTTGTGGGCAGAATTAAATGAAGACGGATCAGAATTGGGTTTTTTCTTTACCCTTTATAGCCCAAATAATTTCTCAAATCTATTTTATCTTTCTAAAGCAGACATATTTAGACTTCTCAATTTTTGTTTAACCTAGTTAATAATAATTACTGTTTACTGAGGGCATATTATTTGGCAAGCAATTTACAATGTTCTTTGTTGTGTTATCTCTGCTGAATTAACCAAGACCATAAACTGAGAACATATAATTGAGATTCAGGGTTCAAGGTCGGTTTCTTCCAATTAAAAGCCTCAGTATCATGTCTTATTTCTGCATCTTTAAGATGGCTTTGAAGTTGATTTTATACAGTTTTGTTAATTTACACTATGATTCCTAGTCCTTCCTTGAGCCAAATAGTCATAGATCATGACTGGCAAAATTACATCCTTGTGTCCCTTCACGTTTTACACTCTAAGATTTGACCAATGTTTGTTTGAATTTTCCAACTTTTATCCACAGGACATCCTTCAGTTGAGTTAGAGAACGGCCTGAGAAGCATATTTCCCCAAAGAGCCTGCTCTATTTCATAAACATTTAAGCATGGAAACAGCTGCTGTTCTCTCCAATTCTATAAGGCAAAGCCCCGTCTAACAATTAGTGTGGCAACACAAGTGCTCCAAAGGAATGCACTTCCTACACAGGCACAATTGCCTCAGATGATTCGAGAGGAAGACTTAAAATTAAGGATGTCAACAGTGTGGATTTTGGACAGTCAGGGGGGCCTTGAAGATCATCACAGTCAGTTTACAAATATCTTTGTTAGCAAAAGATACTGTCTCCACAACAATTTCTCTCACACTTATCTAACACTCTCTTCTATGTCTTCAGTCCCTTGTCTTTATATGAGCTAATTTTATGCGGTTACCGGTTTGCTGTTTTGCCTTCTTTCTCTAAAATTTAAGTTCTCAGAGGAGAGAGATCAAACACATTTGCCACTGTAATCTCAGTGTCTTCTCTGTTAGGTGTTGTTAGAAATTGTCAAGTCAACTGATTCATACTACCTCAAGTACAACCCTGCCTAATCTTCACTGTTAAAGTTGTTGCTGCTGTTATTTCCCATTGAGTAAGTTACAACTCATAATGACTTTATCAACAACAGATCTGAACCTTGCCCTATTCTTTGCCATTTTCACCTTTTCTGACGTGCTCGAGCCATTGTTACAGTCACTGTGTCAATCCATCTTGTTGGGTGTCTTTCTCTCTTTCTCTAACCTTCCAACTTTCCCAGCATGATGTCTTTTTTCAAAGACTGGCCCCTCCTAACAACATGCCCAAAGTATGTTAGTCAAAATTTCACCATCCTTGCCTCTAAGCAGCACCTTGGTTGCTCTTTCTCTAATCCAGATTTTCTTGTTCTTTTTTCAGTCTATGAGGTATTCAGTACTTTTCTCCAGCATCACAAATCAAAGTCATCAATTCTTCTTCTGTCATCCTTATTTACTGCCCAACTTTCAAATGCATAGGAAGCAATTTAAAAAAAAAAAAAAAAACCCATGGCATAGATCAGGTGCATCTTAGTCTTTAAACTTTTATCCTTTTTAGTACCTTGGAGAGGTCCTTGATAGCAGATTTCCACAATGCAGAGTGTCTTTTGATTTCTTGAGGACTGGTACCAAGCATGTTGACTGTGGATCCAAGTAAGGTGAAGTCATCGACAACTTCAGTTTTTTCTCTATCTCTCATGATGTTGCTTATCAATCCAATGGTGAGCCTTTTTGTTTCCTTGATGCTCATATGTAATCCATATTGAAGACTGTAGTGTTTTCTATTCTGCAGCAAGCATTTCAAGGCCTCCTCACTTTCAGCAGGCAAGGATAACACAGGCTGTTCCTGAGTCTTCGTTCTATCTTGATGCTACATTTTTCTTCATAGGATCCAGCCTCTCAGATTATTTGTTTAGCATATAGATTGAATATATATGGAAAAAGGATACAACTGTCATGCACATCTTTTCTGATTTTAAACCATGCAGTGTTCCTTTATTCTGTTCTGACAACTGTTTCTTGGTGTCTAGTAGATAATCTGGCATCTGGATACTCAGAAAGTGGTTTATAAATTAAGGGAAATGTAGATGAATTATGCCTCTTAGCAGCAAATTTCATTAAAGTCATTCTGCAAATAGTTACTGTTTATCTTTCATTTTTCAGGAAAAAATAGGCAAATGTTCAGTTAGTAACAAAATAAAATTGATGGTTTTAATCCATTCAGTGGCATTTGGGGTGAAATACCTACTGATCTACTCCCCAAAGGCCACAGTCATTGAAAACCCCATGGACCACATTTCTACTCTGACATGCATGAGTCAGAATCAACTGTATCATAACTGGCTTGGTTTGCTTTGCCTTGGTTTTACCATTTGTCAGGTACTGCATTAGGCACCTGAGGATTTAATTATCAGTTAAAGCAGATTTATATCCCTGTCCTGTTGGAACTTGCATTTTAATATAGATTAGCCAGTATGTGTCTCTAGGCAAGGAATATACAGCTTACCTACAACATATCTGGAAGTTGGCATGATGATGCAAACTTACACATTCGCAATCCTAAGATTTAGCCCCCTTTCCCCTCTACCACTTACAGCCCAACCTTGCAAGCAAGACTATGCATATATATTTCTCTAGAAAAAGGAATAAGGGTACTTTGGTGGTCCACTGTTAAGCTGTGCTGCAATCTTGAAGGCATGTGGTTTGAGGCCACCAGCTGCTCTGAAGGAGAAGGATGGGAAATCTCTTCCCAAGCAATTAACTGCCTCTCAAAACCCGCTGGAAGGTCAGCTATGGGTCAGTTCCAACTCGATGGTACACAACAACAACTAAAAAGAGGGAACAAGGGTAGCCATACAAGGATTACAAGTCTGACTTGAGCAATTGGATTGTAAAAAAGCAATGATTTTCCAAATATTGATTGAGTGGTATTTAAAAAAAGGTTCTTGCAAACTATATAAGGTCAAAAGAGCTATACTTGGCAATGGTAAAGTTCAGAAGACAGGAACAGGTAGGATCGAAGGATTAATGGACATGTGAATTACAGGGAAGAAGTTAAGAGAATGTGATTACATGTGACTTTTAAAATTAATGCTATAAAACAAAAAAAATATGGGTTTTTTCTTATTACTCATTATCATTATTCAACATGTGAATCAATAAGGCTTACAGAATAAAGTGATGACAAAATCAAGGTTCCCAGTGACCATGACACATTAACATACTAGGCAAAATAAAAGCAACAAGATAAATCTGAAGGAATACAAATCAAAATTCTATACTTAAATTACTCAAACAAAATTGATTTGCAATAAATTACAACAAAGAAGAGAGATGCTTTTCCTAACAACAATTTCTTTGAAAAATCCACAAGAATTTAGTTAATCACAAAGACAGTAAGATTCAAAAGCATTCCCTAACATTTAAAAACAAACATCCATAGTACTAGAACCCAGAACACCAAACAATCTCAAGGACCCCTGGACTAGTCATACCGCACCTAGACTAGCCTATATGTCTGAGCTCTATCTTTTAAGAAGTACACAGCAAGTTTGGGGCTTCGAAACAACTTGGATACTATATTGTTGGAAAATTCCAAGAGAAAAGATTAAATGGACAAATACACTATGTAAAAAAAAAGGTGATTGTTGTTGTTGTTGTTGTTATGTGCCATTGAGTCACCTGTAACTCATGGGGACCCTGAAACCTACTCTATCCTGTGCCAATCTTATTGTCTCTGACATACCTACTCACATTACCCCAGTCACTGTATCAATCAATCTCACCCAGGGTCTTCCTCTCTTGCACTGTTCCTTCATGCTTCCAAACATGATGTCCTTCTCTAAGGACTGGTCTCTCCTTGCAACATGCCCAAAGTATATCAGACAAAGCCTCCTTGTGTCCAAGAAGCAGCCTGGTTTTACCCTCTCCAGGATGAACCTGTTTGTTTTTTGGCAGTCCATGGTATATTCAATATTCTTCTCCAGCACCACAGCTCAAAGGCATCACTCCCGACATGCACCGAGAGCAATGTTGGAACTTGAATGAGGTACTCTGTGGGTGGGTCACTGCTGTTTGGCTGGATCGTGTGGGTCCCCTTAAGCTCAATCAGAAGGGAGTGAGACAGCTGGAGCTCATCCTTGAAGGGAAAACCAAGGCTTCCTAGTTTTCCAATCAGGTGTCTATGCTCCGTCTTGCATCTCCTCAAATCCAGTCCAGCTATCCTAGCTCCAACAGTTGTCTGAAAGAGGAGGCTGCTTCCACAGGAATTTTCTCTATATCAAACTGGGAGAAACACAGGCAGGGTAGCTGCCCTACCCTCTTCTGGAGGGATGACTTCAAATCAAGAACCTGCTATCACCTCAGACATGAAAACTCTATCACAGCAATGTCATGTAAGAAACAGGCTACTATACCCCTACGCAAGCCCAAAGAAAGATATCACCAAAAAAAAAAATTAAAAAATGACAGTGTATCAATGGATTTCTTGAAGCCAGAAAGTCTGATGAAACTTTGACACAGAATTTAAAAAAACACACACAACAAACAAACCAACGATTTAATATTTTCAATGGGTGAAAATATATATATTCAAGAAGCTGAGAGTACACCATATATAATAGACTCCAAAAGAAAAAACCACCAAAACATATCATAGTCAAATTTGCCAGAACCAAAGATGAGAGAATTCTGAAAGCAATGAGGGAGAAACAAAGAGTAACCTATAAGGGAGAGCAATTAAGATTAAGTGTCAATATCTCAGCAGAAACCATGTGAGCAAGAAGACAATGTGATTACATACATCAAACACTCAAAAAAACACAACTGTCAACCAAGAATATTATAACCAGCAAAATTGTCCATCATATATGAAGGAGAGATCAAGATATTCCTAGAAAAACAGAACCTAAGGGAGTTTGTAAAAACAAGACCAGCGTTGCAGAAAACACTGAGAGACATCCTTCTTGCAGAGGTGCCACAGAATGCAAGATGGACCAAAGTAACGGGCAACACCACCAAAAAGAACTCAACAAAATGATAACAATGAAACCTTGCCTCTTAATAATTACACTGTATGTGAATGGTTTGAATTCACCACTGAGGAGAAAAAAAAAATAGCATATTGAATAAAAACCCAAAATCCATCAATATGCTATCTACAAGAGACACACTTGAAAAATGAAGTTCAAGAAAAACTAAAAATAAAAGGGTTGGGGGAATATACCAAGCAAATGACAAACAGAAAAAATCAGGAGTGGTGATACTAATTTCTAATAAAATATATTTCAGTGCAAAACCAACAAAAGGACAAGGAAGGTCACTACATAATGATTAAGGAGTCAATAGAACAAGAAGATATAACAAGAATAAATATCTATGCACCAAATGAAAGACCTGCAAAATATATAAAACAAACAATAACAAAACTGAAAAAGGAAATAGACAACACTTCTATAGAAGTTGGAGACTTCAATACACCACTCTCAAGAAAAGATAGGACTTCCCAAAAGAAATTCAATAAAGATGCGGAAGAATTAAACCACAAAATAAATCAACTCTAACTCAGAGATATTTATATGATAATGTACCCCCAAAAAGCACAATATACCTTCTTCTCCAATGTGCATGAAATATTCTCCAGAATAGATCACATTTTATGACAAGGCAAGCATTAATAAATTCAAAAGCATAGAAATAATACAAAACATCTTCTCGGACCACAATGCTACAAAATTAGAAATTAATGACAAGAAGATAAAGAAAACCCCATACATTTGGAAGCTGAACAACACCTTGCTTGAACATGAGTGGGTACTAGAAGAAAAAAATTTAAAAAGTTTCTTGAAACAAATGACAATGAAAACTCAACTTACCAGAACCTCTGGAAACAATCAAAGCTGTAATTAGAGGTTAATTTATAGCAATAAACAAAACACATGAAAACAGGAAAAAATGACCATTGACTCTGTAACCCAACATCACCCACAAATTGAAAAAGAACAGTAAGAAAACATGACATCCTCTAAAAAAACTGAAATTATAAAAATTCAGGCAGAAATAAATGAAATAGAAAACAGAACAAAACGATTTAAACCATCAACAAAACCAGGAGTGAAATTAATACATTTTATAAAATCAGGAGAGGTAATATTGAACAAGGTAGAATAACGACTATAGCCTAAGAAAATAAGTAAGCTGTCTTTTAGCTGTTTCCTTGACATTATACTAAAAACTGTTAATATATCAAGAATTTCTCCTTGGAAAAATTCCCTATTCAGCCTTGAGAAGAATGATCTTGACCATGAAGCAATACATATACCTAGAGTCACCAATGTGGCCCCCAATCTCAGCTGTGAAATTTATGTCACCATGGGCATGTTAGTTAGCATCACTGTGTCTTAATTATTTCAGCAGCAGATGCATGATGATGTTGGTACTTACCTCAAAGATCTTGGGAGAGTCCTGGTGGCTTAGTCTGTAGGGAGTTGCATAACTAAGCTAAAGGCTGCACATGTCTCTGGAAGTCTGAATCCACCGGAAGCTCTGTGAAAGAAAGATGGACGATCTACTCATGCGCAATATTCAGGCTCAGAAACTTGTTGAAGATCAGCTATGAGTTTGTTGTGACTCTACAGTGATGATTTTTTTACTTAGACACCTCAAAGAGTTGTTATAAGGAGTATTTTTTTTAAATGAGAGCTATGAATAAACCTTGCAAAAGTATTGCTCAATTTTAGTTACTTACATTAGGAAGTGTAATTTTTTCCATGTAGCCCTAGTCATCAGAGATTATGTACAAGAGACAAGAATGATAATGCTAGGATGAACAGAAATGCCAGAGTTAATAGGACACAGTTTTAATATGCTGTTTCAAGAATATTTGTGAAAGTATACATTGCATGTGATTGTAAGCCTGGGTAGATGTGTGCATCCTGAGTTCTAGTAAGTCCTCTAGATTCACTTGACTTCTACTAGTCTTTTTTTTTTTTTTTACTTCTACTAGTCTTCATGTATTCAATAATATAAATGGCATTGGGAAGCAAACAAAAAGATGGCATATATGCTGTGGGTAAGTAGAATGAAGTCATAAGAGATCTGTTTTAGCATCCTTTTTTATGTAATGAATGAAACACAATCCATCAATAGAATAAATGATAAAATATCACATGGTCATCTAAATAGAAACAGAAAAACTATTTTACAAAATACCAAAGCTTTTCATGACAAAAACGCAACAAATTGAGAATGAAGAGGAACTTCTTCATTGCCAGAAAGGGCATCTAGAAAAATTTCAAAGCTAATATTTCATTTCATGGTTAAAGACTGAAAGCTTTCCCTTAAGATCAGGAACAAGAAAAGGTGATTCTCTCCCACCATTTCTATTCAACACTGTTGTGCTTCTGGCAAGGGCAATTAAGTCAGAGGGAAGAGAAACATACAGATTGGGGAAAAAAGAAATAAAACTATCATTATTTATATACGGCATACTCTCGTATATAGAAACTCATAAAGACCTTGCCCTCTCAAACGTTACAGCTAATAAATTAGCTCACTAAGTTTGCAGAAAAGAAGGTGGATATGCAAATATCAATTTTACTACTAAACACCGAGTTCTGATGTGGTGTTGTCATAAGAATAAACATAAAGATCAGTGCAATACAAATGAGAGGCCAGAAAGAAACTTGGATATTCACAGTGATTTCATTTTCAACAAAGATACCAAGATAATTTAGCAAATGGTGATAGGAGAACTAGATATCTACATGTAAAAGAAAAATAAGTCAGATAACTACTTCACACTAAAAAAAAATCAATTTTATAAAACAGTGTATGAGAATGATTGTACGAAACAATGTGAAGGAACATATGAAACTTAATGTATATAAGTTAAACACAATATATACGAATTTTGTATGCAAATCAATATAAAATTTTAAACAGAGGGCTGGGTGGGGAGAGAAGTGCAGCAATGAATGAATGGAAATCCAAATTCTCTATAAATGTTCATTGAAATTATTTAAAAAATGAAATAAAATAAAAATTTAAACATTAACATCAAGTCATTTCAAGGCTGAAATGTAAGAACTATAAAATTGATAGAAAAATATATGGCTATATATATGATTTTCTAAAATATCTGTTGACATCAATTAAGACTTAAGTCATAGCTGATTCTCCAGCACATTTTCAGGGGCAGTAGATTTCACAGGAAGAGACTGCTCATCTTTTACCCACGGAGCAACTGGTGGATTTGAACTACCTGCCTTTGGGTTTGGCAGTGTATCTCCTTACCACTAGGTCACCAGAGCTCCCTTAGGAGCCTTAGGTAAGGGAATATTAAATGTGATATCAAAAGCTCAAGCAACAACAACAAAAAAGTACAAATTGGACATATAATTAGGGGGATTTTGTTTCAATGGACATCCTCAAGAAAGAGAAATGACAATCCTTAAACTGGTAGAAAATATTTGCAACAAGTATATCTACTCAGTGTTTAATATTGAGAATGTAAAATGATCCTTATATTTCAACATTTAAAGGACAAATAACTAGTTTGAAAATATAGGAAAAAATGAAGAGACATAAATGAAAAGAGATAGTCAATAAGAACACAAAAATATGTAAAATACCATTCGTTATTGTTGTGTACTGTGGGGTCAGAGACAACCTATAGGTGACACTCTAGCTGGTGTTCAGAGATAGTAAATTGAACTGCTTCTGAAAAAGTACTTGTCCATTTTTCTCTCATGGAGCAGCTGGTGGATAAGAACCAGGCACCTTTGTGTTGACAGTGCAATTCCCCACCAGTAAGCCATTAGATATGGAGAGAAACTACTAGACTTTATGAAAACCAATGTAGTATCAGGAGGAGCATACTGGTAACACTTTCTTAAAACAGATTTGTTTGTTCTTTTGGCATTCCATGGAATAAAACAGTATTCTTAGATAATGACAAAATTCAATGCCATCAATTCTTTTCCTGTAATTCTTATTCATCACCAAATTTTCATATGCATAAGAAGCAAATGAAAACAGCATGGCTTAGATTGGGGAACAATATCATTGCTATCACATGCAAGCAAGATTCTCCTGAAAATTATCCAAAAGCAACTGGAACAGAACGTCAACAGAGAACTGCCAGTTGTGTAGGCTGGATTTAGAAGAGGCCGTTGTACTAGGAATATGTTAGATGGATCTCGGCTGAAAGCAGAGAGTACTAGAGGAATGTCTATCTGTGTTTCATTGACTATACAAAAGCATTTGACCGTGTAGATCACAACAGACTGTGGTTAACTCTGAGAAGAACAGGAATCCCAGAACAGTTGATTGTGCTTATACAAAAGCTAGACTTGGATTAGGAGGCAGTCATCAGAACAGAGCAAGGAAACACTGTATGGTTCAAAATCAAGAAAAATGTACACCAGAGATGTGTCAAGCTATATGCAGAACAGATTATCTGGGAAGCTGGGCTCTATGAGGAGGGATGTGGCATCAACATTATGCAGATGACATAACCTTGCTTGCTGAAAGTGAGGAGGACCTAAGGCATTTGTTGCAGAAAGTCAAATAATGTAGCCTTCGATATGGATTGAAGCTCAACAGCAAGAAAACCAAGATTTATACCACTGGGTCAATTGGCAACATCATGATAGACAGTGAAGAGATTGAGAATGTTACCAGCTTTAGTTTTCTTGACTCCGCAACCAACACTCATAGTACTAGCAGTCGGATAATTAAAAGAAGAATTAAATTGGGAAAGTCGGCTGTCGGGGACCTCTCCAGCATGCTGAAGAACAACGATGTCAGTTTGGAGACTCAGGTGTGCCAGATTCAGGCCATAGTCTTCACAATTACTTGCTATGCATCAGAAAGCTGGACAATGACTAGGGATGATGAAAGAGGAATTAATGCCTTTGAGCTGTGGTGCTGGAGAAGAGTATTAAATATACCATGGACTGCTAGGAGAACAAACAAGTTCGTCCTGGAGAGGATGAAGCCAGGCTGCTCCTTGGAGGCAAGGATTCTGAAGCTTCATATGACATACTTTGGACATGTTGCAAGGAGGGACTAGTGTTTGGAGAGGGATGCCATGCTTGGGAGGGTGGAGGGACGGTGTAGGAGAGGAAGACCCTCGATGAGATGGATTGATTCAGTGACTGGGGTAATGGGAGTAGGTGTGTCAGAGACAATAAAATTAGCACAGGATAGAGCAGGGTTCAGAGCTGCTGTACATTGTGTTGCTGTGAGTCACAAGTGACTCAACAGCACATAACAACAACAATAGTCTTTAAATTGACACCCTTGCTCTTTAGTACTCTAAAGAGGTCCTTGGCAGCAGTTTTTCCCAATGCAATACGTCTTCTGATTTCTTGACTGCTGTAACCATAGGTCTTGATTGTGGATCCAAGTAAAAAGAAATCATTGACAGCTTCAGTATTTTCCTCCATCTAACATGACCTTGCCTGTTGTTTCCTCCATCATTATGGTGCCACTGGTAAGAATCTGTTTTCTTGATTTTGAGATGTAACTTCTATCTTCTGCAGCAAGAGTTAGTGTTAGGGTTTGGTGTAAACTTAGCCTTAAGCTTATCATCAGTGTTGTTTTTTCTTCAAGGTTATACTTGTGGTTAAGATTAGAGTTAAGGTTAGTGATAAGGTTAACTTTAGCATTATTGTTCAAGTTAAGGTTGCATTAAGGTTAAGGTTAGAAGAATATGTATTGCTCTTCCTAGTCCTGGCAGTAATCCAGACTTCCGCATCAGGTTCTAGAATGGAGTCACCATGTCTTGGCTGAGTCTTCTATTCCAGAAGATCAGAACTTCTCTGTTTCTAGATGTTTTACAATACCTAGTGTCCAAATTTTAATTCCACTGCCCTCTTCATGACTGAAATTTGAACTAGTTCAAAGCCCTATTAGCTCATAAATCCTATAAAAACACAAAGCTATATATGAACCACACAATGGCATTTTAAGCATACCACATTAACTCAAAGTGTTTGATTTGAATCAGTTGTATCATCTGATTTTATATCTAATAGTAGCTGATTTAGGGAGTCCTGATGGTTTAATGGTAAGGAATTATGCAGCAAACTCCAAGACACAGAGTTCAAACACAGCAACTGCTTCTCAGGGAAAAGGTGGGCAATCTCCTCCCATGTAGTTTACTGCCTCTGAAAACTCACTGGGGCATCAGCTATGAGTCAGTTCCAACTTGACAGTTGATAACAAGAAGTAACTGACTTAACTATTGTATGTCTAAGTAGAATCTGATTTAACTAATTACTCATCTAATGACAGAAGAAACATTTTTATTTCATCTTGTGGTCCTTTGTTGTACATAGGGTTTTCGAAGGCCTCTCATTTCAGAAGTGGATGGCCAATCCTTCTTCCTAGTCTGCCTCAATTTTTAAATATATATAATAGTATCTGACAGATAAGCATTCCACAGAAAACAGCAGATGAAAGACATTTGCCCGGTTATAAAAACGACCAATAGATTCAATGTTGCTGCTCACCCCCGCTACATGTTGTTGTTGTTTTTTTTTTGGGGGGGGGTGTTTGTTTGTTTGTTTGTTTGGTTTTTTTATCCACCCTTTCCTTACTCCACCACCATCCCTTCCTACTTTTGTCTACAGCATTCAACACCCATCTCCCATTGACCAGCCCCTTATGTGATGGCCTAAGTCTCAAGCCATCAGCATTTCCGTGATTCTGAACATATCATGCTGCTGTCAGTCTCTTATGGTGCAGCCAGTATGACTTCAATTTAAAGTTGGTAAGTAAAAGGCATTTGACTGTGTGGATCATAACAAACTGTGGCTGACTCTGAGAAGAATGGGAATCCCAGAACACTTGATCATTCTAATGCTAAACCTATACTTGGACCAAGAGGCAGTCGTCAGAACAGAGCAGGGCAACACTGCATGGTTCAAAATTGGGAAAGGCGTACGCCAGGAATGTATCCTATCTCCATGCCTTTTCAACCTGTATGCAGAAGAGAGTATCCGAGAGGCTGGGCTCTATGAGGAGAAGTGTGACGTCAGGATTGGTGGAAGATCTATCAACAATCTGCGTTATGCAGATGACACAACCCTGCTTGCTGAAACTGAGGAGGACCTAAAGCACTTGCTCCAGAGGGTCAAGGACTACAGCCTTCAGAATGGATTGAGGCTCAATGTCAAGAAGACAAAGATTCTCACCACTGGACCAATTGGCAGCATCAGGATGGATGGTGAAGAGACTGAGATTGTTGACAACTTTAGTCTGCTTGGCTCCACAGTCAGGGTTAGGGTTAGGGTTAGGAGCCAGGAAATTAAAAAACATATTGTAATGGGAGCCAGGAAATTAAAAAACATATTGTAATGGGAAAGTCTGCTGTTAGGGACCTCTCCAGGGTACTGAAGAGCAATGGTGTCACTCTGGAGACTAAGGTGCATTTGATACAGGCTATGGTCTTTGTAATCACTTGTTATGCATCAGAGACATCAGGACAATGACTAGGGAGGATAGAGGGAGAATTGATACCTTTGAGTTGTAGTGCTGGAGAAGAGTATTTAATGTACCATGGACTGCCAAGAAAACAAACAGATTCACCCTGGAGAGGGTTAAACCAGGCTGCTCCTTGGAGGCAAGGATTCTGGGGCTTCGTCTGACATACTTTGGACATTTTGTAAGGAGAGACTGGTCCTTGGAGAGGGACATCATGCTTGGGAGGGTGGAGGGACAGCGCAAGAGGGGAAGACCCTCTATGAGGTAGATTGATTCAGTGACTGGGTTAATTGGGTGGGTGTACTGGACACAGTCAGATTGGCACAGGATAGAGCAGAGTTCAGGGCTTTTGTACATAGAGTCGCTATGAGTCGCAAGTGACTCGACGGCACATAACAAGTACAACTATAATGTACAACTTCTTTTCCTAGCAAGTTCTGAGAAAAGGTCCTTGTTGGCCTAGAAGGGATAAAGTCCAAAGAATAGGTTTTTTTAAAGGAGTTATTTAACAAGACTCAGAGGAAACTTTTTAAAGATATATTTGAAATGTCACATAATTGTAAATGTGCAAACCAGTTAAATCTGTGACTATTTTGTTATGTATATTTTCACCATAACAATATAAGTATTTGCCCTTAGTTTATTATTAATGAAGATGGGAAGTTATAAAAGAAACTACATTCACTTCCTAACTTCATGGACTTATTTTTCCCATAGCCTCTCTCCTATAATGTTGTAGGAAAGCATTCCTTGAGATAAACGTATCATATTCTGATTAAGAACTAGATAGGCATTCTGTAGAGGAATTAGAAATTCTACGACCTACGCGGATTCCTAGTAGTAGGTCTGAATAACTTGAAATCCAGATGACCTGAAAGTAAAACATGAAAGTGCGTAAGGGCAATAATACACATGCCGAGTGTCCTTTGCTTGTATGTGGACAATAAAACATCAGCCTAGGTATAAAATTAATGACTGCTGTTGTTGTGTGTAGCTTTGAGGTGGAGCTGACCCTCCAGTGGGTTTTTAGAGGCAGTTAATCGCATGAGAGGAGATTGCCCCTCCTTTATCCGACAGAGCAGCTGGTGAATTCGAACCACATGCCTTCAGGATGGCAGCATAACTTCCTCCCATAAATGTAAGTTGTTTGATAGAAGTATACATGAAAACTAGCATTAGGTACCTTAGAATTCCGGAAATTTCAGTATAAACATTTGTGGAATAAGGTTTTGGGGCCCAAAGTAGCACACACGCTATTTACAATCTCCACTACAAGCTATATGGTCCCAATAATTGAACTGACAGGCTAAGCAAGAATTACTATGCAAAACCCTCAGGAAACAGTAGACAGCCTATTAATGTATGATTTATGAAGTCAGTTTTTATTGAATCAAGTGATTAGAATTTAATAATTTTGCCTACTTTGCTCTAAAATGTACACACCAACCATTCAGATGTATGTTTGGGTTTGTTGGTTGGTTTTTATTTTTCCTTTAAAAAAAAAGGAGGAAGAATGGGTAGTAAAAATAAGCTTAGGACAAGTTTCACATCTTAGTAGATCGTTTCTTCAATAAGCAAACTCTTCTTTAAAGGTCAGTGGTATGCATTTGAGGTAATATAACGAGGTGTAAAATGTGAACCCTGCCACCAGGAGTTGTACACAGCCTAATAGATGGACCAGACTTGCATACATAGACCTAATGACACAGCATCATAGAACAAATACAACATTCTGGACATTAGAATTGGGCACAAATACCTATTACATCAATATATGATCAGTAAATTATCAGAGAATTTGGACTATAGGAAAAAGCATTAGGATTGGAGAACGACCTTTTGTATGCAAATGACATAACATTGATTGCATACAATTAAGAAGACTGGAAGTATTTACTGATGAAGATTAAAGACTACAACCTTCAGTATATTTCAACATAAAGAAAACAAAACTCCTTACAAATGGACCAATAAACAACATCCTGAGAAACAGAATAGATTGATGTTGTCAAGGAATTCATTTTACTTAAAGCCACACTTTATTAGTCTTGGAGGAAGTGAGACTGGGATGCTCCTTAGATGCAAGGATTGTAAAAGTTCATCTCACATAATTTGGTCTTAACGATATGACGACTCTTAATAAGGTGGACCGATAAAGTGACTGTATCAATGACCTTAAACTTAGCAAAGACTGTGAAGACGGTGCAGGATTGGATAAGGTTTCAATCTGTTGTTCATTGTTATGAGTAGCATTCAACTCACTGGCATTTAAAAACAACAATCAATACCCATGGAGGCAGCTGTCAAGAAAATGCAATGACTCATTCCAATGAAAAATCATGCTTCATTCAAAATTTAAAAGTACTGAAGAGCAAGGATGTCATTTTAAAGAATAAAATGGATTTGACTCAATTTGAGGAATTTTCAATTGCTTCATATGCTTCTCTATGTTGGACAATGAATAACGAAAATAGTTGATGTCTTTAAATTGTGATGTTGGCAAATAATATTGAATATACCAGGCATACAATCCAGCTTCTTGGATTATTTGCTTAGCATATGGGTTGAATATGCATGATGAGAGGATACAATCCCAATGCATACCTTTCCTAATTTTAATTGATGCAGTATCCTCTTGTTCTGTTCTAACAATGACCTCTTGGTCTCTGTATAGGTTTAGAATGAGCACAGTTAAGTGTTCTCGGATTCTCATTTTTATGTTATCCATAATTTATTATGGTGAACACATTCAAATGTTCTTGCATAGTCAATAAAACTCAAGTAAACATCTTTCTGATATTCTCTGCTTCCATCAAAATTCCATCTGATGTCAGCAATAATGTCCCTAGTTCTACCACCAGCTTGAATTTCTGGAAATTCTGTGTCATTGCACTACTACTTCATCTATTTTCAAATTATATTCAGCAAGATCTTCCCTGCAAATGATATATATGAGACACTGATAATTTTTACATTTTATTGGATAACTTTCATTGAGATGGGCAAAAAATACGGATCTCTTCCAGTTAGTTGGCAAGGTGCCTGTCTGTCAATTGCATCATGGGTAATTGAGAGCTTTCCTTCCCGAGATTGGGAATGAGATAACAAAAGTGTCACTTATCTTCAACATTCCACTACATTTTCAGTATTGCGTAATAATGATTCCAATAAAGAAACTCTTTATTGGAATCAAAGAAACAAAGTTATCATTGTTAATAGATAACATAACTATAAACACAACATGATTAAAAAGTAAAATAAGTTTATATAAAACCTGTAAGTAAATTTTCCTAGGTAACTGTATATGTTAATAGATAAATCTGTTTCATATTTGCATAATATAACAAACAGAAAATATTTAAAAAGAAAATTATATTTACTAGGTTTTTACATAATGGTAAGTCAGAACCAATTCCTAGCTGACCCTTGAGTGGGTTTTTAGAGACTGTAAATCACACAAGAAGAGATTGTCCCTCTTTCTCCCATGGAGAAGCTGGTGGATTCCAACTGCACACTTTTGGGTGGACAGCACCACTTCTTACTCACTGGCATCAACAAATCAAGTATCTAGCTATTAATGTAACTAAAGTTATTACTGAATTCTATACACAAAGCCATAATATTCCAAAGAAAAATTTTAACAGGCCCGTGTGAAAAGGGAGCTATATACCATGGAGACTTAACTGATATTAGGTAATTTCATTTCAAATTGATCCACAGATTCAATGTCATCGGATTCAAAGTTCTTCTGAAAACATTTTGTACATTGCTAATTTTATTCTACAAGTTTTATGAAAATGCAAATCACAAACAATAGCTAAAATGATCAAGTTGATGATTGCCGTCAAGTTGAGCACGACTCCTAGCGACCCTACGAACGAAAGGCCTGAAGCCTTTCTATAGCTGTCATCGTTTCTCCAAGTTCATAGAGTTTCCAGAGGCATGTGGATTAGGAAGTGGATGCCACTCCTGCTTCCAAAGCTGTTTTAAAACTGGGAGCTCCTCTAAACATTGTCCACCTTGGGCAGCCATTATGGAATTTGACTCCCCATTGGCACAAGGTTCAGCATCACAGCAAACCCAGATTACCTCAGTGCAGCAAACTGCTAGAGGAGTGCTACAAAATTTAGAAGAATATTCCTCCAACAATAACACTAGACCCTCTGACCCAACTGAGTTTTGAATACAAGGGCGAGATATATATATATTTATTTATTTATGTTTGTTATATATTTATATGATATATAAATAAACAGATAAATATATATACATATATACATATGTGTGTGTGTGTGTGTATATATATATAAACAAAAGGCCTGAAGCCTTTCTATAACTATAGTCGTTTCTTCAAGTTCATGGAGTTTCCAGAGGCATGTGGTTTAGGAAGTGGATGCCACTCCTACTTCCAGACCTAAATCACTCTGGGAACTCCACCAAACACTGCCAAACACGATGGGTAGCCATTATGGTGCTTGGCACACCTATGGCACAGTTGTTGCATTATGGCATTTGAGACTCCAGTGGCACCAGGTTCAGTGTCACAGCAAACCCAGATTACCTCAGCACAGAAAAGTGACCAGAGTGCTGTATGACTTAGAAGAGTGTTCCTCCAAAACAGTAACAAGCGATTAAAATATAATCCCTCAGCCCAGCTTTTAAATATAAGGGCCCTGCAGGAGTTCTTGACTCTAAACAAGAGGCTTAAATAAAACAAAGCTGGAGAGCATTTAGCACTGACTTATACAATGAGAAAAACGGAACAGAGTAATACTCAGAAAAAGATACAAATATATACTCACTGATTTATTACAAAGATACGATTATAAAGAAAACATATCTTCCTTCAATTATATCTCTGGGTTGATTTCATATATACATATATAATGTTCTCAATTGCTTGCTTGCTTGCTATGCATCTGAGACCTGGACAATGACAAAGTAAGACAGAAGAGTTGATCCCTTTGAGTTGTAGTGCTGGAGAAGAGTATTGAACAAACCATGGACTGCCAAGAGAACAAAGAAGTCTGTCCTGGAGAGGGTGAAACCATGTTGCTCTTTGGAGGCAAGGATTCTTTTTTTTAAGCTCTTTCTCACATACTCTGGGCACATAGCCAGGAAGGAACCGTCCTTAGAGAAGGATGTCATACTGAGAAGGGTAGAGGGTCAGTTCAGGAGAGGAAGACCCTGGATGAGATGGACTAACACAGTGACTGGCAATGAGGGAAATGTGTCAGAGATGGTGAAGTTCACTCAGGATAGGACAAAGTTTAGAGCCATTGTTCATAGAGTGTTATGAGTTGTAGTCAACAGTACATAACAATTATAATATATATATTATATATTTGTATATATAAAACATACATATATATGGAAAAAATGAATCTCATCATCAGACCATGTAAAAAACAAGTGACCATATAGTTTACAATGTGCAAAGTAAAAAAAAATAAGTGTTCTAATAAAAAATAATATAAAGAGAATATCTTTATGAGCTTGGTGATAGAAAAATATTTAACAGGTTTAAAAAGTCCAAGAAATAAAATGATAAATCAAGATTTACAATGAGCTGTTAATAAGAGACTCAAGCAGCAAGCTACATGACTGGGATAAACCCCGAAAATACAACTCAGGAGATATCAAAAGAAGTTGTTCAACAAAACCAGAGAGGAATGCCATTCTTAGAACAATCAACTGTACAAGGTCAAAAGGGTGGAATTTGCCCAAGGATACAACTCAGAAGGCAGAAATGGTTAGAAAAGAACAATAAATGGAAATGAGAAGCACAGCATATGAGAAGGCTATTCCAGTATGGAGTCAATGTCAGATGGGTGACTTACTTACTGAATGGAAAACCAATTCGCTCTGTAAACTCTGACTCAAACCACAGTAAAATGTTTTGATTTTTAAAAAAAAAAAAAGAATTAAAATTATCATTCTCTTGGTTATAGAAATGAATGTAGAGATGAGCTTGGGTAGACAGACTACAGGTATGGACTATATCAAGTTCTTAAAGAATAGTGACATGAGATCTAATCCTGAGAAGTAGTCACAAGATGGGGTGGAAGAATTCTTATCAGTTGCATTGTTTTATTTTACCTATCTTTGTGTGGTTCAAACTGTTTTCCTGTCAAACATTCTTCTAGCTGGTCTAGCACTGGTCTGTGCATTGCTGTACAGAGGTAACTCGTGGTTGCTGTGATGCTGAACACAGTGACACTGATGTGTCAAATGTGATAATGGTCACCCGTGGTGGACAGTGTTCGGTGGAGCTCCCTGATTAAAACAAGCTTGGCATCCACTTCCAAAATGGCTTGCCTCCAGAAACTCAATGAAAAGTGCTCAGGCCTTTTGTTCATAGGGTCGCTATGAGTTGTCTACAACTCAACGGCACCTAACAACATCTTTGCATTTCTCCAATTAACTCTGAAACCTTCTCTCAGATTTCAGATTATTCTTCTTCTAAGTGACATTACTAGAAATGCTCCCCACAGAAGACTTAAATAAATTCACACAATTTTCTAACACTAAGAGTGGGGATTCCAATACATCTTTTTCCCTCTATGTTCAATGTTATAAAAATGCCTGATTCTATTCTATTGTATATATGTTATATCTAAATGATAATCTTTAAAATATCATTTTCTAAGTCACACAACTAAAAAGATAAAAGCATCAATTTTCCCTTGACAAATTAGTCCTCCTAGATTTTTTAAATTATATTCTTATAATTATGTATAATAACTTAACTCACCAAATGAGATTTAACTTATTGTATGACTATTTCTAGATTAAGCATCCAATTAAATTAATGAAATAAATGAACATTCCAGATAATTTATTTGTCCTAATAATAATATTTACTGAGGATTTACCATGCTCCAAGGTCCTTATGCATGTTAGCCTTACTTAATCCTGACAAGAGACTTTAAGTGTTATTAGACCAAAGCTATGAATATGAAATTGAAATATAGGCAGCCTTATGATTTGCTCAAGGCCAATATCTGAATGATGGATTGTTTTTCTCTACTGTACTACCCCACCCCCCTTTGTGATAAGTATAAGTGGGACAGAGGAAAGAGTTCAGGGTAAGAAAGAAGGAATCAGGGAATGGTTCCCTGGGAGCTCTGTTGACTGAGTGGTAAGAATTTACACTGCAATCTCAAAGGCACAAGGTTCGAAAACACCAGCTGCTCCACAGGAGAAGAATGAACAATCTCATCCTGTTTGATTTACTGCCTCTGAAAACCTTTTGGAGGGTCACTTATAAATTAGTTTCAAATTGATGGCACATAACAATGATAATAGGCATAAATCCATTGAAGAATTAAGGAAAGGCAGATTACCACCTACATGCATAGGTAGCCAGCTGTTAAAAATAAGTTGCAGACAGACAAGAAAATTAATTACGGAGAGAATTCAGGGTGAAAAAAGGGCAATTGAGTCATGCCAAAAATAAAATTGTGAAAGATTCAAAATTCATATTAAAAACTTTTAGTTTCACCGTGATGATAATTCAGGCATTTGCTCAAGTAACTAAGACTGCAATGAAAATTATTTCACAATCTGACACTAATCAGGAGATAAAATTTCTTCTAAAATTTCAAAATAATAACATCTTGACCAATTATTCCACTGTGCGCACTACCCGTTATAGTCATACTGGTCTGGTTAAACTATAACCCTGAATAATTAAAGATATTCCATAACTAAAATCAATATGGAAGAGGAAAATCACAATTTTATTTACAGATACTGTTTTAAAAACAATAACTGAACTTAATGTTTTCAATTTATCTTTTGCTATTTTTTAATTTATTTTGTCTCTTCTTTCTCTCACATCGTTAGACTTCTATCTCAAACTATTCTCCCCTTTACAAACTTTCAGCACCCCCTTTCCAATCTTCATTCTCAGTTTATAATTTTGTTTCCTATTTCACTGAGGATATTTAAGAATTGAAGAATTTCCACATGCTCCCAACATGCACATCCATCCACCTACCTGCATCTGTGCTTATTTATTCTGTGCCAAGTTAGAGACAGATCTCCAGTGTCTAGAATATCTAGAGACAGCCCTTTCTCTACATCAACAATTTTGCTGCTTCTACTAGATCTTTCTAATCAACAAGTAAAATATAATCATGCCAAAATAAATTCTCTTTTAAAGTCCACTTTTTCTTCCATCTGTAGCCCAATTCTTCTTCATTTATAGAAAACCAACTTTAACGAAGTGTCCATCCTTCATTTCCCCTATTTCTCTCCTCCCATCTCCTCTTAAACAGAATCAAGTCTGGCTTTTACATCCACTCATTCGTAAATATCAACCATGAAGTGATCCATGAAGAAAGCAAAAAGTTGATACAAGGGCAGAAGAGGAAGACCAAAATGGATCTCAGAAAAGACTCAGAAAATTGCAGTACAGTGTCAAGAAGCCACAACAAAGGGAAGAAATCCCAAAGAGATAAACAGAAGATTTCAAAGGGCATATCGAGAAGACAAAGCAAAATATTGTAATAGAATATACAAAAGTTGGAAAATAAAAAGGGAAGGACTTGCTAGGCAAATCTAAAGTTGAAAGAAATTAAAAACAAAATTAAATCACAAGTTGCAATACTGAGAGATGCTATGGGCAAAATCCTGAGTGATCCAGGAAGAATAACATGAAGATAAAAGGAATATATGGAGTTGTTTTATCAAAAATGATTTATCAGTACTGAAAAACTACAGGAAGTATTGTATTATCAAGAGTCAATTATAATGAAGGAAGACGTTCAAGCTGCACTGAAAGCATTAGCATAGAACAAAGCCCCAGGAGTTGATGTTGACCAATTGACATGTTCCAACTAATAAATTCAGTCCTGGATGGGCTCGTCAGTTAATGCCAGGAAATTTGGAACACAGCTTCTTGGACACATAACAGTATTCCCTAGATGATACCAATCAATACTTTGTCTTTCAATACTGTTCAAATGGTTCTTCTTCTTGTTCTTGTTAAGTATCTTTGAGTTGACCATGACTCATAGTGACCCTATGAATAGGGGACCTGAACTCTCCCCTATCCTGTGCCGTTCTCACCATCTCTGGCACACTAGAGCTCACTGTCACAGTCACGGTGTCAGTCTATCTTGTTGAAGGTTCCCCTCCATCAACCCTCCACCTTTCCAAACATGATGTCCTTGTCCACGGACTGGACCTTCATAGCCACATGCCCAAAATAAGCCAGACGAGATTTCGTCATCCTTGCCTCCAAGGAGCATTCTGACTGCACTTTCTCTAAGACATAGTTGTTCTTTTGGCAGTCCATGGGATACTCAGAACTCATCTACAACTACACAACTCGGAGGCATCAATTCTATTCTGTCATCCTTATTATTGTGCGGCTCACAGATGAGATTTGTCCAGTAAGTGATTAAAAAGATCTTAGCTTGGATCAAGCATACCCTTAGTCTTCAAATCGGAATCTTTGCTCTTCAGCACCTTGGAGCAGTCCCTCATAGTCAACTTTCATAATTCAGTATGTCTTTTCATTTCCTGGCTGCTTGTGCCAAGAGTGTTGACTGTGGAACCAAGCAAGATGAAGCCATTGACAGTTCCTCTTTTCCATCTTTCAGGCTGTTGTTGATTTGCCCAGTGGTGAGGATTTTTGAGCTTATTTAATGCTACAATATAACCCATACCGATCCTCTGTAGCAAGCATTTCAAGTTCTCCTAAATCTCAAAAAACAAGGTTGTGCCATCTACTAAGGAAAGTCGTTGATGAGCTATCTTCTGATCCTGATGCCACATTTTTCATCATATAATGCAGCTTCCCAAACTATTTGTTCCACATAGACTGAATAAGTATGGGGAAAGGGCACATCCCTGATGCCTACAGGGGACTCTGGTGTTCTAGTAGTAAGGAGCTGTGCTACCAACCCTAGGGCTGGCAGTTCCAATCTTTCAGCTGTTCCCTGGAAGAAAAATGGACAATCTCTTCTTGTGCGATTAACTGCAACTGAAAACCCACTGGAGGGACAGCTATGAGTCTAATCTTACCTCATGGTAAATAATAACAAATAATTCAAATGCTTAGACTCACAAATACACAACTCCAGAGTTTTTCCCCCAAGTCTAGACCCATATATCAACTCTCAACTCAAAATCATTACTTGAATGTCTAATCAAGTTCTCAAACTTATTATGTCCAAAGTGCAGGTACTAAAATTCTCAAGTTTCTCAGGTAAAAAAAAAAAACAAAAAAACACAACACAAAAAACCAGACAAAAACCCAAAAAAACTTAAATGGTAATTTTGACTTCACACTCTCACATTTTACATCTAATCTTATAGCAAAGCTAATTCTATCTAACTTCAAAATACACCTAGAATTCAGTCATGTATTATCATCTCTATAGATAGCTCACTAGTTCTGACAAACATCATCTCTTACATTATTGCCATAACCTTCAAATGAATGTTTTCATTCTACCATTAGTCTTTCACTCCACTCTCAATCTTATTGTTTCACTTCTCAGTTCAAACTCCTACAAAAACTTCTCATTTCCCTTAGAATATGTGCCACAACGTTTTATTGCTCTTTATGTACTTTATGAAGCTAATCTAACAACAGCTCTTGCCACCATCTCTCCCTAGTGTCCTTTCATACTTTTTAAATAACGGTTTGCTCACAAAGTTCTTATACATTGCATTTCACACTATTCTTTACTCATATTGTGTTTCACTGAATCATTCCCATGGACTATGTTTTATAAAATCAATCACCATTGGACCTTGCCCATCATTACCCAATCTTTTCAGGTCCTTGCATGATTCTTCCCATTTCCTTTACCCCCTCACTCCACCAACCAAACTGTGCAACCCTATAGTTTCACCCCTACCCATTCTCATCCCTCTGTTTCCACCCCTTCCCCCTTGGATCCTCTTACATTTTTTACTAGTTTTCTTTTTATTTTTACAATAATGGTCTTATGCAGTATTTGTCCTTATGAGATTAAGTTATTTCACTAAGCATAATGTTCTCCAGTCTATCATCACTTATGTAGTACTTTTAAAAAAATAATTGTTCCCGAGTGCTGCATAGTATTCCATTGTGTGAAGGTACAATTTCTCAATCCATTCTATTGTAGTTGGGCATTTGGGCTGTTTCCATGATCATGCGATGATGAATAATATTGCTATAAACATTGGTGTACAGATCTCTATTTGTGTCTCAGTTCAAATTTCCCTGGGGTATATTCCTTACTATTGAAATAGTTAGGTCATATGGAGTTTCTATGTTCAACTTTTTGAGGAAACACTGAACTGTCTTCCAGAGTGGTTGTACAATTTTATAATCCCACCAATAGTGTATGAGAGTTCCCACCTCTCCACATACTCTCCAACATTTATTGCTTGCTGCCCTGCTAAACTTTGCCACTGCTACTGGAATGAAATATTTCATTGAAGTGTTTATTTGTATCTCTTATTGCCAGTGATTTTGAGCATTTCTTTATCTGTCTATTGCCCATCTGAATGTCTTCCTCTCTGAATAGTCCTTCCATGTCATTTGCTAATTTTGTGAATAGGTTTTCAGTCTTTTTCTTCTGGAGGCCCTGTAGGATTCTGTAAACTTTTGTGATGAGGCCCTTGTCTGAGATGGTACTGCCAAATGTTTGTTCCCAGTCAGTAGGTTGTCTTTTCACTCTGTTGAAAACTACTTTTGATATGCACAGGGATTTTAAACGTCTAAAAAACTATGTTGTTGTTAGGTGCTATCAAGTTGACTCTGACTCATAACTTTTATCTACCATCAATATCCAGGGTAACAGCAATCAAGAATTCAAAAGACATATGGCATTAAGAAAATCTGCTGTCAAGGAACGCTAAAGAGCAATCTTGTCAGTTTAAAGACTAAGGTTCACCTGATCTAAGCAAATGTCTTTTCAGTTACTTTTTTCCCTCCAGTTAATTCTTATGTATCTGAAAGTTGCATAATAAATAAGGATGACAGAAGAATAACTGATGCCTTTTAATTGTGGTGTTGGAGAAGAGTATCCCATGGACTGAATATTCCCTGAACTGTCAAAATAACAAACACACCTGCCTTAGAGAAAGTGCAACCAAGTTCCTCTTTAGAGGCAAGGATGAGAAACATTGCTTTGGGAATGTTGTCAGGAGGGACGAGTTCATGGAAAAGGCCAAGATGCTGGGAAAGATGGAGGGTCTGTGAAAAAGAGGAAGACCCTCCACAAGATGGATTGGCACATAACAATGACCATGACAGTGGACTCAGGTATATGAGAGATGGTGAGGATGGCTCAAGATAGAGCAAGGCTCAGATCTGTTGATCACAGGGTCACTATGAGTCAAAATCAACATGATGGCACCTACCACCACCACCACCACCATCACCACCAATAGGAGAAAAGCTTCATGACACTAAGTAGACATTCATTTCAGGCCAATAAAACATTAATATAACATTTCTATTGATGAGCATCATCAAATTAAAATATCTACTTTTTCATCAAGCAAACCACTACTATTAAAACGAATAGGCAAAACCCAGGCTGAGAAAGACAGGCAAATAGCTATTTTATTTTTTTTAAATACACAACTTCCAGAAATCAAACAACAAAACATTAAAAAAGAATTAAAAATAGAAGATGAACTCTTTTAAATAATGACAAATACATAAAAAGGTATTCAACTTCACTAGTCATTTCAGAAATTAAAAGTAAGAACCACAATGTTATAGGAGTCCCTGGTTAAAAATATGATACATTCTGAGTCTGTTTTTAAGCATTTGCAGTTAAGTCAGAACAGGTGCATGTAGTCTCTTATCCAAACTTAATTTAGTGCAAGGTTCAAAGTCCTTTCAATGATTTAAAAACCTCACATGTGGGGAGCTCTGGTGGCCTGGTGGCAAGAAGCTGCACTGCAATCCCAGAGGAACACGGTTCGAATCCACCAGGCGCTCTGCCGGAGGACGCGCAATATCCTCCTGTACCAGTCAGATCTGATTTGACAGTACACGCACACAAAATAAATTTAAAACAAAACAAAACAAAACAAAAAAACCTCACATGCAGGAAGTGAATGTGATTGTGACTGTGATGAAGACTCTGTTATGAGGAGGCATTTCTAAGCTAAAGCTTATTTATATAACATGAAAGAGAAATCACAAATTGTCCCTAGTCAGGTGTTTGTAACCTCTGAATTGCCTGTACACACTTATCAGAAAGTACCAAATACAAGTGAGAACACTGGAACTACTCATGTACATTTCTAAGAAGAGTAAAAAGAAATGGTGCAAGTACTTAGGAAAATATCTAGCAGTTATCGTAAATTTAAATATGCCATCTCTCCTATGATATGTAAAATTCTTCCTAGGTGTTTACCAAAGAGAAGTGAAAACATACTTCCACAATATTTTATGTTCCAGAAAATCTTACACATAAAAGCCAAATGTTGAAACTATTCATATATTCATTAAAAGAAAAATAAACTTTTGAAATATGGAAAATATTCAGCTACATAAACTGGTACACAACTTTAACATGTGACATTGACTTTATACTGAGCTAAATACACATGCACGCATATGCAATTTTAAGATTTCACTAATATGAAGTCAAAGAACAGGGAAACTAAGGTTGTTTATAGAGATGGGAGAAAGACTGATGTACTGGCATGAGCAAACTAAGGAGTGGTGATAATGTTTGACATCCTGTTGCCGAAACTGACAACACTGGTATGTTGGTATGTACAATTGGCAAATTTCAGTAATGGAACATTTAAAAAACTATGTTGTTGTTAGCTGCTATCAAGTTGACTCTGACTCATCGCTACTCTATTTACAAGAGAAAGAAATCCTGCCTGATGCTGTGTACCAATTCATCTCTAGGGTCTTCCTCTCCTTTAACGACCCTCAGCTTTCTCAAGCATGATGTCTTTCCCCAAGGACTAGCCCCTTCTGACAACATTCCCAACGTATGTGAGTCACAGGGCCTCACCTGGTGAAAACACATGCCTTTGGGATTGCAGTACAGTTTCTTACCACTAGGCCACATAGTCATGATGAATATATAACTTTTGTTCTATCTTACCCTAAGACCAGGAGACAGTCGTCAGAACAGAGCAAGGAGACACTACATGGTTCAAAATCAAGAAGGGGGTCCGTCAGGGATGTATTCTGTCTCCATACCTTTTCAATCTGTATGCAGAACAGATCATCCGAGATGCTGGGCTATATGAAGAGGAATGTGGAATCAGGATTGGTGGAAGAATCATCAACAACCTGCGTTATGCAGATGACACAACCCTGCTTGCTGAAACTGAGGAGGACCTGAGGCGCTTGCTGCAGAAGATCAAAGACTACAGCCTCCTATATCGACTGAAGCTAAATGTCAAGAAAACAAAGATTCTAACCACTGGGCCAATAGGCAGCATCAGCATGGATGGTGAGGAGATTGAGATAGTTAACAGTTTTAATTTACTTGGCTCCACAGTCAACGTTCTTGGTAACAGCAGCCAGGAAATCAGGAGATGAATTGCACTGGGAAAGTCGCCTGTGAGGGACCTCTCAAGAGTACTGAAGAGCAACGATGTCAGGCTGGAGACTAAGGTGCGCCTGATCCGGGTTATAGTCTTCACAGTTATGTGCTATGCATCAGAGAGTTGGACAGTGAATAGGGCTGACAGAAAGAGGATTGATGCCTTTGAGCTGTGGTGCTGGAGATGAGTGTTGAATATACCCATGGACTGCTAGGAGAACAGACAGGTTTGTCCTGGAGAGGGTGAAGCCAGAGTGTTCCCTGGAGTCAAGGATTCTGAAGCTTCATCTGACATATTTTGGGCATGTTGCAAAGAGGGACTGGTCCTTGGAGAGGGACATCATGTTTGGGAGAGTGGAGGGATGGCGCAGGAGAGGAAGACCTTTGGTGAGATGGATCGATTCTGTGACTGGAGCGGTGGGAATAAGTGCGTTTGAGATGGCTAGGTTGGCACAACATAGAACAGCGTTTAGAGCTCTTGTACATAGGGTCGCTATGAGTCGCAAGCGACTCGATGGCACATAACAACAACAACCACCCTAAGAAAACTTATATAAACAAATCTTTAATAACACCACAGTCCGAAGCCTGACACTTTCTGATTTTAAAGCCTAGTCAAAGTAGTCAGAACAGCTTGGGACTGGTACAATGATAGGAACATAGGCCAATGGATTATAACTGAGAACCCAGAAGTAAATCCTGCATCAGTAATTCTTTTAAGCATAATTATCTCTAATGGCTCAACTATTAAGACATTTTTCTAGCAGTGAACTTTGGTTGAAGGGCATTTATCAAAATTATGGGGTCAATTAAGGAAAATAAGCCAAATTATTGCACGCAATATTGAATAAACTAACAATTATAATTAACATTTAATTAGTCAAATAATGAATTTGCAAATACAAATGTGAGACGTGCCTAAGGCCCCAGAGAAAATCGGTGATTAGCTTTTACACCAACTGATGTGTTTACCAGAGGGAGGTGGTGGGGAAGACATAGGAAATGTTTTCTTTGAATTGTTTCCATTTGTCTATATTAACACAATAGGGGTTTGAGCCCTTAACAGAAGAATTGAATATTTTCACATGGACAGCAATATGACAATGGTTCAGGACACATCTAATAGCTTTACTAGAAGTATATTACAAACTTTTAAGAATCACCTGTTAACCTTCTATTTAGGGTTTACCAATGTATGTCATAACAGTCTTCTTCCATAAGTTTGCTATGAAATCAGTATCGTTGTTCTCTATACCATCGAGTCAGAACCGACCCATAGCTGAGCCTCTGGCAGGTTTTCAGAGGCAGCTAATCACACGGGAGGAGACTGTCCATCCTTCTCTCACTGAGTAGCTGGTGGATAAAACCACATGTCTTTGGGATTGCAGCGCAGCTTCTTACCACTAGACCACGAAATAGCAATCAGATGTAAAAAAGAACAGAATCCTGTCCCATCTTTTGCCATTCTCAAAATCTCTAATAAGCCAACAATCCTAATCTGTGCCTTTGAGAATCTTCCTCTCCTTCAATGACTTTCTGCTTTTACAAGCTTCATGTCCTTCTTCAAAGACTGGCTATCTTAATACAATGTATAAAATATGTGAGACAAAATCTCAACATCCTTGTCTGTAAGGAGCACCCTGGCTGTATGTATTCCAAGGCGAACTGGTCTTTTACTTTTGCCTTCTAGGGTATATTGAATATTCTTCAAAACCACAGTACTAAAAGGAGCATTGCCATGGGAAAGTCTGCTGTTAGCGACCTCTCCAAGGTACTGAAGAGCAATGGTGTCTCTCTGGAGACTAAGGTGCGTCTGATACAGGCTATGGTCTTCGCAATCACTTGTTATGCATCAGAGAGTTGGACAATGACCAGGGAGAATAGAAGGAGAATTGATGCCTTTGAGCTGTGGTGCTGGAGAAGAGTATTGAGAATACCATGGACTGCTAGGAAAACAAACAGATTTGTCCTGCAAAGGGTTAAACCGGGTGGCTCCTTGGAGGCAAAGATTCTGAGGCTCCGTCTAACATACTTTGGACATGTTGTGAGGAGGGACCGGTCCCTGGAGAGGGATGTCATGCTTGGGAGGGTGGAGGGACAGCACAGGAGGGGAAGGCCCTCTATGAGGTGGATTGATTCAGTGACTGGGATAATAGGGATGGGAGTGTCAGAGACAGTGCGATTGGCACAGGACAGAGCAGAGTTTAGGGCTGTTGTACATAGGGTCGCTATGAGTCGCAAGCAACTCGACGGCACATAACAACAAACAACAACAACATGTATACATAGCAATTGAAAATGTCATAGTTTTGGTGGGGCACACTTTATTCTATAAACAGCCTCGCTCGTTAGCACTTTAAAGAGTTAATGAAAGCAGGCTTGCTAAATGCAATATATATTTTTACTTTTTTTAAAAAAAAACCTTTTGCTTCCATAGGTTTTGACTGTGGATCAAAGTAAAACTCTTTGATAACTTTAATCTGTTCTCCATTTATCATGATGATTCCCATAGGTCTAGTTCCGGGGTTTTTTATTTTTTTGATGTTGATAAGTAATCCATAGTGATGTGTACAATAGTCATAACTTTATAACAACCTACGTTAGACAACTGACATCGCTTTGTTTGCAGGGAATGAAGGAGACTTAAAGTACTTACTGTAGCAGATCAAAGACTACAGCCTTCACATTAAATATTCACATCCAGAAAACAAAAATGCTCACAATAGGACCTAGAGGACACATCATGATAGATGGAGAAAAGCTTGACGTTATCAATGGGTTCATTTTACTTGTTTCCACCATCAGCAGCCATTGTAGCAGGAGTGTAAAAAGAGTGTAAGTATGTAAGTAATATGAAGACTGACATCTGACCTCTCATCTAACAGTCCCCATTAACAATATCCACAATTCTAAACCCATTTCCATAAAATCAGATGTGGCCTCCAGGCTAATTCTACTAATTCAGAGACCATATGCACATGCACACATGTTGTTGCTCTAGTTAGTGCCATCTAGGCATCTACCACTCAGTGGTGCTATGAACAATAGATAGGATCCTTGCCCTGTCCTGTGCCACCCTCATTATTTCTGACATGATCAAACCCAATGTTATAGTCACTGCAACAACCCACCTTGTTGGGGGTCTTCCTCTGTACTGTTTCTTTGAAGCTTAATGTCCTTTTTCCAAGAACTGGCCCCTCCTGACAATATACCCAATGTGTATGAGAAAAGTTTCACCATTCTTGCCTCTAGGGAGAACTCTGGTTGCATTTTTGCCAAATATATCTCTTTGTTCTTTTGGCAGTCCTTGAGATATGCAATACTCCTATCCAACAGCACAATACAAAGACAAACTCTTATGTCATTCGTATCCACTGTCCAACTTTCAGATGCATAGGAAGCAATACAAAAGACTATTTTGGATCAGGAACATCTTAGTCTTTAAACTGACATCAATTCTCTTTAGCCCTTGGAGAGGTCCTTGACAGATTCCCCCAATGCTAGCATGTGCATACAAAAAACACAAACATGTGCACAGAGGTAGTGTGAGATGGGGGGGGGGTGGAGAAAGAGAAATCTCAGCAAAATGACTCCCATGTTTACAGAGTCTGGGAAATCCCAAGTTTGACGATTCAGTGTAAGGCTAGAGGCTTCTCCTGACTCAAAGCTACTGAGGTTGATGAATCTAAGATTGGCAATTAGCATGGCAGGGCACTGGCTCAAGTTCAAAGAATCAGAAGTCAAGAATAGATTTGCAATCCAGGCAGAGCAAAATGCAAGGAGCTGTGCCAGGTATTCATACACACTAGACTGAAGCCACACCCTTTCAACTGGTTGGCTGTTCACAGCAGATCTCATCACAGGACTAATTACATTATGCCTTTGAGCTGTGGTGCTGGAGAAGCTATTGAGAATACCATGGACTGCTAGGAAAACAAAAAGATTTGTCCTGCAAAGGGTTAAACCGGGTGGCTCCTTGGAGGCAAGGATTCTGAGGCTCCGTCTAACATACTTTGGACATGTTGTGAGGAGAGACCGGTCCTTGGAGAGTGACATCATGCTTGGGAGGGTGGAGGGACAGCGCAGGAGAGGAAGGCCCTCTATGAGGTGGATTGATTCAGTGACTGGGATAATTGGGATGGGAGTGTCAGAGACAGTGCGATTGGCACAGGACAGAGTGCAATTTAGGGCTGTTGTACATAGGGTCGCTATGAGTTGCAGGCAACTCGACGGCACATAACAACAACAACAGGTCTAATCATAGAAGTTCATCCAGCATGTTTTCCCTTTGCTTTCGCTTCTTAATGCTCTAGTGCAATCTTTAGAGTCTTTTCTGACATCCATTTCGGTTTTTCTTTCTTCTGTGTCCTTGTAATGTTCTTTTGCTCTCTTCTTGGATGATCTGCTTGATATCATCCCACAACTCATCTGATCATTGATTTTTGGTGTTCAATGCCTCAAACCTCTTCATAGGATGATCTTGAAATTCAGATGGAATAGATTCAAAACAATATCTTTGTTCTTGTGGACTTATTTTAATTTTCTTTGGCCTCAATTTGAACTTACACAGGAGTAATTGATGGTCTGATCCACAGTCACCCCGGCTTAGTTTTGACTGCCAATGTTGAGCTGCTCCAATGATTTCTTCCACAGATGTACTAAATCTGATTCCTATGCAGTCCATCAAGTGAGATTCTGGTGAAAAGCTGTGTCTTTTTAAAAAGGTATTTGCAATGAATAAATCGTTGGTTGCTATACATCTGAGAGCTGAACAATGAATACGGATGATAGAAGAACTTATGCATTTGAGTTTTGTTGGAGAAGAGTACTGAATATCCCATGGACTTCCAAAAGAACATATATGTCTTTTTTTATTTTATATTGTTTTGCTTACAAAGTTCATTTATGTTATCCTTCTATTTTTACAATAACGGTCTTATGCAATAAACAAATATGTCTTGGGGAGGGTGAAGCTGGAGAGTTCTTTGGAGGCAAACATGATGAGACTTTGCCTCACATACCATAGGCATGTTGCCAGGAGGGGCCATTTCTTGAAGAGGGACATGATGTTTGGAAGGGCGGAGGGTTGACGGAGAGGAAGACCCTTATTGAGGTGGATTGACACAGTGACTGCTGCAAGAGTTCTAATGTATCAGGAAATGTGAGGATGGCACAGGATAGGACAGGGTTCAGGTATGTTGTTCATAGAGTTGCTATGAGTCAGACTCAACTTGACGGCACCTAACAACAACAACAACTCATGGACATTAGTACATGATATTGTTTCTCATGAAGGAAATTACTACATCACAAATGACAAATATGAGAACCAAAGTCAGTCAAGTTGACTCAGCCTGAAGCATCAGAGAAAATAAAGAAAAATTAGCTGATCAACTTGCAGGCAGCCATTCAGTGTCTCACACATAGTAGGGTGGAGAAGAACTGAGGAAGCATCAGTGCCTTTCACTTGCTCCTTCATGTCAAGCTTTCTTGTCACCCCATACTTTTAATGGCTAAAGGTTTCTCCACTTTTTTCACCAGTTTTTTTCATAAGCTTCAACCACATGAGAAGTCATGGCATTTCTTTACCCAAACAGTATCTACAAATTCAACTATAGCCTAGAAAGACCCCCCCCCCACCAGGGACAAAATAAAATCCAAGCATAAGAGCACTTTGAATCCCATGGACATAGCTAATACGCACAGTAGATGCTACCTTCTCTTCCTGTGCACCTGTAGAGTGAGTGAGTACATATCATTGCCTTCTAACTCCAAAGTCAAAATGTCATTTACTATATTTATTAAATATGTTTTTGATGAGAATCTTTAGACCCCCCGGCCCTCCTCTCTGTAAAAGAAAACTACAACTATTTGAAAATGTATGTTAGGGCAAAAAAATCATTAACGGCCTGGTCATTACATAAGCTAAGTTTGTTTATTTAATGTCAATCACATTATGTAACTCTAAATAGCATTTCTTTCTGGCAAGGTCTTCAATCATATGCGTACTCTTTAAAGGTCTTCATACATCAGAAGGTCTTTTTAGAATCGTAGTCTATCAGATTAGAGATGCTTTAAAACTTTTCTTACCTCTTTAAAGAAAGTTCAACCACCCTCAGGAGTGCAAAGATTATCAGTATCAAGGCTCTACAATGTTCAGACTTTATTACACAGGAAAATACATCAATGCGCTTGAGCAGGGCCACTACCTCTGATCCTGTGCTCCACTGGCCAATCTGTTCTTTACAGGTTGTTAGAGTTAGCAAATAAAAACAAAAGGTGTCCAGCAAAATTTTAGATAAGCAACGCATAATCAGACACATAACTTGGATGCAATTATTTGGGACATACTTGTGCTAGACACATATTGTTTACTTGAAATTCAAATTTAGTCAAGTATTTCCGATTTTATTTGGCAACCTTATAAATGGGTGTGAGGTGTGGAACATCTATCAAAGCATCACTTCCTCCCTCATCAGAGGGTGCCAAGTGACCTGAGAGTTAGTCCTTGCCTCACTCCCAAGAGTTAGAGAATCCCCTTTCGCCATGGACTCTGGATCTGTGGAATTCACTCAGCAAACATTGACAGGAACTTGTGGATCACTTCCTAAGTAATGAGCTCTGGGAACACAGCATCAATAGAGGCCACTCCCCACCCCCTAGGGGAAATGCTAGACATGTAAACAAACAGGGAAAAAAAACCAGTGCTAGAATAGCAGCATCAACAGATTCTTTGGGAGATGGGGAGAGAAAAAAATAAGCATATGACAAATAATTTCTGAAACCCTAGTTAAAGTTTTGAGTTTATGAAAATAAAAGCCTGTAAAAATAAAAGAAACAGATGCATATGATTTTTCTGTGAATGATACGCATATCTAATTGTTAAAGCACCTCTTTGTGCCTTCTTAAATGCTGGAATATTGCTGGAAAACTCAGGCCGTTGACTAAAGAAATTGACATTCTCCTGTGTTAAAGACAGATGGTTTAGGCCTCTTGAATCCATCCAATCTATCTAAATATATCTTTATTCTCCGTGTGTATGCACACTGCTGGTTTATGGTCTTTGGTAGGAATGTTAGCCAAGTCATTTTGTGCAAAAAAAAGGAACTGTGTAGGCTAAAGCTAAGATGAGCTCACTAGAAATGACTTTCGATTTTGGGTCTCTAAGCGACCATGGTGTGGGGATCATAAAATAAGATAGCTCGGTCTCCGGTCACAGCCTCTGTAAGTTTTGCATACACAGAAAAATAAAGCGATCTAATAAGGAGAAATGGGAAAAGGGCAGGGTTGTGGAGGAAGTCCACTGAAATAGATTCCAGCTCTCTTGCCACTCCAAACGCACTGTAATTCAGTTGATTCTGATTCATAGCGAACTTCCCCATGGGGTTTCAAGGCCTAGTTTTTGCAGAAGCAGACTGCCCCCTCTTTCTCCAGAGTGGCTAGTGGGTTTGAATGACTGACAGTGATGTTAGCAGCCAAGCGTTTGAAGCAGGGATTCTTTTTTTTTTTTTAAATAATTTTAATGAACATTTACAGAGATTTTGGATTTCCATTCATTCATTGCTGCACTTCTCTCCCCCCCAGCCCTCCCCACCCCCCCCTAGTTCGCTCCTCTCTTTTAAAAGTAAAAGAAACACACCCTCCCTGGTACAAAATCATCCCCCCACCCCTCCCACCTCCCCAAGTACATTGCACTATGCAACCTTAATTGTGGACTCCTGTAATAACCATGAGTGAAGTGAATAATTTAGAAGCAGGGATTCTTACTACCCACCACACTGCCACAAGGGGGGGCGGGGAATTTAAAGAAACAACAACCCTTCACCAGCCATCAAGTCAATTCCAATTTAGAGCAACCCTCCACGGGTTTGTGACACTGTAAATCTATATTGGGGGAGAGTATCTATTTTTGTCCATTTCTCTCCTGTGGAGTGGTGCACTAGCAATCCAACACTGTCTCTCTACACCACCAGAACATCTTCTCTTGCTATCAGCTGGTTGCAAAACCTAGAAGTGGCCAGGCCCCTATTCAAGACAGGAAAAACACATCAACTGGCATTTATCTTGGAGTTAGATTTTTACTTCTTGATTTGAGTATTACATGAATAGTTAAGGGTCTATAAGATTGACAAACCAATCGCAAATTTAACAAGGAAAAAGAAATGACACAAGTAATTTGAGTAAGAGATGAAAGGGGCAATGTCACAATAGAACCAACTGAAATAAAAAGGTTAATAATGAAATTTTATGAAAAATTATACTCAAACATCCCAAAGAAAGGTGATCTGACAGACTGAAGGAATTATTGAACAATATCATTAATATGACACACAAGAAAGATTCTGCCGAAAATTATCCAAAAACAACTGGAACGGCACATCAACAGAGAACTGCCAGATGTTGCAAGCTGGGTTTAGAAGAGGCCATTGTACTATGGATATTATAGCTCATGTTAACTGGATCTTGGCAGAAAGCAGAGAGTACCAGAGGAATGTCAATGTTTCATTTGGCTGTGTGGATCACAATAAACTGTGGTTAATTCTGTGAGAAGAATGGGAATCCCAGAACACTTGATTTTGCTCATGTGAAACCTATACTTGGACCAGGAGACAGTCGTCAGAACAGAGCAAGATCATTGTCCAGCTCTCACATGGTTCAAAATCAGGAAGGGGGTCCAGGGATGTGTCCTGTCTCCATACCTCTTCAATCTATATGCAGAACAGATCATCTGGGAGGCTGGGCTCTATGAGGATGAATATAGCATCAGCATCATATTGGAGGAAGACTCATCAACAACCTGAGTTATGCAGATGACACAACCCTGCTTGCTGAAACTGAGGAGGACCTGAGTGAAGAAGCACTTGCTGCAGTAGATCAAGAACTGCAGCCTTCTATATGGATTGAAGTTCAACATCGAGACAACAAAGATTCTCACCACTGGGCCGACTGGCAGCATTATGATAGAGGGTGACGAGACTAAGATTGTTAACAGCTTTCGTTTTCTTGGGTCCAAAGTCAATACTCTTGTTATCAGCTGCCAGGAAATCAAAAGATTATTCACATTGGGAAAGTCTGCAGTCAGGGACCTCTCCAAAGTACTGAAGAGCAACGATGTTAGTCTGGAGACTAAGGTGCATCTGATCCAGGCCATTTTATTTTTTGTGATGTGTTTTGCTATGTATTTACATAGGAAAAAATTATTTGCTATGTATTAGAAAACTGGACAATGACTAGGGATGATAGAAAGAATTGATTTCTTTGATCTGCAGTGCTGGAGAAGAGTATTGAATATAACATGGACTACAGGTAGAACAAACAGGTTCACCCTGGAGAGGGTAAAACCAGGCTGCTCCTTGAAGGCAAGTATACTGAAGCTCAGTCTGATTTACTTTGGCCATGTTGCTAGGAGTGACCAGTCCTTGCAGACAGACAGACATATTTGGGAGGGTGGAAGGACACTGCAAGAGAGGAAGACCCTCGATGAGATGGATTGGCTCAGTGACTAGAGTAATGGGGGGTGGGTATATCAGAGAAAATAAGGGTGGTTCAGTATAGAGCAGGGATCAGAGCTGTTGTACATAGGATCACTATATGTTCCACGTGACTCAATGGAACATAACAGCATACTCAAATGTGAACACCTCAAGTAAATGGACAAATACTTAGAAACTCCTAACACATTCAAATTGTCACAGACTGAAGTAGAACACCTTAACAGACTCCTCACAAAAGAAGAAACTGAACAGATCATTAAAAACACTTCCCCAAAAAATCCCAAACCAGATGGCTTTCCCAGTGAATTCTAGTAAACGTTCCAAGAAGAGCTTTCTCCAATTCTACATATTTCTGAAAACAGAAAAAGAAGGATTGTTCCAAACTCATTCTATGAAGCAAACATATCCCTGATTCCAAAAGCAGGTAAAGATATTACCAAAATAGAAAACTATAAACCAATATCTCTCATGAGCATAGATGTAAAATTTCTCGATTAAATTCTGCCCAATAGAATCCCAACAGTATAGCAATAATTTAATTCTCTATGACCACGTGAGATTCATGACAGTCATACAAGGATGGTTCAACATAAGAAAAACAATGTAATTAATCACATTAATAAATCCCAAAACAAAACCACATGATTCTATTAATTGATGCAGAAAAGGCCTTTGACAAACGCAACACCCTTTCCTAATAAAAATACTTAACAAAATAGGAACACAGGATAATTTCCTCAACATAACTAAGAATATAGGCACAAACCCAAAAACCAACATCATACTCAGCAGAGAGAGATTAAAGGTGTTGCCTTTAAAAACAGGAACTAGGCAAGGATGCCCACTATCACCTCTCCTATTCAATACTCTATTGGAATTCTTAGCAATAGCAGTAAGACAAGGAAATAAGAGGTATCCAAATTGGCAAAGAGGAGGTAAAACTATCTCTATATGCAGATTATTTGACAGTAGACTTAGAAAACCCTAAAGATTCAGCAAGAAATATCTAATCTATAGACTACTAGTAAGCCTAGTAACTCACAAAATTTCACAAAGGGTACCAAAATTATAACATAAATATTTAAGTCCAGGAACTTTATTTTTGTTAGTGTTGTTGTTTGCAAAACAAGGGCTGTTATGCTGAGTGAAATAACTCAGTCACGAATGGACAAATATTGCATAGTGCCACTGTTATAAAACGGGACTGACATAGGGGTTCGGGTGGAGACTGAGAAAGATGGGATAAATTATGTATACTGCTTTGAAACAGAGGAGAGTAAAAACTGTTTAAAAGGGATATATGACTAGGTCTTATTGTCATAACATGAGTCCAGAACAAAGCCTGCATAGTGGAATGGACTTGGGGGGAGGGATTGTACAACAATGAAAGAATTTTTCTTTCACTTTCCAAAGAGAAGAACGAACTGCAGAGGAGGGGTGGGCAGGGAGAAAAGTGCAAGAATGAACAAATGGAAATCTCTGTAAATTTTCATGAAAATGAATAATAATAATAAAAAAGAAAAAAAACAGCATGGGCTATATTGAAAAATTCATTCTCTTTGAATTGGCAGTGCAGCTCTTTACTATTAGGACACCAGAACGCCATACAATTATTGATCACTGAAAATCTCAAACTTTTAGTATGAGAAGGGGATAAAGACTGCAATATTTTCATCATAGTTACTAGTTCCAAAAGGACCCTCATCGTGGTTCATCCAACACAAGGCAATCACTATTGCACTCACCTAGTAAGTCTCTCCCCTTCAATCCTTTTGTGTAATTGTAGCTTTAGGTACTCGTGCCTCAAGGCATTTAGATGGGTTTTGGAGGGGTCACTGAAATCCATTTTTCTCCAGAATTTATACACTCTGTAGGGAGCATTCCCACAGAGACAGTAGGCGATTGCAGGCATTTTGACCCCAAGTTTGAAGCAACAAGCAGTAAATGCAGACAAGGAAGAGTCCCCAAAGGATAACAATTCAATGACTGACAGGCCAATCCACATACCTATCAGTTAGGGTCCCCAGTGTTCCTCTTTCCTGGCTGTGATCCAGAAAGGAGACCTCCGTATTGTTGAGGCACATTCCCTCAGGCCTGTCCTTGGAACACTGGGCCTCTGAGGACTAAGTGCTTCCAGCATCTGAACCCTAAAGAAAAAGGATTCTCTGCTCACTTGTTTATCTGAAAGAATATTCTTTTGAGGAGCTGTAAAATTTGTAGAGATCTCAGACCATGGACTGACATTCTTTTGAGTACTTTTCTTCTCTCTTGGTCATTATCAGCTTTTCCTTACTGGACATTCGCATGAGGAAGCATGCCCACAGCAAAACGCAAGAGTCTAATTTCAGTGTTTTACTGTCAGATACTGGTGCATATTTAGTCTTTAAAAATTAATAAGATCACAGGAAAATATTAATATAGCATTGCAGACTCATTCATTCTTCCAGCTCTGTCCAGGATGCTTTGGCATCAAAGCCATGAACAAAAGAGACAAAGAGCATCTGGATTTTATTAGGCCACTGCCACCTTACAGTGATCCTCTCTCAGGTTCCCAACGCGGTGTATTTTAACACCAGGAAACAACCTTATCTTTCTTCGAAAGAGCACCTGGAGATTTGAACTCCTTGGCTTTCGGTTAGAAGCCCAAGACATAAACCTTGTTACAATGACTAAACTCAAAGTCAGAATTCAAAAGCACTGTTGTCATAAAAGCCAAATATTTTAATGAGTACAATAGATGAACTTATCTGAGAACTTCAAATAGGCTGGGAATTGATGAGAGAATATGGAAGATATTATTATTAGCAGATGTAATATTAGAAAATACAGCAATAAAAACACCTGTGTCCTTTGAGAGAAAGAAAGTTTATTAGTTTTCTTATGTAATGTTGTTTAACTGAGTTACCTTCTTGTACTGTTTTTGGCTTACTGTTTATTGCAATGGTCACTGATTCACCGTGTTTATTGGTGAGTCCTCAGAGAGGCGAAAGGTTTGAGCTATAATTAAATGGGAGAAAAATAACAGGATAGATACAAATGTACATGATAATTTCAACAATAATTAGATAGCTTAGGAGATGCTGTAGAAACGGGAGGCTCAGTGACTGATCTCTGGTTGTGAAGGAAAAAATGGACCATAGATGTCACTTGTTGTTGTTATGTGCCGTCGAGTCATTTGCGACTCATAGCGACCCTATGTACAACAGCCCTAAACCCTGCTCTATCCTGTGCCAATCTCATTGCCTCTGACACACCCATTCCGATTACCCCAGTCACTGAATCAATCCACCTCATAGAGGGTCTTCCCCTCCTGCACTGTCCCTCTACTCTACCCAGCATGATGTCTCTCTCCAAGGACCTGTCTCTCCTTACATCATGTCCAAAGTATGTCAGACAAAGCCCTAGAATCCTTGCCTCCAAGGAGCAGCCTGGTTTAACCCTCTCTAGGATGAATCTATTTGTTTTCTTGGCAGTCCATGGTACATTCAATACTCTTCTCCAGCACCACAGCTCAAAGGTGTCAATTCTCCTTCTATCCTCCCTAGTCATTGTCCAACTCTCTGATGCATAACAAGTGATTGCAAAAACCATGGCCTGTATCAGGCGCACCTTAGTCTCCAGAGAGACACCGTTGCTCTTGAGTACTTTAGAGAGGTCCCTAACCGCAGACTTTCCCATCGCAATACGTTTTTTTATTTCCTGGCTACTGGTGCCAAGAGTGTTGACCGTGGAGCCGAGCAAACTGAAGCTGTGAACAATCTTAAAAAAATAAATAAATAAAGGAGTAGATATGTGAAGTATTAAATACAGCAAATCATGACATGACATTTAAATTGAGGCCTAGTCTGTAAGGATTTGGTTGTTAACCCAAAGGCCACATCTCTGGTGGTTTAAATCCACCAATCTCTCTGGAGAAAGATGGGCAATCTCCTCCCGTGCATTTTAGAGCCTAAGAAATCTAACAGAGAGTCAGCTATGAGTCAGTTCCAACTCCATGGCAGTGAGAAGAGAGAAATATGGATGGAAGGTTTCTAGGTGGCTTAAACTGTTTGCTCTCAGCTGCTAATCCAGAATCCCATAGAAGAAATGTCCTGGCGATTAACTCCCAGTGAGATTAGAGACCAAAAAAGCTGGAGAATGAATCAGTTCTATTCAGTACCCGTGGGGTCCCCATGAGACGCAATCCGCTGATACCAGCCAGTCGCACAGTACAGATGTCTGAGATGGCTCTATGCTGGGTGAGGAAAGTAAAAGCAGTTTTCCCCCAATGAATCAAAGGCAAGACAAGCAGGAGTGGTTTCAATAATCAAAGATGGCGGACTCCCAGAAGGAGCAGCTTGAGAGAGCTGAAGATGTGTTCAAAGGGAACGGCACAAATGAAATCATGGATCTGGGGAAGTCAGAGGGCGAGCAAGGTAACCATTACCTGGGTGGGGGAAATCTACAAATTGTGTCTTATACCCTCTAATCCAATTTCAAGATGAAAAGATGACAGCAAAGGCTCCAGAAAAATCCCCTTTCCCTCTCTTATGCAGCTGCCCCTGGCAGGCACCTGTAATATTTGCCTGTTTCTCTGGTGCCCCCTGGATTCATGCCCTTTGATCAAGTGTCCTCCCCTAGCCATCTTCGCTACAACTCCGGGCAAAGTATGAGGTGCGCTGGGGATACGGTTGAGCACCCAGGAAGCAGGGCAAGAGTGCAGGATAAAACTAGATTTGGGAATCACAAGGTCAAGAACCTTGAACACGAAGGTAAACAGAGGGATTTTCTGAAAATTCAGTATATAAAATGGAACCCTGTGAGGGAACCCAAGTGCCAGAATGCAATGCTGTCTCTGGACGTGTTCAGTGCTTCCAGTTTGCCATGAATAAGCCATTTCCTGAACATGTGAAAAACAGACTATTAAGTGTTCAAGAGGGATCTCTGGTGGCTTAGTGGCAAGAAGCTGTGCTGCCATTGCAAAGGCATACGGTTCTAAGCCACATATATGACAGTTCCACAGGAGAAGGATGGGCAATCAACTCCTGTGTGATTCACGGCCTCTGAAAACCCACTGGGGGGTAAACTATGGGTTGTTTCTGACTCAAAGACGCTCCAAAACAACAAGGGCACAAGAGAGAAAAGACGGCGGCAAAGTTTTGTAAATAAAAATGAGGAGAATTAATTGGATACTTAAAAGTTCAAATGATTATTCAGTTAGTCTATTTTAGCACAAGAAGAGGTTTTTAACTTGAAAAAGTTTCAAAAAGAATACAAACTCAATGGAAATGATTTTATATAACCAATCAGATACGAAGAAACTGTGGTTTATAATGAGAGTTTTCTATTCCTCTTTAACGTGACTGTTCAAAAATCTGAGTTTATTCAAAGGCTGGTATGTAAAATTTTTTTTTTTTGGTATGTAAAATTTTTGAGAACAACTTTTGCTTCAGAGGTTGTAGATACTTTTGCTCTAGAAAGCCAGCCTTTCAACTATGAAACTCCGCCCAGGCATGCGAAGACCTCGGTTGAGTACATCTGTTTTTCTACCTTAGCTTGTTAGCCAATCTCTGTTTCTGCCTTCTCAACTGTAAAGTGAGAAAATCAGTATTTATCACCCACAGTTGCTGTGAAGCCAAGATGAAATGACTATATATGACAAGCAATTGTAAATTGTCAATTACTGTTGTTCCTCTTAATTGCGAAATGAAAGTTTTTCTTGTAAAAATGTGAAAAGTAAGATTTTAAGGTGTTTTAATAGAGCAAAATGTGGTTTTTATAGAACACTTAAAAGAGAAGAGTCCAAAGGGACAAATGTAGATATTATAAAATGAGAAGTAATATGGAAGTCATAGTATTGTCTCAGCTGATGGATGATATAAAATTCTCTCCATCAATAGCTATTTCTTTGTTGTTGTTGTTATGTGCCATCGAGTTGCCTGTTACTCATAGCGACCCTGTGTACAACAGCCCTAAACCCTGCTCTGTCCTGTGCCAATCTCATTGTCTCCATCACACCAACCCCCATTACCCCAGTCACTGAATCAATCCATCTCATCGAGGGTCATCTTCTCGGCCCTCATAAGCCTGACATCCTTCTCCAAGGACTCGTCCCTCCTTGCAACATGTCCAAAATATACGTCAGATGAAGCTTCAGAATCCTTGCCTCCAAGGAGCAGCCCAGTTTAACCCTCTCCAGGATGAATCTGTTTTCTTAGCTGTGCATGGTATATTCAATGTTGTCATTAAAAATTGGTAACACTGGCATTGTCTAGACCCATTTTTAAATTGGGTCTTTAAATTGGTTTTACATTCAATCACTCATATACATTGTTTTATACAATTAGTTACAAATGATTGGTGCCTCTTATTAAGACGTCTCATCAAATCCTATCTGTACCTTTCCTTTACCTTTACTCTGCTTGTTTTTTGCTTATTTCCACATCCTTCTCCCTCTTAGATTGTACTGTTGGGTGTTCTGGAAAAATCCTTGTTAGAGCCCTGAGCCTCTCTGCAGCGTGCTGCTTTGTTATAGGACACTTCCTCCTTCAATTATGACTCTTCCATAAATTAGCTAAAGTTCACTGGCCTTAAATTAAAAGTAGGCTAATGCAGTTTGATCATCAGACAGTATTCAACTTTGGTTAATAATGTTACATCCGAAATGTGAAAGTTAGGTTAATAGTGCACCACAGACCAGTCCATCAATGTGTGGATGGTCACTCCTGATAAAAGCCATGATCACAAAACCTGGCAGCATCATACAAGCCAGAGCCGCGTCGTATTTCCTCCAGGGCATTGCTGACACAATGACAGCCTCTGCTGGGACTCACTGGCTCTGACTAGACGGTGTAACACCCGGCCCCCCACAGGCCCAGGAGCCTTTCAAATGCTGCCGTCCTCCCCTTTTATCAACTCTCATTTTCTTCTGGCTGAAGTGGTACAAAACTGTAGCCCTTTACTCCTATTTGCATCAGAGTTCCTCTGCTTCCTGCTCTATTTCATCTAGGAAAGACTGGAGACCAACTGCAAGCTTGTTTCTGTTTTACTCCTAACTGGAGAGTCTATGTCTCTGAAAATGGCAGCCGCTTAGAGGAAAAAAAACCTTGTTCCATTTGGCAACTAGAAATCAGATCTTCATCAACCTAACAAAGCACATACATTTAGCACACAATAAAGCTAAAACGTATGTCCACTCTAAAAACACGTGCATAAATGTTCAAAACAGCATTATGCGCAATACCCAGAAGATGGAACTCACCCAAATGTCTCTCAACAAAATATTATTCGACCCCAAGAAAAGATGGAATAGTGAGTTCTGCTAAAGTGTGGCAGAAACTTGAAAACACTATGCTAAGAAATCAGATGCAAAAGGATAAACATTGTACGATCCTACCTATATGATTTATCCAGAATAGAAAAAGGCAGACACTAAAGTTGATTGTTATTGTTGATTGTTATTGTTGTGTGCTTTAAGTTGGACCAACTCATAGATGACCTACCAGAGAATTTTCAAAGGCAGTTTAATAGCACAGGAGGGATTGCCCATCCTTCTCCCACGAAGCAGTTGGTGCATTTGAACCATATGCCTTTGGGATTGTAGTGCAGCTTCTTACCACCAGGCCATCAGAGCTCCACAGAACAGATTAGTGGTTTTCAAAGCAGTATGCAGAGAGGAATCAGGGGGTACCGCTAATGGAGACAGAATTCCTTTTGGGAGGTAAGAAAAATAGCCCCAAGTAGGCTACACCTGATGCCTCACAACAATGCTGTTGTTGTTTGATGCCATCGAGTCATAGACGACTCATAGCGACCCTATGAACGAACGGCCTGAGCACCGTTCTTACCTAGAGTTTCCGGAGGCAAGCCATTTCGGAAGTGGATGCCGCTCCTGCTTCCCACAACAATGTAAACACCCTAAAACCAACACATTTTATACTTGAAAAGGTGAATTGTGTGTTAGGTAAATTATGTTGTTATGTGTAGTCGAGTTGCCTGCAACTCACAGCAACCCTATGTAGAACAGTTCTGAAGCCTGCCCTGTCCTGAGCCAGTCTCACTGACTCCATCTCACCCGGGATCTTCCACTCCTGTGTTGTCCCGCCACGCTTCCAAGCATGATGTCTTTCTCCAAGGACCAGTTTGTTCTGGCCACATGCCCAATGTGAGACGGAACTTCAAAATCCTTGTCTCCAGAGAGCAAGTTGGCTTCATTCTCTCCAAGACAGACCTATTGTTTTCTTAGCAGTCCATGGTATGCTCAAGACTGTTCTCCAGCACAACTCAATGGTACCAATTCTTCTTCGGTCACGCTAAGCTACTGTCCAGCTCTCTGATGCCTAGCAAGTAATTGTGAAGATCATGACCTGAATCAGGCGCGCCTTAGTCTCCAGACTGACATCGTTGCTTCTCAGTACTCTGGAGAGGATCCTTACACAGACTTTCCCAGTGCAATCTGTCTTTTGATGTCCTGACTGTTGGTGCCAAGAGTGTTGACTGTGGAACCAAGAAAGCTCTAATTATTAACAACCTCATCTTCTCCGGCCACCATAGTGCTGTCAATGGCCCAGTGATGAGAATCTTTGTCTTCTTGACGTTGAGCTTCAAACCATATTGAAGACTACAGTCCTTGACCTTCTGCAGCAGGTGCTTCAGGTCTTCCTCAGTTTCGGCAAGCAAGGTTGTATCATCTGTAGGACGCTGGTTGTTGATGAGTCTTCCTCTAATCCTGATGCCACATTCTTCATCATAAAACCAAACCTTCTGAATAATCTGCTCTACATATAGACTGAAAAGATATAGACAGGATATGTCCCTGACACACTCCTTTCCTGATTTTGGACCATGCAGTGTTTCCCTGCTCTGTTCTGAGGACCCCTTCCTGGACTGAGACTAGGTTTCCCATAAGCACAATCAGGTGTTCTGGGGTTCCCATTTTCCTCAAGGTTAGCCACAATGTGTTGTGAACCACACAGTCAAATGCTTTTGCATAGTTAAGGAAACACAGATAGACATTCCCTGGTATTCTTTGCCTTCTGACAAAATCCATCTGATATTCACAATAATCTCTCTAGTGCCATAACGTCTTCCAAACCTAGCTTGTATTTCTGGTGTTTCTCTGTCAATGTACTGCTCCAGTCGTTCTTAGATAATCTTCAGTAGGATTTTGTTTGTGTGTGATATTAGTGATACTGTTCAATAACTCCCACACTTTTGGCCACCTTTTTTTTTTTTTTAAATAGGAATAAATATGGATCTCTTCTAGTCAGTTGACCAGGTAGTTGTCCTCCAAATTTCTTGGCACAATCTGGTGAGCATGTCTAGGTCAGCATCTGTCGAAATATGTCTATTTGTATTCCATCAATTCCCAGGGCCTATTCCCTCCCCCCCACCCCCAGTCTTTCAGAACAGCCTTCACTTCCTCCATCACTATTGTCTTTTGATCATATGTTGTTTCACAAAATTCTTCTGTGTCAACCAATTCTTTTTGGTGCAGTGGCTCTGTGTACTCCTTTCATATTCTCTTAATGCTTCCTGGGTCATTCAAACCTTCTGCCTATAGCATCCTTAAGCATTGCAACCACAGCTTGAATTTGTTCTTTAGTTCCTTCAGCTTAAGAGATTGCTGAACGAGTCTGACTTTTCTGATTATTAACCCTAGCTGTTAACACATTTCATTGTAATACTTTGCTTTGTCTTCTCAAGCTGCCCTTTTAAATCTTCTGTTCAGCTCCTTAAGTTCTTGACTTCTTCCCTTTGCTTTGGCTTCTCGGTGCTCTAGTGCAATATTCAGAATCTCTTCTGACATCTATTTTGGTCTTTTTTTCTTCCTCTGTCTTCGTAATGGTCTTTTGCATTCTTCATGGATGATATTCTTAATATCACAGTAAAAATACAATTCAAGAAAATATATACTAAGTACATTTCTTAGAAGACATATTGTTATGTTATTTTTAGGTGCCATTGAGTACAACCCAGTGACCCTATGAATAAGTAATCTGAACCCTGTTCTATCTTGTGCCATTCTCACACTTCCTGACACAGTAGAGCCCACTGAGGCAGTCACCATGTCAATCCACCTGGTTAAGGGACTTCCTCTCCTTCACCAACCACCTACCTTTCCAAGCATTATGTAACTCTCTAAGGAATAGCGTCTCCTAGCAACGTGCCTGAAGCTTGTGAGGTAAAGCTTCATCATTCTTGCAGCTGCACCCTATCCAAGACATATTTCTTTGTTCTTTTGAAAAGCAGTCCATGGGATGTTCAGTGCTCTTCAACATCACAGTTCAAAGGCTTCAATTCTTCTGTCATCCTTATTCATTGTCCAGCTCTCAGATGCATAACAAGTGATTAGAAAGACCATAGCCTAAATCAGATGCACCTTAGTCCTCAAAATGACATCATTACTCAATAATTTGGAGAGGTCTCTAACTACAGACTTTCACAGTGAAATGTGTACCCTAATTTTCTGACTGCTGGTACCAAAGAAGTTAATTGTGAATCCAAGTAAGATGAAGTTGTTCATACTTTCAATCTCTTCTCCTTATATCATGACATCACCTATTGGTCCAGTGGTGAGAATATTTGTTTTCTTGTCATTGAGATGCAATCCATATTGAAGACCGCATTCATAGATCTTCTGCAGCAAGTGTTTCGGGTCCTCCTCAGTCTCAGCGGGCAAGGTTGTGTCATCTGCATAGTGAAGGTTATTGATGAGTCTCCCTCCAATCCCGATGCCACACTCCTCTTCAGAGAGTCCAGCTTCTCAAATAATTTGCTCAGCATACAGATTAAATAGGTGTGGAGAAAGAATATAACCCTGAAACACTCCCTTCTTAATTTTAAACCATGTAGTGTTCCAAGAGCAACAATGTCAGTCTGGAGACTAAGGTGTGTCTGATACAGGCCAGGGTCTTTGCAATTACTTGTTATGCATCAGAAAGTTGGACAATGACTATGGATTATTGAAGGAGAGTTTATGCCTTTGAGCTGTGGTGTTGGAGAAGAGTATTGAATATACCATGGACTGCTAGGAGAACAAACAGGTTTGTCCTTGAGAGGGTGAAGCCAGGCTGCTCCTTGGAGGCAAGGATTCTGAAGCTAAGTTTGACATACTTTGGACATGTTGTAAATATGGACCAGTCCTTGGAAACGGATATCATGCTTAGGAGGGTGGAAGGACAGCACAGGAGAGGAAGACCCTCGATGAGATGGATTGATTCAGTCACTGGAGTAATGGGGGTAGGTGTGTCGGAGACATTAAGATTGGCAAGGAATAGAGCAGGGTTTAGGGCTGTTGTACATAGGGTTGCTAGGAGTCACAGGCAACTCGACAGCACATAACAAGTGCTCCCTTGCTCTATGAAGGCACAATATGTGGCAATTATCTTTTGCCACTCTTTTATTCTTAAATTCATTTTATAATGTCACACTTTCTCTAAAGCAGAGAAAAGTGTTCTTTTAGGAAATAATCAACCAGTTCAATCTCTGGCACCATCCTGCAAATTCTTTCCTCAGGATCTTTCTTCTCATTCTGAATCTTCTTAGCAATAGACTATTAAGAAAGTAGAATGTCTTAGTATTTAGGCCATAAAGACTTAGTTAAAACCCATTTCTTTAGCTTCCAGGTCCCAGAAGAGGCTGCTGCAGGAAAAGTTCTTGCCCCATTCCCAGCACAGAAGTCCGACACTGTTTTGGTCCTCCCCACCGCAATGCGCCCCATCTTCCAGTCCTCATCTTCTCCCTGGCACTTCCTTTGCCTCACTTCCAAGTGATCCTTCCTGACTGGACTTGACCTGTCGAGTTTTCCGAGTAATATGCATTATTGAATCCTGTTACTGACTCATCATAAGCGTACTAGAAACAATAAGTTTTATAGGTAAGATCAAGATCCCCTCTCTTTGCCCTCTGAAACAGAAAAGCTTGTGAGACAATTGTGTAGGGAAGATTCTTGAAGGTGATGGGCAGCTCAGAGGAATCCTAGGTCAGGCTAGCTGGTATGACAACAAAAGGGTCAAAGGTTTATAGATATATTCATTGTTTGACTCTCTTGTTCAAGACATTGTTTATTTGTCTAGTCTATTTTGGTAAGATCCCCCCAAGGAGGATAGAAGGAGAATTGATGCCTTTGAGCTGTGGTGCTGGAGAAGAGTATTGAGAATACCATGGACTGCTAGGAAAACAAATAGATTCGTCATGGAAAGGGTTGAACCGGGTGGCTCCTTGGAGGCAAGGATTCTGAGGCTCCGTCTAACATACTTTGGACATGTTGTGAGGAGAGACCGGTCCTTGGAGAAGGACATCATGCTTGGGAGGGTGGAGGGATGGCGCAGGAGAGGAAGGCCCTCTATGAGGTGGATTGATTCAGTGACTGGGATAATTGGGATGGGAGTGTCAGAGACAGTGAGATTGGCACAGGACAGAGCGGAGTTTAGGGCTGTTGTACATAGCGTCGCTAGGAGTCGCAAGTGACTCGACGGCACATAACAACAACAACAATTTTGGTAAGTACCCATTTCAGTGACAGAGGCTGGAGGGAGGGAGATAGATTTAACGTAAGATATCACCTCAGTAAAAGATCGTGCTGGTAGAAGGGATAGATCTATAAGCATATAATTTTAATCTTGTCTGAAGAGCACTAATGTAGGGCAAATACAGAGTTCTCCTGCGGGGGCACAGAAAAGAAGGAAGCCCTTAGTTCTGACTGGAGAAGTCATGCAAGGTTTCCCAGAGGGTGGATGTCCTAAGCAACTACTTAGAGATGAACAGAGCTACCCAGAAATGTTGGTTTCATGTGTCACCAAGTCAGAGTCATCCTGTGAACAATGGATCTGAACCCTGCCTTATCCTTTGCCCTCCTCACCACCTCTGAGACACTTGAGCTCATTGCTTATTCCTAACGAAAGAATGGCGTGTATGTCTGAGGGAAATGGAGTGGGTGGAGCCAATGGAGGGCCCAGTTCTAGGTTTATTCCTTCTGATTGGAGGATAGAGAGCAAAGAGCATGAACTGGCAAGAGATGAGGTTAGAGATGTTCAGGGCACAAGATCAGAAAGTGTGTCAAGGGTTTGGTAAGGAAAGTGAGGCCCATTCTCTGGGCAAGGCAGGACTACAGAAGAAGTGTAAGCTAGAAGGTGGCACTGCCTGTGAGTCCATAAGCTTTTCTCCACAGAGGCGGTGAGACAGACAGACACACAGGCACTGGGGAGAGCAAGTAAGCAAGTGCACATGAGTGAAAGAAAGAGATCTGCTTTGAAGGATTGTTGGAACTGGCAAGTCCAAGATCCTTAGGTCAGGCAAGGGGCTGGAGACTTCAGCTGTTCGTGGGATTGCAGGGATTAGCAAATCCAAAACCTGGAGGCAAGGTGTCAGGGAGACCCAAGGCCCTGCGGTCTGTGTTCTCAAGATCACTGGGTACAGAGCAGAGCAACAAAGGTATATATATATATATGAAATGTTTATTGACTGGGAGTCGACCACACCCTCAGGAACTCCCCCTTTCAACTGACTGACCGGCCCCTTTGGATTACATACAGAGCAGCAACTGGTTAGGTATGTGGTAAAATCACTTGTAATCACAGCCTAGCCATGTTGACACCATCACCCTGCTTTTTGAAAAGGCCTTCTGACTACAATGTAGAGAAGAGGCTCTTTGAAAGCGGAGACTGGATTTTTACTGAGGACAGCAAGACCAGTTCGATGAGAGTGATTCCTCCTCCTCCTCTCTGAAGCCTTAGCTCAGCACCAACCTGATTCTGAGGACACTTGCCAGGCTATGTCACGTTAGAGGGGGAAGAGGACCGAGAAGGTTCTGTGGAGGAAAAGCCCTGTATTCGCAGATCATTTCTATGGCCTGTGAACACCTCCCTTGAACTCACAGACTCCAGGCCTCCTAACTCCTTCTGAAGAACCCATGTCACTGCCCTTAAGTTTGCCCTTCTGATGTTGATTGCTAAGGAACCCTGGTGGCACAGTGGGTGACGTGTTGGCTGCTAACTGAAAGAATGTAGGTTTGGATCCACTAGGCACTGCAGGGGAGAACTATAAAAGGCCCCTGTCAAGATTTATAGCCTTGAAAACTGCTGGAGGGTTGCCCCGAGTTGGAACTGACTTGATGGCAATGGACTGACGTTTGGTTTAATACTGACCTCTAGGTACCATTTGCCTAGAACAATTCCTTTCATTTCTGAATTCACAATGTCCCCCAAAGGAAGATTCTGGCCATGATGTCCTTATCACATTATTTTATCAGTGTCACATTCCAGCCAGCCTTCACCGGGCGGGCGGGCTGTGGTCAGATCACCAACATACACTATCAGTGGCAAATAAACAACCAAACACAAAACCCCAAGCCTCAGGAATCTAAAACCTCTGAGTTAGTTTGAGGTACAAAATCGCCAGCTGGGAGTACAAAAGCAAGGAGCGAAGAGCGTTAACACAGAAAATAGCACCTGTTTGGAAGACAGAGCGGGACCCCTTAAGACTCACTGTTAATTACTCACAGCAGAAGAGCAGAAGTTGGGTACCATTTGCTCTGCACCAAAAGGAGAACAGATGTTTTCAATGCAAGGGCTCAAACAAAGCCAGCCGCCATTCTTACGGGCTCAAGGGGGAAATGTGAACGGCATTCTGGGATTCCACAAGGCCACTTAATTTACCATTGCCTCAAAACAATAAACCTAAATGCAGTAGAAAAGCAGCAGGCATGATACAAAGCAGCCCAGAAAGGTGAACTCCACTTTGTTTAGCTCGGGAACCCACAAACCATCCTTGTTCGCGGCTGCTTTATTAAAAGATCAAGAAAAACCAATGTCTTGCAATCCACCTTGTATCGCAGGCATAGATTTGCTATCTTTCATGAACGTGACATTAAAGGGTATTTGCTAGGACTGCTTGCGAAAGAAAGGAGTCCAGGTGTACTTGCTCTGGAAGAGAAAAAGCTTCCAGCTCTTGCCAATTCTTTGGTTGTTTTTTTTAATTGCCCATTCTTTTAAGAAACCTGTTTTCCAGGGGAGAGGGCGCCTGTGACTATAAATGCAAGTGCCCTATTGGGTAGCTTCCTGATTCACTTCCCAGTGACAGGACTGAGGTAGGAAGCTGGAAAGGATGCAAATGCACAGCTGTGGAAACCTCTTCGATTCTTAGAGAGTTACATTTTTTTTTTTAAATCACATTGCCTCCACATAATTATCTGAGTACTATCAGCTTAAGAGTTTCAACTTTGTATAGCACCGAACCCGGACCCACTGCCATCATGTTGATCCTGACTCATAAGGTTTCCAAGGCTCTAAACAAACTCCGCCACCCCCCATTGGCAGTAAGCACACTACACACCACAACCCCACCCCTTTAACTCAATTTCCACTCCTTTCTGTCACCCACAGGTCTCCAAAAGAAGAACACAAACAAGTCTACATTCTGGTCTTCTCTCCTAGAGACCTGCGTTTTATTCAAGTGCTACTTCTGTGGCCTCTGGTGGCCTTGAGGTTGTAGCTGCACTGCTAACTCAGTGCTAAAGGCCAGCGGTTCAAATCCACCAGCTGCTCTGAGAAAACAATGGACAGAAACTGTAAATCCCCCACGGGAGGGTCAGCTACGCATTGGTTTTGACTCTAGGCACAGGAAGGAAAAAAGAAAACCACAAACCTCCCGGGATGCTGCCTCCTCCTTTCTCTCAAGTAAAATGAAAAAGTGAAAACAAAACAAAAATGCCTCTGTTTGGTAAAGTTGGAAGGACAAAACCCTTAAGACAAGAAAGAGTGGCTTAGCCGTTACATAATTAAGAACAAAGCAACAGATTGGAAGGCAAACAAGTCCAACTTCAAAAAGTGCCACAAGCACTCCAGAAGAAAGCTAACCTCTTATTAAAGTAAGACTACATAGCAAAGAGTTGGAAACAACCCAAGTGCCCATCAACAAAAGAATGGATAGAGAAGCTGTGGTGGTATATTCACACAATGGAATACTATGCTGCATTGAGAAACAAGGAACCCATGCAATATTATTCAAAATGGGTGACCCTGGAGGACATTATGCTGAGTGAAATATCTCAGTCACAAAACAGATGAGGGAGAGAAATGTTTAAAAGTGATGTATGATTGGGTATTATGGTCATGACAAGAGTCCAGAATGAAGACTGCATAGTGGAGTGTAAGGGGTGGGGGGAGGGGATTGTATACCAATGAAAGAATTTTTCTTTTACTTTTCAAAGAGAAGAGCGAACTGCGGGGGAGGGGGTGGGCAGGGAGAAAACTGCAACCATGAATGAATGGAAATCCAAAGTCTCTGTAAACATTCATTAAAATGAATTTAAAAAAATAAAATAAAAAGAAAGGTGCACCAGAAAAAAAATGACTATAAACTAAACATGCAGTGTTGGTTTACTTGTTATAAATATGGCAATTCTAGATGCTGCTCTGAACATCACAGTCTGAAATTGATCAAACTTCTGTGAAAAATGACACTCATCCCGTCCTGAGGGTAAATTCGAGAAAAAAAATGTTAGGACAGATGCCAACTGAAACTGGTGTTGCGTGCCCTTCCCGTCCATTCTAAGGCACAGTGACTCCACGCGACACAATAGAAATGCCTCTTAGGGTTTTCTACACGGTGATCTTTATGGAGCAAATCACCAGGTCTTTCTGCTACAGGACAGTGGTCAGTTCTGGTAAGTGCTAAGCGACTAGACTAATAAATGTCTTACACGCACTGCTGTCGGGCTCAGGACAGGGCTGGCTTCAGAGCTGATGTACATCAGGTCACTATGAGTCACAGGCGACTCGAGGGCACCCAACAGCAACCACCACCACCAAGGACTGCTATCTATCATCTGGTTGTCGGTAAGAGTCCATCTGTGGTAGCGAGTCGTGCAGAGAGCTGTTGGAGGACTCAGAACTCACTCCCCTAGATGTCTCCTTAGAACAGCCTGTAACGGGAACCGACCCAAGTTAATGTTTCTTTCTACCACCTCAGTTTCCCAAGAGAGATGGAAGCACCAACAAAGCCAAGTCACACACTGTCTTCACTGCAGCAGATCGAAAGAATTAACATTCTATTTAAAAGTACAGACTTGAGCTAGTATGTGTATTAATTAATGATACCTTAGTTAATGACCACTACACATCTAGTAAATACAGGGGCACTAGAAAACAAGTCAGCCAGACTGAAATAGGTTCAGCATCTTACCCCAGGCCAGTCTGTGTGTTGGTGACAGTCACAGCATTGACATTTTGTCCTAAGCTTCATCTGCCAAGATGTATTTCTGATCTTTAACAACAGAAGAAGTGCTGGAGAACAAGCCTTGTGCCTATTTCAAGACACTGAAAAAAAAATACGGTTTACACACTTACACACACACGCGCACGCTCTTCCTAATGTAAACGAAAACATGATCACAGCAAGGGTTCAGAGTAAATCCCTCACTCTCTGGCATTGGCTGACTCCTCCACTGGGTTCCTGAGGGTGGAAATGATACCAGAGGAGACTGCCCAGCCTCCTCCTTTAGAACCACTAATCAATTCAAACTGCCAGAGTTGTGTTACCTTTTGGTTACCAGCACAATTCACTACCAACTAAGCCAGAAGAACGCCTATGGAGTAAATAAAAACCTCAAACTCATTGCCATCAAGCTGGAACGGACTCACAGGTGACCCTTCAGTAAATCACACTGGAGGACACTGCCCATCTTTCTCCCATGGGACAGCTGGCAGTACATCTCCTTATGCACCAGGCCCGCGGAGCTCCCGAGATTTTATCTATAATCTGCTGTGACCCATATAGACTGGGGTAAATAAATTATTAATTTTTATACTTTAACAGATGATCTGAAATATATAATTGTATCTAATTTTTTGGGTAATCTTCCTAAATCCATAGCCATAAAGTCAACTCTGATTTATAGCGACTCTCGGGCACAATAGAGCTGTTTCCTAGGGTTTCCAAAGCTGCAGATCTTCAGAGAAGCCAATTGCCATAGTGTTCCTTTGTATAGCAGTTGGTGGGTTTCCTTTTTACCTTCTGCTTAGCAGGTAAGCACTTTAGCCACTGCATCATCAGGGTTCATTAGAACCTTTAGAAAAAGAAAACTTGTCACTAAAAAGCTTCCGGCAAAGATTCACACACACACAAAATTTCACAAAGAATTCTGCAGATTACTAACAGAAAAGTTAACACCAATTTTACACAGTATCTCCCAGAAAATAGCAAAAGGCAAACGTGACCTCATTTTACGAATGAGGTCTGATGGTCTAGTGGCAAAAAGCTGCGCTGCAATCCAGAAGGCATTTGGCTCGAGGCCACCAGCTGCTCTGCAAACAAATATTACTCTAACATTAAAACCAAAGTGTACACACACACACACACACACACACACACACACAAATACATATAAAATCTGCAGGGAAAGGATATACAAGCTTTTTATTACTTGGTGTCTCATTTATTTTAAATTCTTTCAAAATAACTCTTTTTGGTTGGTTGGTTGGTTGGTTGTAAATTAAAGGAGTGTGACCAATGGTGTCCTGGAAAATCAAGAGGAAGAACTATCTTAAAACATGAGTATCTCAGTCACAAAAGGACAAATACTGCATGGTGCCACTGTTGTAAAAGCAGAGCTGACATCAGGGTTGGGCTAAGACTGAGAAAAACTATAAATTATGTATACTGCATTGAAACAGATGAGGGAGAGAATAATTTAAAAGCGATATATAATAGGGTATTATGGTTATCACAAGAGTCCAGAATTAAAGTTGCATAGTGGAGTGTACTCGGGGCAGATGGAGGGGGGTGGGGGGGATTGTGTACCAAAGAAAGAATTTTTCTTTTACTTTTCAAAGAGAGGAGCGAACTGTGGAGGGGGGTGCTGGGCAGGGAGGAAAGTGCAACAATGAATGAATGGAAATCCAAAATCTCTGTAAGTATTCATTAAAATTAATAAAATAAAATTTAAAAAAATCCATGAGCATCACAAAGCAAAAATATATGCAGCTTAGAGGACAGAGACAGGATGGATGTGTGTGTGTGTGTGTGTGTGTGAGAGAGAGAGAGAGACAGAGACAGAGACGGGGAGAGGGAGAGAGACAGAATGGACAGTGGCAGGAAGAGGGTCAGAGAGAGATTGTGGTACTAACTGAACAAGTAATGACAATTTCCCCAATCCCTTAAAGGCCTTGAGTCGATAGACTAAAAGGCTTCACACCTACATGAACATTTGGGATTGGTCTCATACAATCTCTAAATTCCAAGGATAAAAGCAAATTGTACAGGCGCATGTTAAATTCCCAATAAAATGAGACTCACAGTTGAACTCCCACTGAGTTTCTGGTGGCCTAGAGGTAGGAAATATGCACTGTAATTCCAAAAGCACGCAGTTGGGTTTGAGGCCACCAGCAGCTCTCCTGCCACTGACTGGCTCCGAAAATCCTCTGGAGGGTCAGCTATGGGTCAACTGACTCAACAGTACACAACAACATATCACAGTCGACTCCCCAGCTCTCATTTCTCAGGCTTACCTTCCTGCCTACAGTCTTTTCTGTGAAGGAGACACATTCCTTCAGACATTTAAGAGAAGAAAATTTTGAGAGAAAGCCAGCTTAGCCCCGTAACTAGACCACTATCCCGGGATGTCACACAATTATCTGTGGCTATGTGCTCGATAGGAGTGCAGCCCCAATTTTAAAATCTTGAGCTCATCACCATCAAGTCAGGTGGAATTATGGCTGAATTTCCAGTGGGTTTCTGAAGGACGACCACATAGGAGGAGATCGCCCATCTTTCTCCTGTAGATCAGATGGTGGATTTGAACCACCAGAAAGCTTTGACCTTTGACTTAGCAGCACAACTCCCTGTGGATACATTATCCAACTCTCTCAAGTTTACCATTCAGAAATCTGCATACGCTTCCCTCTCTCCAACTGTACACTATTTGTGGAAGCCCCACATATTGAAATGAGGTTTGGACATGTCAGAAGAAATGGAATAAAATGTAATATCCTGTGCCAATTTTCACTCAGTCAGAAGGAATAATGCATGAGTTCTACATAAAGAATTGAGAGGAGAAGAAAATGGGAGGGAGAGACAGACACTTGTATGGGAAGCCAATACTAAATCTCTGTAAATAAACTGAAAGCTATTTCAGGATGTGGGGGAGGCGCAGGGTCAAGCTGGAGTTCACCTGGAGTTCACCCTGAGGCACTGAGGCAATCCTTAAGGGTTTGCTGGATTCTTGCATTGTATTCGCTGACCCCACCCTCCTGAGTCAGGGGAAGGTTTTCAATAGAAAGAGCTTGGCTTCATTTGCATTGAATTCTCTTTGTGATTTACTTCCAGATAATTTTCAATAAAGATACAGGGAAGCTGGAATGGGGCCCCTCAGTTGAGAACTGCTGGCCCCTTGTTTTTCCTGCTCTTTGTTCTATCTCATTCCTGTCTTATTATTAATAATTATAAAAATACCTTACTCTGCAACACACTTGGGAATGGTGCTGATGAAGGAAAGAAACGGAAGTCAAAGTGTTCACTGGGATCATTTTGAGGAAAGAATCGAAAAATAACTTGCCATCTATTTCCTTCTGAGGAAGTATTTGCTTAGTGAAATTCTTTTTGTGTGTACTCCTTCCCTTCATTTCCTCTCAGGTTTGAAAATTCAGATTTTTTTTAATTGGCCCAGAGTAGGAGAACAAGTTCATTACCACAGACGCTAGATACCCTCAAGGCCCAAATCTCCAAATGCCCTCCCCACCTTGGGGGAGGCATGAAGGGAAGCAATGCCATTCTTTTAAGAGCCTGCTCAGTAGATGGGGGTTCCAAGCCATTCTTAATTTTCAGAGTTGGTCTGTAAATTGCAAGGAGATAGGAAGTGCTACTTGTCAGTACATGTTGTGTTACATTTCATCATATCTGTGAGTGACAATTCCAAAACTCCAACTCACTGCCGCTGAGTCAGAGCCATGGCAGAGCTCACACTCGTCAGATGGTCATGGGCTGTAAAGCACTAGGGAGGAGATAGCCCACTCTCTCCTTTGAAGTAGTTCGTGAACTGGAATCACCGGGAAAATGCCAGCTTGCAGCTAGCAACATGATCCTCCCCAAGTTCCTGGACAATAAGTATGTTGTTTTGGGGTTTTTTTAAAAACAATTTTTTCAATTTGTATTTACTTTTTGAATACTAGTTTATTTACAAAATTCACATACATTGATATTGAGAACAGATTCTTCCAACTTCCCTCATCCTCCAAGTTGTTATTTGGTACGGACTCATAGCTGACCCTCCAGTGGGTTTTCAGAGGCAGTAAATCACATGGGAGGAAACTGCCCGTCTTTCTGCTATGGATTCGAACTGCATGCTTTCAGGTTGACAGCGCAGCTCCTACCAATGAATGTAAATCTGTAGAGATGCATGGAAATTCAGCTAGCAAATGGATTGGAAGTTAAAAGGATATTTATGTAATTTTATGTATTTCTGCATTGTTAGTCAGCTATATCACAAGAATATTTACATTCTTATGCAATATTATGAAATAATGACAATAATAAATGTTGAAAAATCCTCAAGGGTATTTCATGAAGCTAGGTCCAGGGGTAATGGATTTCACTAACCAGATATCAAAATTTGCTATAAAGGTTCTTTGTAAAGGCGACAACACATGAACTGTCAATCTTAGAGAACAGACACCATGAACAGCGTGTGCATTTAAGAATGGTTAACATGATAAATCAAATTATCAAGGAAAGAATAGGAGGTGAATCAAGATTTTTGAAACTTATTTGGAAAGAAAGACCACTACCTCACATCAACAACAACAACAAAAAAATCCTGGGAAACACAATGACACAAATGATTATTTTTTTTTAAAATCAAATGAGAGTACTAGAGACAAACACACAAACATACCCTCTTGAAGTGTGAAAGATCTGGATAAATAAGTCATAAAATCCCAAAGAGAAAACAAAGACACTCAGTGCCGTAAGACTTAAAACTTTGATTGAAAAATATGTTATCAAAACAATAAGAGACTCGACGGCACATAACAAAATATATACAAGCTGTTTGGCCTAGTGGTAAGAAGCTGTGCTGCAATCCCAAAGGCACATGGTTCAAACCCACCAGCTGTTCATGGAGAAGGATGGGCAATCTCCTTCTCCTGGGCAATCTGTTCCCATGTGATTTACTGCCTCTGAAAACCTGCTGCAGGGTCAGCTTTGAGTCAGTTCTAACCGGATGGCATATAACAACATGTCTACTTATATATACACTCACACACATGTGGTTGTTAGGTCCATTGAGTACGACTCACAGTGACTCTATGAACAGCAGAACTGAACTTGTCCTGTTTTATCCTCATATTCTTTCACGTATTTGACACAGTGACTGTCGCAACGGGCTCAATCCATTGGTTGAGGGTCTTCCTCTCTTTCACCAACCCTCCACCTTTCCAAGCATGATGTCCCTCTCCATGGAACAGCCTCACCTAGCAACACGCCCAAATCATCCCAGTCTTCAAGGAGAACCTCTGGCTGCACCTTCTCCAAGACATATCTGTTTGTTCTTTTGGCAGTCAGTGGAATAGTCAGTACTCGTCTGCAATGCCACACCTCAAAGCCATCAATTCATTTTCATCCTTATTCGTTGTCCAGCTCTCAGCAGCATATCATGTTATTGGGCGGGAAAAAAACCCTCATAGTCTGAATCAGGTGCACCTTTGTCCTCAAATTAACATCGTTGCTCCTCCGTAATTTGGAGAGGTCCCTGACTGCAGGCTTTCCCAATGCAATACGTCCCCTAATCTCCTGAATGCTGGTACCAAGATCTGAACCATGTGCCTTTGGGATTATAGCATAGCTTCTTACCATTAGGCCACCAGAGGCAAAAAGCTATACTTCAGTCCCAAAGGCATGCAGTTCAAGTCCACCAGTTGCTCTGAGGGACAAAGGTGAGCAATCACCTCCCATGTGATTAACTGCCTCTGAAAACCCACCAGAGAGTGGGCTATGGATTGGTTCCGGTTCAATGGTATACAACAACATATGTATATATAATTCACACACACACACACACACACACACACACACACACACCCCTTCCTGCCTTGTGGATACTCAATGGATTCTAATTTTCATTGTTATAAGAATACTACAATAAAACAATGTTTATTGAACCTCAAAGTCAGCTGGGATGTGTTTGTTGTTCTTAGGTGTTACGTTGTGACTCAGTGACTATATATATATCATAGAAAAATAGAAAAAGATATAAAATATAAATATATAAATAGAAAAATAAATATATATAAAAATAAATAAATAAATAGATAAATAAAAATTAAACCCTGCCCAAATTTAGACCATTCTCACAATCTCTGCTGCAATCATAGTTGCAGTCACTGTGTCAGTCCATCTCACTGACAAGCTTTCTCTTTGCCAGAAATGAGAAACTGAAGAAGAATGCTCTGAGTACAGGGCCTTCTAAGGCCTCTCCTAGACATACACACAGTTTCGTGCATGCCTGTGGTCATCCAGATTTTCAGGAATAAATTAGTATTTCAAAGCCCCCAGTGGATATGTTATTGCCCAGTTTACCTTGTAAGTTCTTTCATGTGCTTATCATTTTGTTTTCTCTTGTAAATGTTTTGCTGATCGACCCCAGGCAATTCCAATTTCAAATAATTGTTGCTGATTGGCTTTACCAAAAAAGTCCCAGAGAACAGGTTGTTTGCAGTAAGTATTCTCTGAGTGGGTCAAATGATGATATCCTGGGGGTGGGTTTTCATAACCTCCACGCAGATCAAATCAGGACACTTCCCTAAGAATGGAGCTTTGAAGGGACCTTGTTTTGTACTTCCAGTAGTTCCTTGGCTGCTGCTGGGTGTTCACCTTGAGTGTGGGCTGTTGGTTGCCAAGGCTACGGCAAGCTGGAAGGGGGGTAGGAAAAGGGAGTAGCGCAAGGTTCCACAAAGGTCACTTTCTTACCTAGATTCAGCTGTTTAAGTAAATTCTCTGCATTACTGCAAGTTTTTAATTTCCAGCTTTCTGAAAATGGAAAATGTGTAGCTTTTTGTAACGCTCATTCGTTTTGTTAATAAGGCAGTCTTATTTTCCTCCGGTTCAGAATGACTTTTTCTAAGAATGCATTGACTTTACAGACATCTCCGAATGGAAAATGTCATTCATAATGTGCCTCTATTTTTAAAAAAACTTTTCAACATCTTTAGTTATTACCCGCATAGTCTTCCCAACACCATTTATTGACGATTCCTTTATCTTAATCTCAGTAGATTTTTATCAGTATTAATTCAAAGCTTACCAGTTTGGTTCACTTATTCTCAAAGCTTATTTACTTATTCTCATAGCTTCTGCAAAATAACCCTTTGGAATTGGGCAAAGATGAGGAATAGCACAAGAGCAGTTACAAGAACTCCAGCAGCAAAACGACAGCTCTCTAGGTCATTGTCAATCCTTGGGCAAAGAAGGAATTCATAAACACAACTAGCATCCAAAAAACACGCTATCTCAGAAGATGTATTATTGCTAATCAACTTATCTAAATGGAGAAAACAGAGATCCAATGAAACGATAGTTTGAAGGTGAGAAAACTGAAGCCAAGGTTAGCCACGGCTAGAAAGAATCTCAGGACCTTACCATCGTTTCTATGTGTTTAGAAGGTAGAATACACTTTGTCAAATCCCACATACATGGTTAAAACAAACCCCTGAACTTAATAAGGCAAGTTGGCGACCTGTGGGGGCCTCTGGTGGTGTCGTCCATAGGGAGCTGTTGGGTTAACTCAAAAGTGATGCTTTTCTGTTGTTTCAAACTCACCAGTGGCTGCTCAGGAGAGAGATGGGCAATCTCCTCCCATGCAGTTACAGCCTCGGGATCCCACTGGAGGGTCAGCTCTGCGTCAGTTCTGACAGACAATGAGTTTTCATGGGGTGGATTTTTCCCCCGAGATTGTTTTACATTCAGTATATAGCTAAACAGAAATAAAAGCTTACCGGCCATGCCAGAGCCAAGGAGAATTGTCAGGTTCTACAGACCACCAACTACTCATATGCAAGTTCAAGCTGAAGTTGAAAAATATTAAATCAAATCCACAGGAACCAAAATTTGACCTAAAGTCTATCCCACTCGAATTTCAAAAGCATCTCAGGAACAGGTTTGAGGCCTTGAGCACCAATGATTGTAGACCAAATGTGCTGTGGGAGGATATCAAGAATATCATCCACGAAGAATGCAAAAGATCACTACGAAGGCTGAAGAAGAGGAAGAAAAGAGCAAGATGGATGTCAGATGAGACTCTGAATATCACATTAGGGCGCCAAGAAGCCAAAGGTAAAGGAAAAAATAAAGAAATTAAAGAGCTGAACAGAAAATTTCAAAGGGCAGCTCGGGACGACAAAGATAATGAAATGAAATATAATGAAATGTGCAAAGAGCTGGAGTCAGAAAATCAAAAGGACCAAACTCACTCAGCATTTCTTTAGCTGAAGGAATTGAAAAAAATAAATTCAAGCCCAAAGTGACAATACTTAAGGATGCTTTGGGTAGAGTGTTAAATGATCCAAGAAGCATTAAAGAAGATGGAAGGAGTATACAGAGTCACTGTACCAGAAGGAATTGGCTGACCACAGGCAAAGCCTGTGGTGATGGAGGAGGCAGCTCATGTTGCTCTGAGAGAACTGGCAAAAAACAAGGCCCCAGGAGTTGACGGCATACCAATCGACATATTTCAACAAACAGACGCTGCCCTGGATGTGCTCAGTAAGTTGTGCCAAGAAATCCGGAGGACAGCCAGCTGGCCAAATGACTGGAAGAGATCGATATTTATTCCCATTCCAAAGAAAGGTGACACGACAGAGTGTGGAAATTCTTGAACAGTATCATTACTATCACATGCAAGCAAGATACTACTGAAAATTATCCAAAAACAACTGGAGCAACACTTCAGCAGAGAACTGCCAGATGTTCAGGCTGGGTTTAGAAGAGGCCATGGTACTAGTGATATTATAGCTAATGTTAGATGGATCTTGGCAGAAAGCAGAGAATACCAGAAGAATGTCTATCTGTGTTTCATTGACTATGCAAAGGCTTTTGACGGTGTGGATCACAACAAGCTGTGGCTGACTCTGAGAAGAATGGGAATCCCAGAACATTTGATTGTGCTAATGCGAAACCTATATTGTTGTGTTAGGGTTGTGTCATCTGCATTACGCAGGTTGTTGATGAATCTTTCACCAATCCTGATGCCACATTCTTCTCCATGAGATGGACCTATTCAGTGATTAGGGTAGTGGGAGTAGGTGTGTCAGAGACCATGAGGATAGAGCAGTGTTTAGGCCTCTTGTACATAGGGTCCCTATGAGTCCCAAGTGACTCGACGGCACATAACAACTCTGAAAAAGTCACTTATTTCTGAATCTAATAGGTACGTCGACAGTATCTATGAGTGCAGACAGCTGGCCTAAGAGATAAGCAGAATGCCACCTGGCTCTGAATACGTCACGAAGCTTTGAGACGAGAGACCTTTGGAAACAAATGTCTAACTATCCTTACACTTCTCCAAAATCATTCCAATCAAGCCAAATTCTCATTTTTCCAGTTCTTCTGATCGGCTCTGACATTAGCTGTAATATTAAGGCTATTTCTTTCTCTGACCTTAGACACTGGGAGCTGGATCAGGTCTCGCAAGTTAAAAAGACGTACCGCCCTTTAGTGAAATTGTCAGTCATCAGCCATGTATTTGGGAACCCACAGAGCAAGCTCACTTCTGACCTGCTGGCAATGAGCGTGAGGTTTTCCTTTACCCCTCCAGGATTCCAAGTGCATATTCTGGAGTTCCCAGGTCAGTCTCCTCACTTGGAGCTGCTGGCCCCCTCTAGTCCCTTTGGGTCTGACTATCCCAAGACAGACATTAACCATTACCATTTCATTGTAGGATAAAGAGCTCAAATAGACACATAGGGAGAGGTCTGGAAGGGTCCTCGATACAAAGCTCACATTCTCAAAGGGAACTCACTGCTCACTCCAGAGAATTAATTCCTTAAACCAATCAGGAAGCCTGTGGAGAACTCCTATCCATAATCATGATTTATTGGCTCAAATCTGCCCTCTCGGCTGAGGTCAGCTGATAGCCGTCCAAATGGTGATCGCTCTGGACAGGCGGGTCCCCACTCATTAGCACAAACCCTAAGCTGTGCTTTAGACAACAAAGGCATCTCAATTACTCAGGAAATGACAAGGTTGTAGAATTATCTCTTAGGAAACAAAAGGAAAGTGCAAATTACTTCGGAGAAAGTGGAGTTCTTTATGCTACAGCCCTCTTTTCTACACTGAAGACAGACATCAGAACAAGAAATACGAGTTAATACCTGCCTTCAAACTATTCTGTGGCAACAGACTACCATGTGACAGCCATAGTGGCTTCAGAATGGCTCCTGCCACGACCAAAGTCATTCTCTTAACTAAGTGCCTGTTTTCCACCACCCAGCACCTGGTTAGATGCCGAGGAAGTCTGAAGAGTTCAAATGTGTTCCGTTTGAATGGAGCCTTCCAGCAGCACAAGTAACCCAATTACAGACATGTCTCAGACTGGCTCTATTGTCGACCCACTGCTCCAGGGGACACTGAAACCGCTAGATGCACACCAAGACCAGCTCTTGCCAATTTTGCTGGGAAGCAGAGCGCTGGCATAAACGCTTGCCTCAGTGGGGGTGGACCAGGAGTCCAGCCCAGGCCTGATTTGTGTGCCTGGGACGCTGAGTAATAAAGGCTGAGCGGTATTATTGATTCACTTTCTTTTTTGATACTTTAAAGACAACATACTTACTTAAGATTCATTAATATGTTGCCATAATCAGAATAAAAAAAAAGTTTCCTTCAGGTGGACGTGGAATCTACCTGCCCCAGGAGAATTAGCACTCCAGTGGACAGAAGAGGAATATTTTAAACTCCAAATGGTTTTCCAGTAGAAGCTGCATCTGTACGGTACTATTGTCTCCCCTTCAATCTTCAAACCTCAATTATTATACTAATACAGGCAGTCCCATGTTACCAATGCCCGACTTACAGACATTACCCTTTTAATGTAATGTGATTTTGCCAATTGAACCAACACCCACTCACCAGAAATCCTTCATCATAACCTTCTTGCTGCACAGGAGACCTTTCAGTCATTGCAAAGGCCTCGAGGTGTTTCTGGCACTAGATTCCATTGGCTTCCGGTTGCTTGTGACTCAGCGAGGCAGTATGGGAAGGAGCAGCGTCCCGAACGGCTTCCAAGGCTGTAAATCCTTGTGGCGGTAGCCTGCCTTATCTTAGCTGATGAACGCCAGCTGCCAGCCTCTTGATTACCAGCTGAGCCTCAGCCACACCTCTTACCGTGCACCTCGTGTTCCTTCCAGGCAGAACCAACCCATCACTGAGCCAGCATCTGGGGGATTTGAGCTGTGTGCCTTTGGAATTGCAGTGCAGCTTCTTACCACGAGGCTACCAGAGCTTCCCTCTGCCTTGCACTAAACCAACCCAAATCCACTATTGTCAAGTCACTTCCACCTCTTGGCAACCCTCCATAGAATTGCCAAGGCCATTGCTTCCCCCCTCCCCCAGTTGTAGAGCTTTATTTAACCTAGATGTTAAACACCTGGCAGATACCTGGATCTCCAAAATCTCACAAACATCTCCTTCCTATTTCCTCCCCTTTTTTCCATTTCACAGTAAATTACTTAATCTATGTTTTCATTGGCTCTTTTTCTATGGGCAGGGCACCCAAATGGAACATCGTGTGCGGCCACTTCTCCTTAATCACACGTTTCTAGTCCTGGGTGATGGCACGACTCCAGGTCAGCTGGTAACAGGTGCTGCGCCTCCAGAGGAGCCTTGGGCTGGTCACCCAGGAGCCAGAGGATGAGAACTGCAGACATCCTGCTGAACCAGTCCATCAGAGGACAGCACAGAATCCAGACTGGAATAAACCAAGACTTGTTCTTCACCCCGTACAACTGCAGTGTGAGTCAAAACACAGAGGCCACAGTGAATTAAGGTAAACTTTATCCTTCAATATTACTCACTAAGAATTTCAGAAGCATTTCAACACTTTCAAACATAATCTCTTCCATAACTTCATAACTAATTCGTTCCCCTATACATTGTACATTGACTCTTTCCCTTCCATATTTTATGAATTAGAATATCAGACAACATTCCCTGATGTAACAAGCAATAGTCTGCTTGGCTCCACAGTCAACACTCTTGGCACCAGTAGCCAAGAAATTAAAAGGCGCATTGCCATGGGAAAGTCTGCTGTTAGGGACCTCTCCAAAGTATTGAAGAGCAATGGTGTCTCTCTGGAGACTAAGGTGTGTTTGATACAGGCTATGGTCTTCGCAATCACTTATTATGCATCAGATAGTTGGACAAGGACCAAGGAGGATAGAAGGAGAATTGATGCCTTTGAGGTGTGGTGCTGGAGAAGAGTATTGATAATACCATGGACTGCTAGGAAAACAAACAGATTCGTCCTAGAGAGGGTTAAACCAGGCTGCTACTTGGAAGCAAGGATTCTGGGGCTTCCTCTGACATAATTTGGACATGTTTTGAGGAGAGACCGGTCCTTGGAGAGGGACATCACGCTTGGTAGGGTGGAGGGACAGCGCAGGAGGGGAAGACCCTCTATGAGGTGGATTGATTCAGTGACTGGGGTAATCGGGATGGGTGTGTCAGAGACAGTGGGATTGGCACAGGATAGAGCAGGCTTTAGGGCTGTTGTACATAGGGTCGCTATGAGTCGCAAGTGACTCGACAGCACATAACAACAACAACATGCCACCTCACACTAAGTAAAGAAAATGTCAAAAGTCATTGCCATGCAGTGGGAACCAACTCATAGTTGACTCTCCATCTGATTTTCAGAGACCATAAATTTCCTGCCAAAGGATTACCCAGCTTTCTCCCTTGGAGCAGCAGGTGGATTCAAACCATGTGCTTTGGGGTTAGCATCACAAATCCTTACCACTAGGCCACCAGAACTCCCTTGCACTAACTTGAGTCTTAAGAACTATATTCCCCTGTTCTGACTTAGCTGAAAATATCACTTTAAAACATTTAGGAATAAATCTCCTTTGTAACCCAGAGATTTCCTGTAGTACATAAAATTATTATTTCATTGTTTTGTAGATATCTCCATTTCTTTATCTAGAACATAAATATGCGTGTATACACTTACAGACACACACACGGGGGGGGGGGAGAGCATGCGCGCGAGAGAGCGCTGGTGGCCTAGTGGCAAGAAGCTGTGCTGCAATCTCGAAGACACACAGTTCAAGGCCACCAGCTGCTCCTCAGTAGAAAGAAGGGCAATCTCCTCCTACAAGATTAACTGCCTCTGAAAACCTGCTGAAGGGTCAGCTATGGGTCAGTTCTGACTCTATGGTACAACAACAACAAATACATATAATTGTTATATTTGTATCTTTTATATATACCCTCAATGAGATGGTTTGATCCAGTGACTGGGTTAATTGGGTGTAGGTGTGTCAGAGACAGTGAAATTGGTACAGGATAGAGCAGGGTTTAGGGCTGTTGTACTGTGAGTCGCTGTGAGTCTGTTGCAGACAAGTTGACATCACATAACAACATCAACAATATATATTTGGAAGCAGGAGTGGCATCCACTTCCTAAACAACATGCCTCTGGAAACTCTATGAACTTTGACAAAAGAGGTTATAGAAAGGCTTCAGGTTTTCATAGGGTCGCTATGAGTCGTGATCAACTCAATGGCAATCAACAAGAACATATATAAATATAAAATTATATATAAATATATATAACCAACAACACAACATATATAAATATACACATATTTATATTTATTATATATATTATAAATATCTTCTCAGAGTCAGCCACAGTTTGTTATGATCCACACAGTCAAATGCCTTTGCATAATCAAT
>NW_006399766.1:26848691-26854402 GCF_000299155.1 Elephantulus edwardii
GGCAACAACATATGTATATATTTAAACTTCTATTCAAAACACATGCATTCACCTATGAAAGGCTTTGGAATGTTATACTAACCAAACATTAACATATGCACAGGGAAACAATGCTAAGGAACGAAGACTGATCAGTGTTAAACAGATACAAAAAGGTGAAAAATACGAAAAAGTCTCATTTGTTCGAGATGAATATTGCTTAAAAGATTAATGTCAAAAAACCTAAACCTATCCCCACAGACCACTTTCCTACATAGCTCCACTGTCAGTCTTCAAAGGGCTAACCGGATCAAACAGAATATCACTAAAAGGAAATGGAATTCATTATTTCGTTCAAAGGCAATGCAGAGTAAATAATACTACAGGCAAATGCAAGGGTGAGCAGTCTGAAAAGAAAGTGTCACTTAATTATGCTTGTCGCCACGGCACCAAGGAGGATACGAGAGAGAAAGCAGTGACACGTGGTGTGTGTGTGTAGGCTGCTAGTCTTTAGCTCCTTCCTCACAGGAGGGTGTATGGCCCTAGTGCCCACAGGACGCGTCCTTCCAGTGTCCAGACAGTAAGGCACAGTGCTCCCATGGAGTCAAGTGCTCCCATGGAGGTCACGGGCAAGGTGAAGGGCAAATGCTGCACTTCAGCCAGGCACCCCTCTTTTTCAAGGGCCTAAAGCCAACCTGCTAATTTTTTCCTAGATTATACAACCTTTGTTTAGACTAGGCATTTCACACCTTGACTTCTGGGTGTCCAGTCTTCAGTTTGTGAACTAACATGTTAATCCAGGCCAAGTCAATCACGCAAAATGGCTTTTCTGGGTGAGCTTTGGTGGCCTAGTGGCAAGAAGCTGTACTGCAATCCCAGAGGTGCATGGTTCGAATGCACTAGATGCTCTGCTGGAGAAGGAGGAACAATCTTCTCCTGTAACAGTCAGTTCCGATTTGATGGTGCACACACACACACACACACACACACAAATAATAATTTTTTTTAAATGGTTTTTCTGTAATCTGAGCTATCAGTGGCCATAGAATGGGAGACTTTTACCACCTACATGGAAAATCCAAAGGGAATAAAACCAACACGTTTCCTTGCCATTGAGTTGATTCTGACACCCTTTAGGGCTTCATAGAACCCTCTCATAGGGTTCCTGAGACTATAAATCTTGATGGAACAGACCGCCTCACCTTTCTCCCATGAGGCAGCCAGTGGATTCAAATCACCAACATTGTGGTTAGCAGTCTAACAATTAGCCCATCCTGCCACCAAGGGCCCTTGAGGCAAAATAAGACTTAGGTGACACATGAACACCTGTAGTTTTGGTGTGTGTGTGTTTTTTTTATATAGCCTTCAGTTTCTTACAAATATTTAGTATTGGCTTCCCATATTTTCCCCCTTTTGTTTTTATCATAATCATGTTATCATCTAGATTACCATCCTTTATACACAAATTAAACATAATAAACTCAAAGAAATAGTTTCAAAAATCTCCATATGATCAGAGGGATTCAGGTTGAATATTCCTTGAAAAAACTTTCAAGTTTTACTTGTCCAATTACCACAGTGCTTGTCAAAGCCAGTTCTGATTAATCTCCTTTGTCAGTGTGTCCTTTGCCATTCCCTATCACTCCTCCCTGAGAGAGACTTCACCCTGATTCTCTTAGCTACTTCCTGCTGAAAAGGGACGCTGTAGGTTTCAGGGTGAAGATCTTCTCTCACTACTCTAAAGGGCCCCTTTGGCAATAGGAAACACGTAGACTGTTGTGGAGATTGATTTTGGAATTTAGATGCACTGTTATCAATTGTGCTTAGCCGTACATGTTCATATCCTTGAAGATGCATCATGGAACTGTTGCAGCCTAGAAGACACAAATACCTGAACACCTGTTGCAGTGGTAGTAAATGGTTTGGAACTAGAGTTAGACATGAGCACAGGGATAAACTACAGTTTGAAGGAGCCTAAACCAGGCAAAAGTGGGTGACTAGACTGGACTTGGTTCTGCGTTTGCAGTCAAGACTCTAGTCCAACTCAAACGTGAACTCCTTGCTGTCGAATAAGAACCATCTTTTTTTAAAATATTTTTTAAACTTTTATTTTATGATTTTGTGTGTGTGTGTGTGTGTGTGTGTGTGTGTGTACCATCAAATTGGATCTGACTGGTACAGGAGGCAGAGCATCTGGTGGATTCGAACAGCGTATCTCTAGGATGGCAGTGCAGCTTCTTACCACTAGGCCACCAGAGCTCCCCTGAATAGGAACCATCTTTTAGCTGGGCCTCCTCTGGGTTTCCAAGGACGTATGCCACCGCACGGGAGGAGGCGACCCCACTTGCTCCTGCAAACCTGCTGGAGGATTCAGACAGCTGCGGAGGCTCTGGGATTAGCAGCTCTTGCATCCACGAGAACATCTTCACTCGGGAGCTGAGTGGACGCGGAGGCCCAGGTGGGCAGGGGCGAGATCACGGCCTGGCACTGAGAGGTGCAGAGAGACTATGCAAGTCCCCTCCCGGTTTGCTGTGCAGCCCCTGTCCGGCCTGCTGTGGAGTGGGTCTCCCCGCCTTGGCTGGCCTTCTCTGTCCTTCCTCGCAGCAGACCCTCCGCTGGCAGGTGGAACGCATGCCAGCTCTGGGTGCCCATGTTTCTGCCCATGGCATTGCTGGCTCCAGCCCTTTTTTGACCCCATCCTTCTTCCTGGTTCCCCGATCCTGAACTTTCTATATGCAGAGCTGCTATGAGCACTGAGGGTTTTCTTTTAGAACGTGTGGGTCAGGACCTGCAGAGTGACTCATTTTTTTGAGCTACTGTCAGACGCCAAGAAGCTAACCTTCAACCAGTATGGGCCGGTGAGCGAGGAGGAGAGGGCCAGGGCTCCTGGGTCGCAGTGGGTCACCAGCAACGCCCTGTGTGTCAGCAAAATCTGTGGGCTCTGTCCTCAACTTGGCGAACACACCTGAAATTCCTCTTTGTTTTATAAAAAACCCAAGCAAGCAGAAACGCAAACGTGCTGGCATAGAGTCGTTCTCACTGTGACCTGCATGCTGTCGGTAGGACTGCTCCTTACGGTTTTCTTGGATGTCATCATTACGGAGACACATCGCCTGGCCTTTCAGCAGAAGTGGCCTGTGTCATCGGGGAAGCCACCACGTCTTATTTTGAGACAGTGTTCCAGCTCATATTCAACTCCAGAAATAATGGGAGTTCTAGTAACTACATTCTGGCCAACAGTAATGTAACTAGGTTTTTCAATTTTTACTAATCCTGGTAGGTATGTAGCAATATCCCGTTACAGTCTTAATTTGCTTTTCACTGATGACTAATACGAGTGAGCATCTTTTATGTGTGAATAACAACATTATACATGCACTTTGAAAGATTTGTTCATGTATTTTGCTCATTTTTTATTGAATCTGTTTTTATTATACATTTGTCAAGTTCTTTATACAGTCTTTATATAAACATGCTATTGAACAGATTTTAAGAATTTTCTCTCCAAGCCTTTGGGCTTACCTTCTCACTTTTGTTGATGACAAGCTTAATAGAAGGTTTACATTTTGTTAGAGATGGTGGCTTAGTTGTAAAGAGTTGTGCTGCTGCCAACCCAAAGGCACTTGGTTCAAATCCATCAGCTGCTCTGTGGGAGAGAGACTGTCAATCAACTCCCACGCAATTTACTGCCTCTTAAAATCCACAAGAGGGTCACCTAACAACAGACAGAATCTGCAGATTAACTTGGGGAGAACTGACATAAAAATCTTGAACCTCTAATCAATCCATGGTCAAGGATATATGTGTATGGATATTCCCATTTCTTTTTCTGTCAGTGTTTTGTAGTTTCCAGTCTAGATGATTTACCCATCTTTTGTAAGCCTAATCTCTCAGTCATTTTGAACCCACTCAGTGACTTTGCAGAAGCAAAATCTGGCAGTCTACTTCCCTAAAAATTACAGCTACGATAAACCCCGTGGAGAAGTTGCACTCAGTCGGGTTACCTTGAGTCAGGGGCCCACTCACCACTACAATGACTTCAAACCAGGCCGTAATGTGCATCATAAGCTTCCTATCACATATGCTAAGATTGCAAGTACAATGTTGACTCTCAGTGATAAGAGCGACCATCAGGGTGATGACAGCTGTGGATTGTTCATAGTTACCCTTTGTCAAGTTGAAGTTCCCTTTTGAAATTCCTAGTTTCATGAGTTGTTTTATTTTCATAAAAAGGGCATTGGAAAGTTGTCACAAAAGGATTTTAATCTATTGCTAGGAACATATGATTCTTGTCATTTATTTTGTTAATGTGATGCATTAAATTGATTAACACCCATATGTTAAATTAATCTTGTATTCCTGGGAGAAATATCATTTGGTCGTGATGTATTATCTTTTTTTTATTGTTTACATATCATTTACTGATAATTTGTTAAAGATTTGTATATCTATATTCATGGAGTGTATCAATCCATAATTTTATTCTCTTAAAATATCCTTGTCAGGTTTTGGTACCAGGGCACACTGGCTTCATTAAAACAAGTTGAAAAATATTCTCTGCGCCTGTTCTTTATGAAAGAGTTTATACAAAAATGGTATTATTTCTTCCGCATTTTTGATAGATTCCTGCCATTTTAATCCTTTCTGAGCAGATGCTTTTGTAAGGAAGACATTTAATTGTCTATTTCTTTGTGTGTCAATTTTGGTAAAGAGAGGCAAAGAAAATAAATACATAGAAAAGGCAAGACAGCTACTTCCCTTAGTTCATCTTTGTGGTCAAACATTGGAACACAAACCTGACAATGACATTTTTTAAAAGGTAAAATGTGGACAAATCACATTTGTGTATCATATAATGAGTGAGAATTTTGGTATTTGCCCCTAAATAAAAGACCAGTGTTGTTGTTGTTCAGTACTGTCAAGTTGACTGCTGTGCACAACAGATGTGAACCTCGCCCTATCCCACACCACGCTCACAGTCTGAGTCCATTGGTAGAGTCACTGTGTCAATCCACCTTGTTCAGGCTCTTCCTCCCTTTATTTGACCCTCCACCTTTCCAAGTATGTCTTTTCCAAGGACCAGTCCCTCCTGACAACATGCCCCAAATATGTGAGATGGATTCTATTTTCCCCTCTAAGCAGTACCATAGTTGCACTTCCACTGACATATGCAAATCTTGCTGGAGATAATTCATAAAAGTCTGAAGCAGTTTATTGAGAGAGCCCTGCCAGAAATTCAAGCTGGATTCAGAAGAGGCTGTTGAATGAGGGATGGCATAGTACTGTCAGATGGATTTTGGCAGAAAGCAGAGAATACCAGAAAGATGTTTGTGTATTATTGTCCAAGCAAAGGCATTTGACTGTGTGGACTAGAACACATTATGGAGAATATCCAAAAGAATGGGAATCCCAGACCATTCAATTGTAGTCATAAGAAACCTGTACATAGACCAAGAAGCAATTGTCTGAACAGAACAAGGGAACACTGCATGGCTTAAAGTCAGGAAAGGTGTGTGTCAGGGTTGTATCCCTTCTCCATAACTACATAATCTGTATGACGAGCAAATAATTTGAGAAGCTGGACTATATGAACAATAATGTGGCATTAGGGTTAGAGAAAGACACATCAGTAACCTGTTCTATGAAGATGACACACCTTGCTTGCAGAAAAAAGACATTTTATATATATATATACACACATTTTATATGTATGTACACATTTATATATATAT
>NW_006399766.1:26854918-26859575 GCF_000299155.1 Elephantulus edwardii
TGAATAACTTTTCTGATGTTCTGTAACTTGCTTGTCTCACTCATATTATTATTTAGGTACATTTGTGTCTAGGGATCTTAAATGTATAGAATGAAATGGCAAAAATATGTATCAGGTGTACAAATCATGGGAGTATGTTGCAAGAAAGGGAAATGGGGGGAAATGATATAAATAAGGGAGAAAAAACTTTGTGAAATTATTTTTTCTATTCTTTCAAGATCATTTCAAAATCTATTTCAAAGCTGAAAATGTCAACTCTAAGGGAATGAAACCAAAGGATCAGAAACGGATGTTCTAAATTCTATGTCAGAAAGTCTATGTAATGAATCGTTTAATGAAAAACAGTTTGCCCTGTAAACTTTCACTCAAATTAAAAGCTCAAAAATAAGTGGTCTTTGCACTATTTGCCTTGTTACTAAGGTTCTTTGATTAAATAAAAAATTTGAGAGGAGAAAAAATATGACATTTAAGAAATAAAAACTAAATGAAGATCAAGCAAATATGCTTCCATTTCTATCAATTTCTGAAAACTCCAAAGTCATCTAGAATGATAGATCAGTTGTGGGTTGGGGATGAGGATGTATAGATCGAATGTAGATAAACTTGAGGGCACACTTTTAGGGGGATGGCAAATCTTGGTTATCACGACTGTGGTGATGATTTCACAAGCCTCTACGTACATAAAATATCATCCAGCTGTATACTCCAAATAATTGCAGTTATATTAATAATAACTCAATAAAGTTGCTATTGCACGATGAATAAAGAAGATGGAAGAAGAATGGATTCCTTAGAATTATGGTGTTTGTGAAATGTGTTGAATATGGACCGTCAAAAGAGCAAACAAAATCTATCTGGGAGGAAGTGCAATCAAGATGCTCGGAAACTTGGGGATATTTGTAGGGGGTGCCAGTCCTTGGCAAAGGACACTACGCTTGAGAATGTGGAGACAAAGGCAGCAAGAGAGAGAAGATTCTCAGTGAGATAGATTGGTATAGTGACTGCAACAATGAGCTGAGCTTGAACATGACAGAGAACATGAGGAAGATACAGGACAGCACGAGGTTTGGATGTGTTGTTCATAGGGTTGCTAGGATGCATAGTTTAGTTAATGGCACACAACAACCCCCAAAACAAAGTTCTTTTTATTATTAAGGAACTAGGTGGGTAACCAAATGTTCTAGCTTCTCTGACAATTTGAACTCATCAGGATTTCTTCAAGGAGAAAGATGTTCAATTTCTTCCTATTAAGATTCAGAGCCATGGAAACCAAATGGAGGAACACAGTTAGTTGGAATTTACTCAACAGGCAATGAGGTTTTTAAAAACTTTTTACATTGTGGTTTGAGTGAAAGTTTACAGGGCATATTGGTTTCTAAATTAATCATTCATGTCTATTTTTTTTCTATAACACTGATTATAATAACCACAGTGTGAGAGTATCCATTCATTCCATATTGTCTTTCCCTTCACCAATATTAACAAATCCTTTTGGAGAAGAGTATTTAGCATACCATGGACTGCAAGAGAACAAATAGGTCTGTACTAGAGAGGGTGAAGCCAGTTTGTTCCTTGGATGCAAAGATTGAGAAGCTCCATCTCACAAACTAGGGGCATGTCACCAGGAGGGGACCAGTCCTTAAAGAAGAACATCATGCTTGGAAGGTAGAGGGTCAGCACAGAAGAGGAAGACCCTGGATGAAATGGATTGACACAGTGACTGTAACAAGGGGGTTAGATGTGTCAAGAAAGGGTTAGTTGGCTCAAGAAAGGGTAAGGTTCACAGACATTAGTCATAGGGGTGCTGTGAGTCATAGTAAACTTAGTAGTACACAACAATAACATTATTTATTAAATCTCTACTTCCATCTCTCCTTCTCTGGTAAATATACTAGAATGATTCTGTGTGTAAACCCTCCTTAAGCTTTTTATAATAGTAGTCTTATACACTATTTAGGGAACACTAGTGGCCTATAACAACTAGTGGCTAATAACCACAACAACATAGAGAAAGCTATGTTGGCCTAGGAGACTGAATGTTATGCTCCCAAGCCCAAGGTGGGTGACTTTAATCTGTGGCCCTCAGGCCTAGTTTTAATTGTTTTTGTTTTGTTTTTGTCAGACATTCTTCGAAGTGATATAGCCCTGGTCTGTCTACTTGCTGTACAGAGGTAACTCGTGGTTGCTGTGATGCTGAACACTGGGACACTGATGTGACAAATGTGATAATGGTTACCCATGGTGGACAGTGTTTCGTGGAGCTTCCTGATTAATACAAGCTTGGAAGCAGGAGTGGCATCCACTTCTGAGATGGTTGGTTTGCCTCCAGAAACTATATGAACATGGAGAAAGAGAAACAACCAAAGTTACTCAAGTGTTCAGGTCTCTCATTTATAGGGTCGCTATGACTCGTCTATGACTCACTGGCACTTAACAACAATAAAAACAACAGTGGCCTACTGGCTAAAGCTGCACTGCAATCTCGAAGGCACACGGTAGTTCGAGGCCACCAGCTGCTCTGTGGGAGAAGGATGGGCAATCTCCTCCTGTGTGATTAACTGCTTCTGAAAACCTCCAGAAGGTCAGCTATGGGTCCGTTCTGACTTGACAGTACAGAACATACAATATTTATTCTTTTGTGATTAACTCAGAACTCTGGTGGCCTAGTGGATAAGGAGTCCGGCTGACAATCCAAAGACAGTTGGTTCAAATCTACTAATTGTTCCATGAGAGCAAGATGGGAAATGCCCTCATGTTTGATTTACAGCCTGTGAAAACTCACTGCAGGGTCAGATAGGAGTCAGTTCTGACTCTATTTCTCACAACCACATGTCTTCTACATTCATCCATGTTGTATAATGTTTCACAATTTCTTCACTGTTTTTCAGTGTTGCATATTACTCCATTCTGTGAATGGAATCTCTATTTGTCAAGTTAGGATAGAAAAATAAAACAAGACTATGAAAAAAGGATATGAAGATTAAGGAGAAATTAAAATAATCTAACAATTATTATCTACCATATACCAAGTACTGTGTATGCTTTTCTCCCAACTTGCCATTTTCTTCCTCAAAATTACTATAAAAGAACTATGTTCATTTTTCAGCATGTGATTATCAAACAATATGATTAATATTGGCCTCTATCACTAGTCTTTAATTCCGAAGACAGCAAAGGTTTCTCACTTCTTTATCATTACTTTCACAACACTAGTACAATGTGGTATCAGGATTGAAGAAAGATGCAGCAACAAACTGCATTATGCAGTTGGGTTTTTTTACAGGTTTTTTTTTCTTACAGAAAGTGATGACGACTTGAAGCACTTACTGCAGAAGATCAAAGACTACAGCCTGCTATGTAGATTACATACCAATATCAAGAAAGCAAAACTCTTCACTATTGGACAAAAAGGCAATTATCATGATAGAAGGAGAAAAGATTGGAGCTGTCAGTGGTTTCATCTTACTTGGATCAACAATCAACACCCTTAGTACCAGGAGTCTGTCAGGAATATGTCCAAGATCCTGAAGAGTAATGACATCAGTCTGAAAACTAAGGTGCTCCTGATTCAGGTCATGGTCTTCTCAACAACCTGATATGCATCAGAGAGCTGGACAATAAACAAGAATGACAAAAGAAGAATTGATGCCTTTAAGTGTGGTGCCAGAGAAGAGTACTGAATATCTCACGGACTGTCAAAAGATCGAACAGATATGTCTTGAGAAAGGTGCAGTCAGAATACTCCTTGGAAGCAAAAATGATGAAGCTTTGTCTTTCATGTACCTAGGCAAGGCTATTCCTTGGAAAGTGACATCATTCTTAGAAAGTCAGTGAAGGAGAGGAACGTCGCAGACCGAGGGTCCCAAAGAATGGAATAATTTTATAATTATTAATAATGAGACAAACAGCCAGGAATGAGATAGAGCAGAGAGCATAAAACAGGGGGCCAGCAATTCTTGACTGAAGACCCCAAGCCAAGCTTCACTGTGTCTTTATTGAAAATTATCAGGAAGTAAATCACAAAGAGAATTCAATGCAAACGAAGCCAAGCTCTTTCTATAGAAAACCTTCTGCTTGACTCAGGAAGGAGGGGTTCACAAATGTAAGAATTTGGTTTACCTGTAACTATTAACCTTGATGCCTCAGGGTGAACTCTAGCTCAGGAAGTAACACTCCCTCTTTAAGGGGCCCCTTGCTGTCTCCTGTCTTGCAGGGAACAAACAGCTCATTTCCTAGGATCTGCCACAAGAGAAATCCTAACTTATAAGTCTGTAATTCCTTCAATTCCTGAACAAGGGTTTTCATATAATATTTGGTATAAAGTTTGTCTTCCCATAGAGGAAGAAGATGGTTTCAGATAAACTAGATGTGGGGGACCACTAAAGAAATTTGCACTTACATCTCCTCCAAGATGATAGCAAAAAAGATGATTTAATATTGTTAATCATGTGAAAAGCTATGTATCAGGGGAGCTCTGGTGGCCTAGTGGCAAGGAGCTGCACTACATTCCCAGAGGCGCACGGTTCAAATCCACCAGATGCTCTGCCAGGGAAGGAGGGACAATTTCCTCCTGTACTAGTCAGATCTGATTTGACGGTACACACAAATAGTAAAATAAAATAAATAAATAAATACATACATACATACATAAATATAA
>NW_006399766.1:26859675-26869902 GCF_000299155.1 Elephantulus edwardii
AAGATACATAGCTTTTCTTTTTTATTATTATTATTTTATTTTTGTGTGTGTGTACCGTCAAGTCAAATCTGACTGGTACAGGAGGAGATGGTCCCTCCTTCCCTGGCAGAGCATCTGGTGGATTCGAACCGTGCGCCTCTGGGATTGTAGTTGCAGCTCCTTGCCACTAGGCCACCAGAGCTCCCCTCAATATTTATATTTCAATGTCAATCTTAGCTCAATGTTTTGATTACGCAGTGACAACTAACCTTCGAAAACCCTATGAACAATAGAGCACATTTAGAGTAGAATAGCAGACATGGCAGCTGAGGCTGAGCCCTCAAAATTGGAAACACAAAGGTGGAGGAACAGTTATAAGCAGAAACTAGTGACTGGAATGTGGATTGTGAGAAGCATGAACATAGGGAGACTGGAGATCATTAAGAAGGAAAGGGAATGCATTTTGACATTTGGTATTGGTGAAATGAGATGATAGATTGGCAAGGGTCATTTTGAATCAGACAATCATAAGACCTGCTATGCTGGAGATGAAAAGGTGAGGAAAATACAGGGTCACTTTCATGGTTAAAAAGGCCGTTTCTAGATCCATCTTGAAATACAACGTTGTGAGTGACAGGATAATATCCTTATGCATACAAGGAAGACCTTTTAATATTACTATCATTGAAATGTATGCACCAACAATCAGAGCCAAAGAGGAGGAAAGAGATTATTTCTATCAAATTTTGCAGTCGGAAATTTATCAAACATGCAACCAAGATGCATTAATAATAATGGGTGACTGGAATGCAAAAGTTGGGAATCAGGAAGAAGGATCAGTAGTCGGAAAACATGGACTTGGTGACAGAAATGAAGCTAAGGATAGAATGATAGAACTCTGCATAATCAATGACTTATTCATAGCAAATATCTTTAATAAGAAACATGACCACAGGCTATACACATCGATTTCCCCTGATGGTACACACAGGAATCAGATTGATTACACCTGTAGAAGGAATTGTTGTTGAACTTCAATATCAGAAGTGAAAACTAGGCCAGGTGCTGATTGTGGAATGGACAATCAACTAATATGCAAGTTCAAATTAGAGCTAAAGAAGGTAAAATAAAGTCCACAGAAATCAAACTTTGCTCTTGAGTCTATCCCCCTCTGGCAGATGGATCTTGGCAGAAAGCAGAGCGTATCAGAGGAATGTATATCTGTGCTTCATTGTCCAAAGGCATTTAACTATGTGGACCACAACAAACTGCAGCTGACCTTGAGGAGAATGGGAATCCCTGAATACTTGATTGTGCTCATATGAAACCTATGCTCAAGTCCAGGAAGCAGTTCTCAGAACAGAGCAGGGAAACACTGCATGGTTCAAAATCAGGGAGGGAGTGTGTCAGGGATGTGTACTGCCTTCATACCTTTTCAATCTATACGCAGAACAGATCATTCAAGAGGCTCGGCTTTATGAGGAAGAATGTGGCATCAGGATTGGAGGAAGACTCATCAACAACCAGCATTATGCAGATGACACAACCCTGCTTGCTGAAACTGAGGGGGACCTGAAGCGCTTGCTGCAGAAGGTCACGGACTGTAATCTTCAATGTGAATTGAATCTCAACATCAAGAAGACCAAGATTCTCAGAACTAGGCCAATTGGCAGCATCAGTATGGATGGTGAAGAGATTGAGGTTGTTAACAATTACAGGTTGTTTGGCTCCACAACACTCTTGGCACCATCACTCAGGAAATCAAAAGTTGAATTGCACCGGGAAAAATCTGCTGTCAGGGACCTTTCCAGAGTACTGAGAAGCAATGATGTCAGTCTAGAGACTAGGGTATGCCTGATCCAGGTCATGGTCTTCGCAATTACTTGCTATGCATCAGAGACAGAAGAACTGATGTCTTTGAATTGTAATGCTGGAGAAGAGTCTAAAACATACCATGGACCACCAAGAAGACCAGTAAGTCTGACTTAGGGTGAAATAACTGTGTTTCTGGAGGCTAGGATTTCGAAGTTCTGACCAATTCTTAGAGAAGACTATCAGGCTTGGAAGGGTAGAGGGCAGCACAGGAGAAGAAGACCTCAGATATGATGGATTGATACAGTAACAGGAGTAGTGAGGGTAGATGTGCCAGTCAGTGAGAGTGGCTCAGAATAAGGCAGTCTTCAGAGCTGTTGTACATAGAGTCACTATGTGTGGCAGACATGACGGCACATAACAACAATTCACCTTTATCCCTTCATTTAGCACATGAGAAAACTGGGAACCAATGTGGCTTGTCCAACGACACTGTCCAAAGACTCTGTCCAAAACACTCTGGGTATACCCACAACTGGATACTGTGCTGCCTAATTATCTTAGGTTTGCCATATAATTTATTATCCAAACTGCTACAATTTTGAAATGAAAGAATGAACAATCAATAGTTACATTGAGACACTAAATATAACTGGAACTTCTCCGGGTAAATCAAGTCCTATGGTTTTCTTACCTGATTTCTATGTCCTTTCTCTAATGACCAAGTGCTAGAGAGTCACAGGGCTAGCCCAGAGGGGTCACCTCTCTGGTAGATTGAATCTACCAGTGGTTCGGGGACAGAAATGTGGGTGATCTCTTTCCTTGTGCTATTTCCAGCCCTCAGAAACCCTATGGAAGGTCAGGTATAAGCTTGTTCTGATTGGATGGCAAGGAATTGAGTATGAGTTTGCCATAAGGAGTTCTAGTGACTTAGTGTACAACGTAGTATTCAAATCTACTTCTCCAGTAAAGATTTAAAGCCTCACAGACTTGATGGGGAATCAATATAAGTTAGAATGGATTCCTTGCCTTTGAGTATTTGTCCCACAGGTAATATGATGCCAAAATGTTTTGTTACTTCTCTACTGATTACATCTGCCATTGGTTCCTACTGTCATAGCTTTCCTTGCCAAACAAATGGAAGATGTGACTTTAACCTGGCGAAGAGATTGAGATTGTTCACAGCTTCAGTTTGCTCGGCTCCACAGTAAACACTCTTGGCACCAGCAGCCAGGAAATAAAAAAACATATTGTGATGGGAAAGTCTGCTGTTAGGGACCTCTCTAAAGTACTCAAGAGCAACCGTGTCTCTCTGGAGACAAAGGTGCGCCTGATACAGGCCATGGTCTTTGCAATCACTTGTTATGCATCAGAGAGTTGGACAATGACTAAGGATGACAAAAGAATAGATGCCTTCTAGTTGTGGTGCTGGAGAAGAGTATTGAATGTACCCTGGACTGCCAAGAAAACCAACAGATCCATCCTAGAGAGGGTTAAACCAGGCTACTCCTTGGAGGCAAGGATTCTAGGGCTTCGTCTGACATACTTTGGACATGTTGTAAGGAGAGACAGGTCCTTAGAGAGGGACATCATGCTTGGGAGGGTAGAGGGACAGCACAGGAGGGGAAGACCCTCTTTGAGGAGGATTAATTCAGTGACTGGGGTAATCGGGATGGGTGTGTCAGAGGCCATGCGATTGGCACAGGATAGAGCAGGGTTTAGGGCTGTTGTAGATAGGGTCACTATGAGTCGCAAACGACTGACTCAATGGCACATAAAAACAACAACAAACATATCACATTAGGGCAAAGCGCTAAGATTCCATGTTCTGCAGCCCATTAGTTCTGAGTCTGTTCCACTCCCTAGATGTATGACTTTGGACAAACTCCTTAGCTACTCTGCCTCAATTCCCTTCCCAAACCAATTACTGGGAAGGTTAAACAAGTAAATACAAATAAAAAACTTAGTGTGTGATTTTCGGTAAACACTTTAATATTCTTCACCATTATTTCTATTAATAATATCTGCCACACTGATTCTTTTAAACATTTTTTGGAGCATGAGATATATGTACAAAAATGAATGGGATCATCAAACACTTTTGAACAAAGGTCGTTATTGGTATTCTCTCGGTGTTTTGGAATCAGGCCAACTCGAGTCTGAATTCTGACTATCTATTACCTGTATGTCCTTGGCCAAGTACCTTCACAGCCCTAAAGGCACCATTTTCTCCACTGTCCAACAGGAATGACTGTGGCGATTGTTTTAAGTTTACTGTGAAGGGGAACAAAGGGATTTCCGCAAAGCCTTGAATAGAAGGTACTCAAAAAATATCCAATCCTTTATTATTATTATTGTTTTGATTACTATAGATCATCAATACTTGTTATTTGATACCCTAAGTGGAGAAAGTTTTTTTCATTAGCCTTATTCAATGTCAACTCATATACTGACAGTTTTTGTACCCATATTGACGTGTACTGCTGTATTTTCATAAATAGAACTCCTGATTAACAATTTAATTTTTAAAAAATTTCATTAATATGTATATTTTGGCAAATGCAAAAGTTGCATCTCCAGAAAAAAGTTGTACATAACAAACAGTAAGATACACGGCCCATGGTCACCTTTGTATATATCGTCAATGATTCTTTGTTGTTTTAGTAGGGTGTGGGGCACAAGCAAATAGGATCCACCAAATAAATTAATTTTAGAAGTAAAAGCCCAAAACCGAGATTCTAGAAAATTTACTAATCTTTTCTAACACTGGACATCAAAATAATCCACTTGCATCCAATTTTCCGTCCTCTGAATATTTTAGAATCACTAGTGAGATAATGAGAACTTCACTAGAAATTATAAATTTTTGAAACGGACATTTTTTAAAGAGATTTGACTACAATCCAAGGCCAATGAATAGGATCATTAACAAGTTCTCATTACTTAGCAGTGACCTCTAATAGTACTCATTTTAAATTTGCCTTTGGGGGGTTTTAATTGTTCTCCTACTGCTGTGGTTGCTCATTATTTGAATATCATGTATGTCATTGTAAACATTACAAATATCATTTAAAGGGAGCTTTCAAAAGTGACATTATAATGAGAGCTGACCTTCAAATGTTAGACCATATATTTGAGGGCATTTGCACAAGACTACTGCTCCCAGTAGAGACTCTGGATATGGGAAGCTATGTACAAACGTATGTGTCCAATGACATATTGTACATAGAAAATATTTTATCCTTGAACACTGAGAAAGCAAAGCTGTAGTGTCACAACTATATTAAGAATTCTGAGTTTGATATATAATAACCCGACAGTTTATCCATTCTTAATAATATAGAAGCTGAGGGCTGTTTTTCCAAGGACAGAGATGTTGTTGTTAGGTGTCATCCAACCGAGTATGACCCATAGTGACCCTATGAACAACAGATTTGAACCCTGTCCTATCCTATGCCATCTTCAACACTTTCTGACACACTAGATACCATTGCAGCAGTCACTGTATCAATCCACCTGGTCAAGGGTCTTCCTCTTCCTTGTTGAGCCTCCACCTTTCCATCCATCACTTCATTTTCCAAGGACTAGAATGCAAGGTGAAGCCTCATCCTTGCCTCCAAAGAGCACTCTGGCTGCACCCTCTCCAAGACATGTTTGCTCTCATGGCAGTCCATGGGCCTTTCAGCAATCTTCTCCAACATCACAGCTCATTGTCCGTCCAGCTCTCAAATGCTTGGCAAGTGATCTGAAAGACCATGGCCTAAATCAGACACACCTTAGTCCTCAATCTGACATCATTGCTCCTCAATAATTTGGAGAGGTCCCTAACTATAGACTTTTCCAGTGCAACACATCTCCTGACTTTCTCACTGCGGGCACCAAGGAGGGTGTTGATGGTGGATCCAAGTAAGAGAAAATTGTTGATGGTTTCAATCTTTTCTCCATCTATCATGAATCTGCCTATTGGTCCGGTGGTAAGAATCTTTGTTTTCGTGACACTGAGATGCAATTTATATTGAAAGCTGTATTCTTTGATCTTCTGCGACAAGTGCTTCAAGTCTTCCTCAGTTTTAGCAAGCAAGGTTGTTTTATTTGCATAACACAGGTTATTGATGAGTCTCTCTCTGATCTTGATGCCATGTTCCTCTTCATAGAATCCAGCTTCTCAAAGAATTTTCTCAGCACACAACTTGAATAGGTATGGAGAAAAAATACAACCCTGGTGCACTTCCATTTTAGTTTTAAACCATGTAGTTTTCTCTTTTGATAAATGTCGATAGTTGTAGAGGGGCTTCGGGCCTTTTGTTCATAGGGTCACTATGAGTCGTGCTCAACTTGAAGCCAATCAACAACAACAAATCTTGTTTGCACAACAGTCTCCTGGTCTGGGTATGGGTTTCACATGAGCACAATTAAGTGCTCTGGGATTCCAGTTCTTCTCAATGTTAGCCACACTTTGTTATGATCCACACAGTCAAATGCCTTTGCATAGTCACTAACACACAAATAGACATTCTTCCGGTATTCTTTACTTTCAGCCAGGATCCATCTGACTTCAGCAGTGGTATACCTGGTACCATGGCCTCTTCTAAATCCAGCTTGAATGTCTGGGAATTCCATGTCTATGTACTGCTCTAGCCATTTTTTTAAGGGTCTTCAGCAGTATTTCGCTTGCATCTGGTATTAATGATATTGTTTGATAGCTTCCATACTCCATTGGATTGCCTTTCTTGGAAATGGGAGAAAATATGGACCTCTTTCAATCCATTAGCCTGACAGCTGTCCTCCAAATTTCCTAACATAGACTGATGAATTAATACAGGGCTGCATCTGTTAATTGAAACAAGTCAATTGGTATCCCGTCGATTCCTGGGTTCTTCCTTATTTTTTTCCAATGCCTTCAATGCAGCTTCCACTTCCTCCTTCTTTACCATTGGCTCCTGCACATATGGTGCTCCCCGAAATTTTTCAGTGTCAGTCAGTTCTTTTTGGGACAGTAACTCTGAAACTGAGGAGGACCTCATGCACTTGCTGCAGAGGGTCAAGGACTGCAGCCTTCAGTATGGACTAAGGCTCAATGTCAAGAAGACAAAGATTCTCACCACTGGACCAATTGGCAGCATCAGGATGGATGACAAAGAGATTGAGAGTGTTCACAGCTTCAGTTTGCTCAGCTCCACACTCAACACTCTTGGCACCAGCAACCAGGAAATAAAAAAACGTATTGCGATGGGAAAGTCTGCTGTTAGGGAACTCTCTAAAGTACTCAAGAGTAACGGTGTCTCTCTGGGGACTAAGGTGCGCCTGATACAGGCCATGGTCTTTGCAATACTTATTATGCATCAGAGAGTTGGACAATGACTAGGGAGGACAGAAGGAGAATTGGTGCCTTTGAGCTGTGGTGCTGGAGAAGAGTATTGAATGTACCATGGACTGCCAAGAAAACAAACAGATTTATCCTGGAGAGGGTTAAACCAGGCTGCTCCTTGGAGGCAAGGATTCTGGGGCTTCATCTGACATACTTAGGACATGTTGCAAGGAGGAACAGGTCCTTGGAGAGGGACATCATGCTTGGGAGGGTGGAGGGACAGCACAAGAGGGGAAGACCCTCTATGAGATGGATTGATTCAGTGACTGGGGTAATCGGGATGGGTGTGTCAGAGGCAGTGCGATTGGCACAGGATAGAGCAGGATTTAGGGCTGTTGTACATAGGGTCACTATGAGTCGCAAACGACTCGACAGCACATAACAACAACAACAACTCTGTATATTTCCTCCATTTTCTTTTGATGGTTTCTGGGTCATTCAATATATTGCCTATAGCATCTTTCAATATTGCAACCCAAGGCTTAAATTTGTCTTTCAGTTCCCTCAGCTTGAGAAATGCAGAATGAGTTCTTCTCATCTTATTCTCCAATTTTAGCTCTCTGCACATTCCATTATAATACTTTTCTTTGTCCTCTCGAACTGTCCTCTAAAATCTTCTGTTCAGCTCTTTTACTTTGGCATCTTTTCTCTTTGTTTTGGCTTCTCAATGCTCTAGTGCAATTTTCAGTCTCTTCTGACATCCATTTTGGTTTTTTCTTTCTTCTCTTTTTAATGATCTTTTGCTCTCTTCATGGATGATATCCTTGATTTCATCCCATAACTCATCTGGTCTTCCATCACTGTCATTCAATGCTTCAAACCTATTTTTAAGATGATTTTAAATCCAGATGGAATAGATTGAAGATCACATCCTGGTCTTGTGAACTTATTTCCATTGTCTTTGGCCTCAATTTGAAGTTGTATAAGAGTAATTGATGGTTCGACACACAATCTGCCCCAGCCTAGTTTTGACTGCTGATACTAAGCTTCTCGAATGATTCTTTCCACAGATATAGTCAAGCTGATTCCTGTGTAACCTATCGGGTGAGGTCCAAGTGTAAAGGTGTCATTTGTGCCTTTTAAAAAAGGTATTTGCAATGAATAAATCATTGAAAACATAAGATTCAATAGTTCTATTTCCAACTACATTTCTATCACCAAACCTGTATTTTCTAACTGCTATTTCTCTTCATTGTTTCCAACTTTTGCATTTCAGTCACCAACTATAATTAACACATCTTGATTGTATGTTTGGCCAATTTTGGAGTGCAAGGCTTTGTAAAAATTTTCACTTTCTTCTTTGGCTCTGTATGTAGGAGTGTGTATTTGAATAATAGTCATATTAATGTGTTTTCCCTGTATGTGTATGGATAATGTCCTATCACTCACAAAATTGGACTTCAGGATAGAACTTAAAATTGACTTTATGACTATTTATGCAACATTATTCTTCTGTTTTTCATTCTTAGCAGAGTATAACATGCTTATCTAATTCAAAGTGGCCAAAGCTATTCCATCTCAGCTCACTAATACCTAGTATGCTGAAATCCCTAATTGGCTTAAACCATTAGGATCTGGCTGGCAGAGCTTTCTGATTAAAAGTTGGTTGGTCCTGCAGCCCTTGGGCCTTATGTGAAGACTAATTTGCTATTAGTTACAAACTAAATTGCCAGTTTGTTGTGCTTGGGGAGAAGATTGTTGTAATAGGTATAGCACTTGTCTGGAAGTTTGCTGTACTGAGATAACTTGTGGGTTGCTGTGATACTGAAATCTATCCCACTGGTTTCTCAAGTGCCACAAGAGTTTCCCATGATGGACAGGTAGGTTTTCATACAGATCTCAGATTAAGACAGACTAGGAAACAGGATTGGCCATCCACTTCTTAAGTAAAAGGCTTCTAAAAACTCTATGAACAGTAGAGAAACAAGGATAGTTATAGTAGTAGTGGTAGAGCCTGGACTGGAAGTCAGCTGAAATGATGAAAGTAATTATAAAAATCATTTAATAATGAGAACTTGGAATGTACATAGCTTGAATGTTGAAAACTAGGAATTTTAAAAAATGAAATGGAATGCATCAACATTGACATATTAAAACAGAGATGAATTTGCACAAAATATATCCAGGAGTTCTGGTAAAGATTGTTATAGAAAATATTTGTACAAGTTACCTGGCTTGGATTGGAAATTTTGTCCTTGGTCCCATTACTTTTCACCAGTGTGAGATAAAAAGTTCCCTATGAAATCTACTTATGATGTTTAAACCCAGGCTTTGGTCTTCATTGGTCCTAATTCTTACATCTAAAAGCATTCGGAGATATCATGATATGTTTTAGGATAAAGTCATTAATTAGGACTTCTTCCCTATAGTTTTATTCTTAAATTCAGGTCCTGTTAAATGACACGTGATTAGCTTTCCCAAATTAGTATTATCTCTGTGATTATTTAAACCAAGTTCTTAAAACAAAAAAGTTCAGTTACTGAATGGTGATGCTCCTCTTATTTAAGTTCCAATATTTTCTGCCACTTTCCCCAACCACCATATACTCTAGAAAGAACAAGCAGACTAGCAAGTCCTTGTTATTACTGCTCTGCTTAAGGAGATACTGGAGATGTTCATGAATATTTCATAGGAGCAGAGTCCTAGGAATTACTAATTGCAAACATAATTTCTTGGAAGGTAGAGTACAGAAGTGATACATTAGTGGTAGAGGGATTTTTTTAGAAGTTTATATAGAACACATCTGCCATTTGCATTCTATAACCTTGGCATTAGCAAGGCTGACATTGAAGCAATTTCTGAATTCCCACTATGTGACAGGTATTGTATGAGATGATCAGGATTGAAAGAGAAGTTATATATCTATACACACACACACACACACATTTAAAGGGTATATGTACTGTTGTTGTTAAGAGCCAACAAGTTGGCGAGCTCTGGTGGCCTAGTGGCAAGAAGGTGTACTGCAATCCCAGAGATGCATGGTTCAAATCCAGCAGATGCTCTGCTGGAGAAGGAGGAATAATCTCCTCCTGTACCAGTCAGATCTGATTTGACGGTACACACAC
>NW_006399766.1:26870017-26904121 GCF_000299155.1 Elephantulus edwardii
CCTTGTTTCTCTATGTTCATCAAGTTTCCAGAGGCATGTGGTTTAGGAAGTAGATGTCACTCTTGCTTCCAAACCTGAATCAAACTGGGAGCTCCACCAAACACTTAGTATGATGAGTAACCATTATGTTGTTTGACACACCTATGGCACAGTGTTCAGCATCACAGCAACCCTAAGTTACTTCAGTACAGCAAATAAACAGATCACTGCTGCACCACTTAGAAGAATGTTCACCCCAAAATTAATTAAGACTAGACCCTGGGGCCTACAGCCCTTGGGCCCTACCTAGAGTATATATTTAACCAGTTCAAAATATTGTATTTCTCTTGTTATAAAAACAATACATTTCTAAAAAAACCCAAATCAAAACAACAAAAAACCCCAATAAATTTCTAATATTTCATTATTTTCCACTCTGTTGGAGCTGGAAAGTTAGGAAAATCTCCCACAAAGAAATAGTGCTGTGAACACATGGCATTTCTTTTAGTACTTAAGTTTTAGAAATGTTGGAGAGATACAAAATTATGTTTCCTCATCTGGCTGCAGGTCTCAGCCAGTTCCTTTCTTGATTCCCTTCCAATAGCTATCTGCATCCTCCCACCCTCACCAGCCCTGGTGCAAGGGTGGCCTCCAGCCAAACAGCTTTGGCGGGCTGCACTTAGTCTTGAGACTTCCAACTTGGCCAGATGTTTTCTCAGCTTGTCTTTGGGACTCTAGGCTGGAGTTCGATCTAAAATTCACACTGCATGATGCCACCAAGGGAAATGCGAGCACCTTAATCACAAGTGATCAGCAGTCCATCGATACAAAGGAGGGGGAAAGAGCAAGGTCACAGAACGATGCTGGAAAACCCTTCCTCTCTAGTAGTAACAAGTATTTTCCTTTTTTTTTTTAAAGTGTGTGTGGAGTAAGGAAAAACAAATCTTGCATCTGGATTAGCACTTTGGTGGTCAAATTTCAATAAAAAGCCATCAAGACACTAAGTATTACATCCATATTATTGGGTCATACAGATGTTATGTTATGAGATGTTAGAAACTATTATGCAGTAGATAATAAATCATTATCAAGAGATACTGTAAGTTTGTATAAAGTTCAAATCTGAGGTATGTCGACATTTCTTCAAGCATCAGGCATGGATGATTGTTTAAATCTTTGAGGAAAAGGAAATAATTGTAATGATAACAGAAAATGCACCTGATTGTTGAGAAAACAACTCCTGTGTGAGTCGCCAGCCACTCTCATCTCAGGGTTAAGATAAGAAGGAGCATAAATAAGTGCAATGGGACTTTGTCTCAGAAATCAGAGTCAGAACTGCTCCCAGTGAATATACAGAAAGTGTCCGATAATAAACTAACCCTTCTGAGTGTCTGTATCTGTCCCCCAAATAGAGCTGGGCTTAGCATAAGAGCAGACATCTAAGGATTTTCTAGGCTGGGAGAGAACAAAGGATGATTTACCTACCAGCCAGGCAGAGATGAAAGAAACTGATAAAACACAAGCCAAGATGTTGGAGGAAGAGCAGATAGGTGTCACCTTTCTAGAAGGCGGTGTTTTAATGTATTGAAATCACTAAAAATCTGCATATACTTTGACCCTGCAACTCTACTTCCAGGAGTACATCTGACGAATGCCTTTACTTCAAAGAAGGTCATTTCCCCCCCCTTCTTCCTCTTCTTCCTATTTTGGTCTTGCTAAGTGGAATTATCCTAAACTTTATGGAAGGACTAGCTCTATTTTTCTCTACTATGGGAGAAAGAGTATGCCTTATGAGAAAAGAGGCAGAAAGGGTGCATGAACATATTTTCAAAACTTAGCCGTGACATTCAAAGCCACTGTCAGGGTCTAAACTCTTCAGAAGGCCTTAGACAGGGGATTAATTGTTTCGTTAATTTGCAGCTACTCTTGTCAGGGTGTCTTTGTGTATCATGAAATAAATGAAATCTGGCCTATTTGGACGGACTGTTTGTGTTTTGTTTTGGATTGTTTTTTTCTTCTCTAAAATGAATGTTGAGTCAGTTGGTCAGAATCTAGAGAACATTGAGATCATTCCAATCCAACCCACTCACTTAACAGATAGGGAAAACCAAGCCCAGAGAAAAGGTGGCATTTACCCAAGAACACAGTCAATTAGTGACCATCCTGAAAGTTAAATATATCTCTGTTCCGAACCGGCGCTCATGCACGTGCGCACACACACAGACACGCACGGCCATATCACCTTATTTCACACTCCTTTTCATCATGTACCAACTTGTACACATAGTAAGGGCAAGATTTTGTTTGAATCACTTGTCCATAACAACACACTGCAGATCATAGAGATTGAGTAAAAATGTCTAAATCAGCACTTCAATACAGGATGACAAGTGAAAGGTTCTATAGAGGGTAAGCCTTGGCCATGTCCTCCAGCTGAAAGAAAGAAAGAAAGAGTGAAATGGCAAAGGAAGCAGAAAAAGGAAAACACACTTTCAAAGAAACCAGACTGGGAGCCAAAGAAAACTGTTTACATAGTTCTGACGATGAAGGAAGATAGTATCTTTGTAAAAAACTAAACAAAAACCTTGTAATGTTTGACTCATAGGAACCTAAACCTCTCAGACTTCCATTACTTCCAATTTATATGTTAAAGGTAATTTTCCCCCCACTGGCAAAGATTTGACCAACTTAATGATTAGCCTACTAAAATTATTTGTCACAAAGATTTTTCGCAGTGTAAACCACCCTGAAATTTCCTATCAGGCTGCCTCGGCCATGAATGAGCACAGGTTCCGCAAGCATTTCTCAATGCCAGTGATTAAAGCTGCTTGTGTGCAAGCAGACATTACACGAATGAGCCTCAGGCTTGTAAGTCTCAAGACAATCATGGCCAAAAAGCAACCGAGGACTCATTACCAAAGTGCTGAAGACTTACTCCAAACAAATAACGACTTCCAGGAGTAATGGAGCCTTGGCCTTGATTACAATGTAGTACACTGTCGAGTGAATAATGTGACTTATATTGCTCTGGATAATAATTCAACGAGGACTCACATAAATAGTCCCTGAGTTCTGAATGGCATCTATTCCCAAGTACATCTATCTTTATGTTTAATTTGTAGGTAAGTTGGAATAGGTGCCAAGGGTTCTTAGTTAGCCCTTAGTGCAAGAGAAGGCACAATGTCTTTTCAATTATTGAAAAGCTGTATAAATGTAGCAAGTGAAAGTGATTGTGATGATGACTTTGTGGTGAGAAAGGGATGGATCAAGCATTTTAAAGGGAAGGCAAATAGGTATTAAAGAGCAAATACCTATGGTTCCTATCAGTCATCCCCCAGAAGACTTAGAGTGCTTGAAAAAGGAGCAAGGAGACCCTAAGTGGAAAAGGGTCTATGGAGCTCAGTTCTACTCTTAAGCATATGAGATAACCATATGTTGTAATCAACTCCAGACAACAGAGATATCTTTAAAAAGAAAGATTAACCCATTAATACATTGTTAACAAGCTGAATCCAACTCCTAGCAAGTCTGTAGGACACAACAGAGCTACCTCTTGGGTGTTCGTTCCAAGGCTATCATCTTCATGGAAGCCAACTGCCAAATTCTTCTCTTGCAGAGTGACTGGTGGGTTTGAACTGTCAACCTTTAGGTCCACAGCCAAGCGCTTAACCACTGCATCACCTAGGCTTTCTTTAACAAAGAATCTGTGGGTATTTCTAGGTTCTGGCCATTCCCTTCTATGAAGAAAATCCGACAATCTGTTTTGAAGAAAGCTTGAGTTGAGAAAGATATATTATTGATCTTCCTCAAAAGTTCTTCTTTCACTATTATCAGTAAAAAGTTGTAAGGGTAATGGGTCCTCCCATGCTAATAAACTAAATTGAAGGTTGTCGTTGTTATGTGCCATCAAGTTGCTTGCGACTCACAGCGACCCTATGTACAACAACCCTAAACTCCGCTCTGTCCTGTGCCAATCGCACTGTCTCTGACACTCCCATCCCGATTATCCCAGTCACTGAATCAATCCACCTCATAGAGGGCCTTCCTCTCCTGCGCTGCCCCTCCACCCTACCAAGCATGATGTCCTTCTCCAAGGACTGGTCTCTCCTTACAAAATGTCCAAAGGATGTTAGACGGAGCCTCAGAATCCTTGCCTCCAAGGAGCCACCTGGTTTAACCCTTTCCAGGACAAATCTGTCTGTTTTCCTCGCAGTCCATGGTATTCTCAATACTCTTCTCTAGCACCACAGCTCAAAGGCATTAATTCTCCTTCTATCCTCCTTGGTCATTGTCCAACTCTCTGATGCATAACATTTTACATGAAAACCCTATGTAAAAATTGAAGGTAAAGCCCATAAAATGGTGTGTTTACAAGCCTAACCAAACTATATGAAATTTAAGAACACCTACTTCCAATAAAAGGCATATATATGTCTCTCTCTTCTATTTTCATTTAAACTCTTTTGAAGAAAACATTTCATTAATACCAAAAATATCAATTTCATAGACATAGTGTAAAATATTTGGATAGAGACTTACACAGTTACATAAACTAATTAGATTTCCAGTGACATGCAATCTGATAGAATGGTGAAACAGTGCTTGCGGCAAACATATTCCACAAGGATTTGGGTCAATTACATATCATTTGCCACTCTAGAAATAAATTCCTTGTTAAGTGGAAAGTGATAAATTTGGTTTATAATAATTACAAACAGCCCATATAATTAAAATGTAATAACATTTCAACTCTTAAAAATAGGTTTCTATTCAGGATTTAACATTGTAACAACTTGGAGACAGCATAAAACATAAACTTATTTTTTTATCGTTTTATAAAAATCTTAATTAAAAGGGAGAACATGGTTCTGAGGCTAAAATATATCAGTAATGTAATGGAACTCTCGAATGACTGAAAAAGGAATACAGAACAGAGAGATAAAAGACTTTTTAAAAGCTATGAAAATAACTTGTGCTGCCCCTCAGTCACCTCTATATTTCATCGAGGGGAAGAACTGCATAAAATATAGGTCTTTAAAATAGCAGCTAATCCAAAAATAATTCACACTTATATTCTGGGGATTCACAACTTTTCAAGTAAAATATTGAACTATAACTTAAAGAAAACCTTTGCCAAGAATGTCATTTTAATTCAATTTAACAAACATTTCTTGAACGCCGATGAGTGGCAAAGTTGGTTTTGGAAGTATAAAGAACCAAAAGACCAAGGTTTCTGCCCCTGAGAATTGCAGCCTCACAGGAAAGCCAGTTGGGTAAACAAATATTTGTAGCAAATGTGACGGCTTTTATACGCTGCATAGTAGATATTGTTATGAGGGCACAAATGAGCAATTAATTAATCACGGTGTGAGAGGTATTAAGGAGGGCTCCAGAGAGAAACTCCATGACATCAGTCTTCAGAAAGTACTTCACCAAGTAAAGAAATGTGGGAAAATCATTGTGCCAATTTGACATTGCGATCTAAGACGTGTGTGCAGACGGGAGTGTGTGCTTTGGGAAGAACTGGGCTGGGGCTTAAGACATTGATTCTTAAGCTGGAACTACTTACGGAACTAAATGAAAATAAAGTGTTTAGATCCTACTTCTAAAGATACTCTTTCATTCAGTCTAACATATAACTCAAACATCTTCTTAAAATAGGAGGGTTGTTTGTGTGTGTGTTTTTTTTTTTCTTTTGGCGAGCTCTGGTGGCCTAGTGGCGGGAGGCTGCGCTGCAATCCCAGAGGTGCAGGGTTCAAAGCCACCAGATGCTCTGCTGAAGAAGGAGGAACAATTTCCTCCTGTACCAGTCAGATCTAATTTGACGGTACACACACACAAATAAGAAAATAAAATAATTTTTTTTAAAACATAGGAGGGGTTTTTTTCTGAATACTTGCTTTTTTAAATTTAAATAAAATTTTTATTTTATACTGGTTTACTCACAAAGTTCGTATACATTATTTTTCATACGGGATCTTTCCCATGCCCTTTACCCTCTCCTCCCTTAGCCCATGAAATTGTGTGACCCTATGATTAACGACCCTCCAACTCCCACCCATCCTCATTCCTCTGCCCCCCCCCTTGGATCCTCATACATGTTCTCCAATAACAGTCTTAGACAGTATTTGTCCTTATGGGCCAGAGTCAGTTCACTTAGCATAATGCTCTCCACTCCCTCCCAAGTTAGGTAGTGATTTACAAAATCATTGTCCCTGTGTGCTGGATAGTATTCCATCCGGTGAATTTCTTATTCAGGAGATCTAATAATTGACATGTTAAACAAATATTTTCCTTTGGTCTGACTGAGGTGGTCCCTGGACTATGCTGATTCATTTAGGATGTAAGGAGATAAATTACTTAAATCAAGGTTGTAAACAAACATGTGGAAGAATTTACATTTCATGCTAAATTCAGGCTGGCATTTATTTTGTAGGAAATGTGACGTAACAAAAATCCATGGTGGCGTAAAACAGCCGTCTATGTGTTAACTCAATTCCAAAGACTGGCTCAGCTGGCTGGTTCTTCTACCAGTGGCTGGGCTCCTGCATGCGTCTGTGGTCAGATGTGGGTTGGGTAAGAAAGCAGCTTTGCTGATCTGTGCTGGAGCTTCTATCTTTGGTACCTCAAGTAGGACAGCTAGGGTGACTCAGCTCTGTCCCCTGTGCGCCCTCATCTTGTTTGTAGGTGGCTAGTCTAGTTTTGTTCATGTGGCAGGGCCGATTTCCATAGATAGAGTGGAAGCACCCAAGAATTGTGAAATTGAGGCTTATAACTGACAAATTTTAATTCTGATACATTTTATTGGGGGAGCAGGTAGGCACAAGGACCACAGATTTAAAGAGTGGGGATGAAGCCTACTCACTTTATAACGGACCGGGGATAAAGGACAGTCATCAAACAGTGCTTCAGTTGCCTGTTAACTCATCACGGAAGTCGTCACAGGTCCTTTGTTTCCTTTTCCAAGGTTTCACCTTTTTCAGAACGTCTGATGTCATTTAGGAGCTCAGTAAATGGTTGCTGTTTACCTTTTACTTTTAAACAACACAACTACATGAGCATGATTTAGGAAGATATCATTGCCAGCACTGTTGAAAATTGATTAGAAGGAACCCAGGCTAGAGATAGAAAAACTAATTTTAACATTTTCACGACAATCTGTGAGAGACTTAATAATGTAGACTGACGTGATGGTAATGGAGAAAGAAAAGCACCGAGGTGAGAATGATTCTGAGGTATACCTTATTTGTTAATATAGCGTGGTGATTGATCAAATAATTTCAGTCATCTAACTTTTAGGTGGTTCTTCTGTACGAAGAAGATAAAAGCAACCCCTATCTTCCAGGGTTATTGTGAGGATTAAGCTAAATCGATGGGATAAGGATCCTGACATGCCATATGACGTACTGTGTTGCTGTTAAGTGCTAACAAGTCAACTCACAGCAACCGTATGCACAAAAAACTCAAGTCCTGCCCAATCCTGCACCGTCTTCAGATGCCACTACGTTTAAGCCCATCAGCGCAGGCATTGTGTCAATCTTTCCCTTTGAGAACCTTCTTTCCTCTATTTTCCCAATTTTCTACCTTTCCAAGCAAGACATACTTGTATGTGAAATGAGGTTTTCTAAGGAGGACACTGGCTGCACTTTTCCCAAGACAGATTGTTGGCTCTTTTGGAAATTCACAGACTATTCCGTTCTCTTTGCCATTATCACAATTCAAAGTCCTCTGGTCTTTTTTAGTCATTGTCCAGTATTCACATGAATATGACAAATAAGTATCATGACTTGGGTCAGGACCATATAGTTTTTAAATTGACACCCTTACTCTTGAGCACCTTCAAGAGGTCCTGGACAGAGCTGTCCAATGCAATAATTTGTTAGTATTTCATTTGATTTCGTGACTGCAGCTTCCATAAGTGTTGATTACTGAGCTAAGTAAAATTAAATCATTGTCATTTTACACTTCTCTCCATCAATAATGATGTTGCTTTTTGGCTCAGGTTTGAGTGTTTGTGTTTTCTTGATATAGAACTTTGAAAGTTTTCGATGTAGCAGCTCTGTCTTATCCTAATCAGGATGCTACATTCTTCACTTAGTTCAGCTTCTCAGGTAATTTGTATATCATACAAATTGGGTAGGTATGGTGAAAGGATGCAATCTTGACACACCTTTCCTGATTTGAAACAATGGAATATACCCCTGTTCCGTTTGAACAACTGCTTCTTGGTCCATGTACAGGTTCTCTGTGAGCACAAGCAAGTGTTCTGGAATTCTCATTCTTCTCAATGTAATTCAAAGTTTATTATGATCCATACAGTCTAATGGTTTGTATAATCAATAAAACACAAGTAAACATCTTCCTGGTGTTCTCTGTTTTCAGCCAACATCCATCTGACATCAGCAATGATATCCTTGGTTCCACAATCTCTTCCAAATTGAGTTTGAATTCTGGCAGTTCCTTCTCAATATTCTTCTCTAGCCATCTTTGAATAATCTTCAACAAGGCTTTATGTGTATATGATATTACTTATGCTCTTTTTTTGGTTGTGTATCAGAGAGTTAAAACCATCCCATAGCTGATTCTCCAGTGGATTTTCAGAGGCAGTTAATCGCATGGGAGGAGACTGCCCAGCCTTCTCTCTCGGAGTATGTTGGCCTCAAACCATGTGCCTTTGGGATTGCAGCACTGCTTCTTGTCAATAGGCCAACAGAGCTATCATTTGATAATTTCCAGTTTGTTGTTGTTTTTATGTGTTGTTGAGTTTCCTGTGACTAATGGCAACCCAATGTACAACAGCTCTAAAAGCCTGTCCTGTTCTGAGCCAGTCTCACTGGCTCCGATACACCTACCCCCATTGCCCTAGTTACTGTATCAATCCATCTCATCCTAGGTCTTCCTCTCCTGTGTTGTCCCTCCACACTCCCAAGTATGATGTCCTTCTCCAAGGACCTGGCCTCGTACCCAAAGTATTTGAGACAGAACTTCAAAATCCTAGCCTCAAGGACAAACTTGATTTCACCCTCTCCAAGATAGACCTATTTGTTTTCTTGGTGGTCCATGGGATGTTCAAGTCTCCTTCTTCTCCAGCAGCACAACTCAAAGGCATCAATTCTTCTTCTGTCATCCTTAGTCATTGTCTAGCTCTCTCTGATGCATATCAAGTAATTGCGAAGAACATGGCCTGGATCAGACGTATCTTAGTCTCTAGACTGACATCGTTGCATCTCAGGACCCTGGAAAGGCCCCTGACAGCAGATTTACCTAGTGCAATTTGATTTCCTGACTGCTGGTACCAAGAAGGTTTATTGTGAATCGAGCAAACTTTAACTGTTAACAACCTCTATCTCTTCTCCATCCACCATGGTGCTGCCAATTGACCCAATGGTGAGAATCTTTGCTGTCTTCATGTTGAGCCTCAATCCATATTGCAGACTACAATCCCTTGACCTTCTACAGCGAGCGCTTCACGTTCTGTCTCAGTTTCAGCCAGCAAGGTTTTGTCATCTGCATAACATAGGTTGCTGTTGCAAGCAAGATCTAAAGAAACAGTCCTCACCTTCGGAATTATCATATTGTGACAGCCAAGTGGTGCAAAAGGAAGAACAGACACTATGCCACCAGACAGCAGTCCTGGAGTAGGAGCTCAGGGGCAAGAACCTTTCCCTAGTGCTGAGACAAAAATTCCTCCCTGAAACTGGTACATGGGATTTGGACTTGAATTCTTCTAAACATGAGATAGAAATCAGTGGTGAGAGACCAGCAACATTGTGAGGTGCAAGATATCACAGAAGTAACTTGTGACCTAAGCCATAATATCAAAGGATTGCTGGGGAGGTGAGAGGTTCTGGATGGGATAGGAGGGAGTGCAAATAATGCTAATATTTAATATTAAGGGCAAGGGAAAGGACAAGACACGCATGCAGGAGGACGGCACTGCATGTATGGTTATCTCTGTTCAGTTTGTTGGATCCCTTTTTTTTTAATTGAATGGGAACAAATATGGATCTTTTCCAATCTCTTGACCAAATAGTTGTCTGCTAAATTTCTTGACATAAACTAGTGAGCACATCCATGACTACATCTGTTTGCACAAATACTTCAAGTGATATTCCATCAATTCCTGTAGCTTTATTTTTAGCTAGTACAACCCTGCTTGCAGAAACTGAGGAGGACCTGAAGCACCTGCTGCAGAGTGTCAAGGACTGCAGCCGACAATATGGATTGAGGCTCAATGTCAAGAAGACAAAGATTCTCACCGCTGGACCAATTGGCAGCATCAGGATGGATGGTGAAGAGATTGAGATTGTACACAGCTTTAGTTTGCTTGGCTCCATAGTCAATAGTCTTGGCACCAGCAGCCAGGAAATTAAAAGGCGCATTGCCATGGGAAAGTCTACGGTTAGGGACCTCTCCAAAGTACTGAAGAGCAATGGTGTCTCTCTGGAGACTAAGGTGTGTCTGATACAGGCTATGGTCTTCGCAATCACTTGTTATGCATCAGAGAGTTGGACAATGACCAAGGAGAATAGAAGGAGAATTGATGCCTTTGAGCTGTGGTGCTGGAGAAGAGTATTGAGAATACCATGGACTGCTAGGAAAACAAACAGATTTGTCCTGGAAAGGGTTAAACCGGGTGGCTCCTTGGAGGCAAGGATTCTGAGGCTCTGTCTAACATACTTTGGACATGTTGTGAGGAGAGACCGGTCCTTGGAGAAGGACATCATGCTTGGGAGGGTGGAGGGACGGCGCAGGAGAGGAAGGCCCTCTATGCGGTGGATTGATTCAGTGACTGGGATAATTGGGATGGGAGTGTCAGAGACAGTGCGATTGGCACAGGACAGAGCAGAGTTTAGGGCTGTTGTACATAGGGTCACTATGAATCACAAGCGACTCGACGGCACATAACAACAACAACAACACTTTACTTTTAGCTAGTACAGCTTGGATCTTGTCTTTCAATACCTTGATCATATGGTACTTCCTGCAATGTTTCAGTGTCAATCAATTACTAATTGTAGAGTAGAACAGTGTATTCCTTCTATTTGTTGTTATTTCCTGTGTCATTCATTCGCTCATAGAATTTGTTAAGGTTTTTTAAATAAATGTTTAGCTCTTCTTCATTTTGGTGTAAGACTTTTTTTTTCTTCCTTCTTGAGCTGCCCTTTGAAATCTTCGGTTCAGCCCTCTTATCTCATCAGTTCTTCCTTTTGCTGAAGGTTCTCTAGGATGAAAGACATGTTTTAGAGTCTCTTTGGCATCCATTTTCACCTTTTCTTTCTTTTCCTTTTAGTGACCCTTTGCTTTCTTCATAGATGGTGTCATCTCACAACTCATCTGGTCTTTTTTTGTTAGTATTTAATGGATCAAATCTGTTAGAGTGGTTTTAAAATTCAGGTAAACCTCAAGGTCATATTTAGACTTTCATGGACTTGTTTCCTTTTCTGCACCTCCAGTTTAAATCTGCATATGAACAATTGATCGTCTGTTCAACATTTTGCCCTGACCTTGTTTTCCCTGATGACTTGGAGCTTTTCAGCCATTTCTTTGTCCTTATGTAGTCAGTCTGATTCTTGCATATTACATCAAGTGAAGTCTATGTGTAGAGTTGCAATTTCAGTATTTTAAAAAGGTGTTTGCAATGAATACATCATTCCTCATACAAAGCTCTATTGTGTGATAATTTCTGTCACCAAGGCCAAATTTTCAAACTACTAGTTATTTTTTTTGTCCCAACTTTTGCAACCTAGTTACTGACTATCATTTATGTATCCTGACTGTGTGCTTGGTCAATTTCAGACTACAAAAAAATGGATAGAAGTCTTCTGTTTCTTCATCTTTTGATTTATGGCTAGTCCATGAATTTGAATACTAATGGTATACACAGGTCTTCCTAATATATCTCTGGATGTTTTCCTATTATTGATAGCACTGTATTTTAGGATAGACCTTGAGATAGCCTTTCTAATGATGACATCAGCTCCATTCACCTTCAATTTGACATCCCAGCATAAAAGGCCATAAATGTCTGATCCAAAATTGTTACTATTAGTCCATTTTAGGGAGCTCTGGCAGTCTAGTGAGTAAGGAGTTACACTGCCAACCAAAGGCAGGTGATTGGAATCTATCACCTGATCCGAGGGAGAAAGATGGACAATCTCTTTCCATGTGATTTATGGCCTCTGAGAACCCACTTGTGTGGGTTCTGACTCAATGGTACATGACAATAAGAAGTCCATTTCAGTTAATTGATATTTAGGATATTGGTCATCATGAATTCTATTCCTTTCTTCACTTCTAATGTTCCTAAATTCATGCTTCATGCATTCCATTTTCCAGTTATTAATGGACTCCACTTTTCACCAGTTATTAATGGACTCCACTTTTCAGTTATTATTGAATGGTTCTAGCTATTTCTCCTAATTTCAAGTCATGTCACAAGAGGAAATATAGGTCCTTCCTTAGGTGAAGCTTTGATTCCAACCACGTCATCAAAGCAGACCCTATATTGAGGAGACAACCCTTCCCCAGGGGTATTTTGAGTGCCTTTCAATTTGCTGGCTCATCCAGCACTAAATAAAAGGGAAATTGAAAGAATCTGTTCTGGAAAGCAACGTGTTTAAATTTTGTAAGTAAACTAGTATAGTAAAAAAATATTAAAAATGTATTGAATCAATGTGAGGTATATGAATTAAAACAGCTAATTTTGAAGAAAAAGAAAGAAAGAAAGAAAGAAAGAAAGAAAGAAAGAAAGAAAGAAAGAAAGAAAGAAAGAAAGAGTTTCAGTGCTGTTTAAAGAGTTTTCAAAGGCTCATTATTTTGGAAGCAGATGGCCAGTCTGGCTTTTTCACTTGTGGAAGACTTGGAGCTCTAACAAAAATGTCCACCATGAGTGATCCTGCTGTTTTTGGTTTTTTTTGGTTTTTTTTTAAATACCAATGGTACAGCTTCTGGCCTCACAACAACAGGAAAGTCACCACAGTATAATAAAATGAGAGGTGAGTGTGATAATATCGTGAACACTTTGGGAATGAATGTCGTATCAGACATTGCGTGCAATGTCATTGATGTTACAGAACAAAATGTGCATGGATGATTGATTGGCAAAATAATATGCTTTGTAAACTCACTGGGATCACAATTTTTAAAAAGCTGAAGACTGATTGGAATTGGAAGCTGACAAGGAGGTAATCAAGAATGATTCACACATACACATAAAAAGAATGATTCATAGATTGCTTGCTTGAACAACTGGTCAGGTGGAAGATCTATTCCTCAAATTTGAGAAGTAAGGAAAGCCATGGTTGTGAACACGGGTAAGCGACAGTAGTTTGGACCTTAATTCTGGTGGCGCAGTGGTTCAGTGTGAAGCTGCTAACCCACAGGGTCATGATTTGAACCCACCAGGAGAATTTTGTGGCAGTCCTCTTTAGTAAAGAAAGTTTTGTTGTTAGGTGCCGTCAAGTCTAGTATGATTCACAGCGACCGTGTGAACAACAGAGCTGAACTCTGTCCTCTCCTGTGCCATCTTCACACTTCCTGACACACTAGAGCCCATTGCAGCAGTCACTGTGTTGATACATCTGGTTGAGGGTCTTTCTCTCCTTCACTTGTCCTCAGCCTTTCCAAGCGTCATGTCCCTCTCCAAGGCATAGCCTCTCCTAGCAACATGCCTGAAGTATGTGAAGTGAAGCTTTATCATCTTTATCTCCAAGGAGCACTCTGGCTGCACCCTCTCCAAGACATAGGTGTTTGTTCTCTTGGCAGTCCATGGGATATTCAGCGCTCTTCTCCAAGAGCACAGCTCAAAGGCATCCATTCTTCTTATGTCATCCTTATTCACTGTCCAGCTCCCAGATGCATAGCAAATGATCGGAAAGACCATGGCCTGAATGAGATGTACATTAGTCCTCAAAGTGACACCATTGCTACTCAACAATTTGGAGAAGTCCCTGACTGCAGACTTTTCCCAGTACACTATGTCTCCTGATTTCCAAGGTAATAAAGAATCCCACCTTGGAAATCCCTTAGGGCAGTTCCACAATGTTTTACACATTCTCTATGGGTTGGAATCAACTCCAGAGCAACATGTTTGGTTTTTGATCGTTTGTGAGGCATCCAAGTAAAAATGGATAGAACTGAGTAGATGTTGAAAATGAAAATAACCATCTCAGTAGGTGTTGGATTGATTGGTCTATACTGTTATTGGTACTGCTTGCCATAGAGTCTGTTCCAACACCCCGTGGCCCAAGTATTCCACAGTAGAACAGTGTCATAGAGTTTTCTAGAGCGTCATCTTTGTGAGAGGTCATCGAGACTCTTCCCACACAGAGTCACTGGGTATGTTCAAACTGTACAAATGAAAAATGCTGAAATAGTTTTCTATATGCTTACCTTACAACAAATGATGTTAGAATTATTCTAGCAGATAATGTATATTAGAAAATTCTTGTAGAGCAATAGTTCCACATTTTTTTCTACTTTTAAGACAAACATTCTTATCTATTATTCTCACTTGCTATCCCCTCTCACCAATACCTTGACTTCCCATGGTAATCTATTTTCTACTTATCGGAATTGCCTACATAAACATTACAAAATAAGACTAGCTATGGAAAAAAAATCACGATTGGAGGAAGATTCATCAACAACCGGTATTGTGCACATGATACAACCTTACTTGCAGATAATGAAGAGGACTTGAAGCCTTCGCTGCAGAAGATCAAAGGTGATAGCCTTCAACATAATAAAACACAAATACTCACCAATGAACCAATAAGCAACATCATGATAGATGATGCAAAGATTGTAGTTGGAAACATCATTCTACTTGGATTCATGATCAACATTCATAATAATAACAGTCAAGAAATCAAAAGATTTGTTGGACTGGGAAAATCTGCTGTCAAGGATCTCTCCAAGGTGATAACGAACAAGGATGTCAGTTTAAAAACTAAGCTACACCTGACAGAAGCTACAGTATTTTTAATTGCTTCCAATGCTTCTGAAAATTGGACAATGAATAAAGACGACAGAGGAAGAATCTTTGAATTGCCTTTGAATTGTGATAGTAGCGGAAAAGACTTCACATCGCCCAGACTGCCAAAAGAGTGAACAAATCTGTCTTGCAAGAATCTTGACTCCCAGGATGCTCCTCAGAGGCAAGGATGGCAAAACTGTGCCTCCCATACTGTGGGCATTTGTCAGGAGGGACCACTCCTTGGAAAAACACACCATGCTGGAAAAGGCGGAGGGTCAGAGAAAGAGGAAGCCTCTCCACAAGATGGATTGACACAGTGCCTGTAACAATGGGCTCAGGCGCATCACAGATCATTAGGATGGTGCCGGATAGACAGGTCAAGGTTAGATCTGTTTTATAGAGTAGCTCTGAGTTTCTAGTCATTTCACCAGCACTTAATAACAATGACAACAACATGGAAAAAGCAAACCAAACTAAGGAGACAAATGAACTACAAGCACAAGAAAAGACTGACCTTTACATTATTTGATTTAGATTATGCTAGCTGTGCTGTGCCTTGCTTTTTTTTTTTTTTAAAGTATAGGAGTTGCACTGTCAACCCAGGGGCACATGGTTCAAATCCCTAAGCTTTTTGGTGGGAGAAAGATGGACAATCTCTTCCGATGTAACTTACTGCCTCTGAATACACTGTGGGGTCAGCTATGAGTTGGTTTTTACTCAACAGTGCGTGGTAACAACAATATATGCAAAAAGTAAGGTACCTTCATAGTAATACTGCAGCTAAGGCATCGGGCTGTTCATGGAAAGGTGGCTGGTTTAAATGCACAAGTTCTTTCCATAGGAGAAAGCTGAGGCAATCTGCTTCAGGAAAGGCTTGTAGCTTTGACAGCCCTAAAGGGAATCATGTGTTTTTTTTCTTTTTTAAAAAATTTTATTCATTTTAATGAACATTTACAGAGATTTTGGATTTCCATTCATTCATTGTTGCACTTTGCTTCCTGCCCAGCCCTCCCCCGGGAATCATGCTTTGTCCTGCAGATTCACCTACTCTGTGGGAATAGGTAAGTAGAGGCACTTAATAAAAAAAAAAGTACATCACCAAAAAGTGCCTTAGTCCATTAGGTGTCTGTATGAAGAAATCTCCCTCAAAAAGTCTGAAAGTTTATGATTAATGAGAAAATTTATATCAGAATTATAAATTTATAGTCAATTAATTAGCTAAAGCTTAGGAGCTATTTACAGAGTACAAGTGTGAAGTTTTTACCTGAAATCATGCGTATCCTTTCCTCTTCTAAACATGTTGTACAGACTTTGTGGTCACAGGTACCGTATGGAACTGGTGGTGTGCAACAGCCTGTGCCTGTAAGATTGTTTAGGGAGGAAGAAAAATCCAACCACATGCTCTGCAAACGTTCCTCAGATCAGAAACAAACAAAACAATCAAATCTTGAGATTAACATTTGGAGCTGAAATGAAGGAAGGCTTTTAAACGTGAATGACACCTTTGCCCCACCCCTGCTTAGTCGCCACCGTTGGCTGTGCTTACGTGATGACTGATTAGGAATGCTCTACGATGCTCTCCTTTCTCTTCCTTAGCTTGAAGAGAAGGGCAATGAACCACAGAGGACTTTGAATTCTCTATGTATTTATGTCAGCAAGAGTTTTTAATTTTGAGACTTCTCATCAAATATCATCATGGCCTATATTTCCCTTTAATTTAACCGAGGCAGAATGAAAATATTCTTGAAGATTAATATTTTCTAATTTCCTACTAGAAGGTTTTCAGATATTAATATTGTCTACCCATTATCTAGGGAGCTCGGGTGGCCTAGTGGTGAAGAGCTACGCTGCTATGAAGACATGCAGGATGAACCTAGCAGCTGCTTGGCAGGAAGAAAACAATCAACTGCCTCTGAACACCCAACTGGAGGGCCAGTCAGGGGTCAGTTCCAACCCAACAGTCCATAACAACAACCTGTACTTACCCCTTTCAAGCCTCATTGAAATGATCTGTGCTTCACACCCCTAACACATGGACAGAAGAAAAAATTTGTGTGACTTTCGAGAAGATGTGGTGAAGCTATTACTTGTCCACATATTGTTGATTACTTCCAAGTGTATAGATTGTGACTTTCAACAAGAGGGCAGATCCTTGGTTGTCAATCCCTGATCCACAATTCATAGCAGGAAAGGCTATGAGCAGTTTTTTGAACATGGTGTCACCGATGTTAAGTGCTGGACTGTTAGCTGAAAGGTTGGCAGTTCAAATTTATCTAGAGACACTTCCGAAGACAAGCCTGACTCTCTGCTCTGAAAAGGTCATAGCTTTGAAATCCCTGTGCAGAAGTTTTACTCTGAAAACATGGGTAGAACTATGTTGGAGTCAACTTGATGGCAGTTAACAACTGCACGTATATTCAAACCACTATGCTATGTGTGTTTATGCTTTATGAATTCGGTCACCATCACCACCACATGCTATAAAGCTCACTCCAGAGCCCAGTTTCCCCATTTAGAACTGTTGTGCCAATAAAACGTTCATATTCTCCTCTTAGCCTCTCTTAAAATTACTATGATGAATGCGATGGATTGATACAGTAACTGGGGCAATGGGGTTGGTGTGTTGGGATTAGTGAGACTGGCTCAGGACAGGGAAGGGTTCAGAGCTGCTGTACAGAGGGTCGCTATGCGTGGCAGACGACTCAACCAATAACATTCTATGACACGTTTGGAAGTAGGAGCAGCATTCACGTCCTAAACAACTTGTTTCCAGAACCTCTATGAATTTTGATAAATGTCAATAGTTGTAGAGGGGCTTCAGGCCTTTTGTTCATAGAGTGGCAATGAGTGATGCTCGACTTGAAGGCAATCAACAACCACATGATGAAAATTGAGTCGTGTGACTCATCACAATTTGTACCACACCAGCAAAAAACAACATGCTGGGCCCACTAGAGGATAGGAAATGAGATTTGGGCTGGACATGGTAAAGATGTGTATGAATGCCAGAGAACTGCAGTGGACACCACCCAAAAGGCCAGAGGCAAGAAGTCTCCATCAAGGCCCCCATTGCTATTCTTGGTGTCACATTTGCACATTTGCCAGACAAAAGTAATGAAAAGTGTTGGCTGAACAATTCCTATAATCATACCCTTGTCTGGGGGCACCTTTTACTTCATACAGTGTTCCCAACAACTACCATTGCCAACATAATTTTATACATATATATTCCACATATGTATACACACACACACACACACACAAACATATATATTCTTTCTCCTTTATCTACTTCTTCCATCTTCTCTGATCCTTAACAATGACAATTTCAAGAGAAAAGAGATCGCTTTGGGGCCATTCCTATTCATTAAAATGGGCAGCACAGAGAACAGAGAAAGGGAGCGTGGGAGTGGAAGCAGAACACTGCAATGTTTATACCGCAGTCTAGCAGAGAGAAGAAATTCAAGCAGTCAAGGGAGGACTGAGGCGTATACCCAGCAGGTAGAGACCTCTGTGGCTCTTGAAAGCCCCTGAGAATTCTCAGCAGCGGCAATGAAAGAGAACAAGCCTTGACTAAGCACAGAAGACAACATTGAGGAAACTCACATTTAACAGTACGGAGCTTTAATCCCAGAGCAGAAGGTATACAATTGTTTCTGAAACTTCCGGAATTTGCTTTAAATACTGGTAATTATACTTGCTAATTTCTCCAGTCATGATTAGACATTCATGGACAAATTACTTGTGCAGACCGTCACTTTTTCTATTATTCCAAGAAATATTCCTGTATAGAGGTTCTTTCCTTTCAACCACCTTGTTGTTAGGTTGCCGACTATATGTTTTGAGAGTTATGCTGGGGAAAAAAACAAAACCCCAAACACCCAAACAACCACCAAACAAATAAAACCCAAACCACCACAACAAAAAAGGAAATCGTGAAACTGGAGGGTAGAGATACTCCTGGGAACTTCTCCATCTGACTTGCTTTCCCACCGACAGCCATACTGCTTAAGGAGTCTGATTTCATAAGATCATCCCCATTTTACAGATGTCAAAACTTATCCTCACTGAATGTAGGAATCTTCCCTAAGGTTATTACACAGCTAGTGAAAGGCAGAACTTTGTAGCCTGGCTCTGTTCAATTCAAAAACTCATTTTCTTTTGTTACTATATTTTATGGTACAGAGGTGACTCGTGGTTGCTGTGATGCTAAACACTGTGACACTGATGTGTCAAATGTGATAGTGGTTACCCACGGTGGACAGTGTTTGGTTGAGCTCCCTGATTAAAACAAGCTTGGAAGCAGGAATGGCATCCACTTCCCTAAATAGCTTGCCTCCAGAAACCCTCTGAACCTGGAGAAAGGATGAAAGTCACACAAGTGTTGAGGACTTGTGTTCAAGCCTACGACTCGACGGCACTTAACAACTACTATGTTTTATAGAAAAAGGGGAACATGCCCTTCAAAAAACAATAACAACAGGGACCTGGTGGCCTAGTGGTAAGAAACTTTGCTGCAACTTCATATGTTTGAATCCACTAGCTGTTCATTGGGAGAAGGATGGGTCATCTCCTCCTGAGCAATTTACTGCATCTGAAAACCCACTGGAGGGTCACCCAAGAGTTGGTTCCGACTCACAGGTACACAATAACAGCACCACCCATGATAAATACAGGTGAAACAAATGTAATCTATGAAGTCTGGGGAGTCGTAAAAATTCACATGGGAAAGGAGAGGTATGTCTGAGCAAATGTTCAATTTATAAACTCCAATTGTTAGTTTTCTGTCACTGTTGAGAAATAAAGTTTTGTTTCAACCTTTTATATTATAGCAAATGGGCTAATCCTTTATGAAGGAAAGTCAACAGAATTTTAAAGGGATTGAAGAAACCGAAAACCAAAATGTGGAGGGATACTGAAATATCAAACGTGGAAGAGGAGGAGGGACTAGATAGGAGCCCGCCGGTAACCGACAAGACGGTACAATATTGAAGTGCTTAAAGCTTATCCTTGGTATAATTTTGATTTGACTAATGCTTATTTCTTACTCCGCAAATCCTTGACCCATAGGAATGTCAGTTTCTGGAAAGAAATTACCACAAGGAAAGTTTGGATAACAGGAAAGTGACAAGAGCCAAACTGTCTGGATGCCACAGCCTTGAAACTCGGCTGTATTATTAAGCAACCCTAGTGATGTAGTTGGGGAACTCTGGTGGCCTAGTGGGAAGAAGCTATGCTGCAATCCCAACGTTCACTAGCTACTCCAAGGGAGAAGGATGGACAATATCCTCCCCTGCAATGTACTGCCTCTAAAAACTTTCTGGAGGGTCAGCAATGAGTCGGCTCCGACTTGACAGACACAAAAACAAAAATATAGAGTTTCATGAGGAATATTTAACCTGATTAATTGTTGACTATGAAATGTCACTATAAAACAGTCTATATTTAGACATTTTCCAAGTAATAGCTTCAAAAAATGAGTCATTGTTTTAAAGTATAAGATAAAAGATGTAAAGATATTCTCCCTTAAAAATGTAGAAATTCTGGAGAAAGAGACCATATGAAGTATCTAAAAGCGTCCCGGTGCCGCGGTGCACAACATATGGGGCTACTTACCAAAAGATGTATGTCACTGACTACGCAAAGGTGTGACTGTATGGATCCCAGCAAATTGTGCTGAGAAGAACGGGAATCTCAGAACACATGATTGTGCTCAGGTGAAACCTATACATGGACCAGGAAGCAGTCGTCAGAACAGAGCAAGGAAACACTAAATGGCTCAGTAACAGAAAAGGAGTGGGTCAGAGAGGCAGCTTGTCTCCATACCTTTTCAATCTATATGTAGAGCAGTTCATTCAGGAGGCTGGACTGTAGGAAGAGGAATGTGGATCAGGATCGAAGGCAGACTCATCAACAGCCTGTGTTATGCAGATGACACAAGCCAGCTTGCTGAAACTCAGGAGGACCTGAAGCCTTAGCTGCAGAAGGTCAAGGACTGCAGACTCCAATGTGGATTGCAGCTCAACCTCAAGAAAGCAAAGATTCTCACCACTGGGCCAATTGGCAGCACCAGGATAGATGGAGAAGAAATTAAGATTGCCAACAACTTCAGTTTCCTTGTTTTCACAATCAACATTCTTGGCATCACCAGTCAGGAAACCAACAGACCAATTGCGTTAGGTAAATCTGCTGTCAGGGCCCTTTGCAGAGTGCTGAAGAACAACAATGTCAGTCTAGAGACTAAGGTGTGCCTGATCCAGGCCATGGCCTTTTCAATTACTTGCTGTGCTTCAGAGAGCTAGACAGTGACTAAGGATGACAGAAGAGAAACTGATGCCTTTGAGTTGTCCTGGAACAGAGTCTTGAATATGGGCTGCCAAGAGAATAAACAGGTCCGTCCTGGAGAGAGTGGAACCAAGGTACTTACTTCTTGGAGGGAAGGATTTTGAAGTTCTGTCTCACATATTTTGGGCATGTGGCCAGGAGGGACCAGGCCTTGGAGAAGGACATCATGCTTGGAAGAGTGAAGGGACAGGGTAGGAGAGGAAGACCCCAGATTGACAGAAACTGTAATAATGGGGGAAAGTGTGTCAGAGGCAGTGAGATAGGGTCAGGTTAGAACGGAGTTCAGAGCTGTTGCACATAGAGTCACTACGATTGCAGGTGACTCGATGGCACGTAACAACCCCAACCACCAAAAGATCAGCAGTTCAAATCCACCAGCCATTCTATAAAGAAGGATGAGCAGTCTCCTTCTATAAAGGTTCACAGCCTTGGAAACACAACAGAAATCAACAGACTTGATGGCAACGAGTTTTTGCTCTTAGCTCTATACTAATACAAGCAAAATGTGATTCCGCCCTAGGAGAATCAGCTGGGACAGATATTATCACTACGTCTCTTCCTGCTTTATTATCCTGTGATTATATTACCTATTAGTTTGCATCTTTAAAACTCCATACTGCTTTTTCAGTCACACCATTTGTGGCTGGCAATGTCGGTGGGTAGTACACATCATAAAAAGCTCTTGCCCGTTACATGCTGTTAATAGGAATACAAATAATGAAATAATACCTGTTGATCCAATTTTGATTTAAGAACACTAGTAATGAAATAAGGTGTGCTCAAATAGAATTGATGCAATTCTTTTTCTCCTAAATGTCAAATAGTTAAGGAGCCCATTCAGACTCTTTCATTTATTAAAGCTTTATCCTCCCTTATTGCAGAACCTATCTGCTATCAGTGCCATCACTGTTTAGTGAACCAAGATTTCTTCCCAAGCCATAGGTCATAGGAATGAAAGGAATAAAACGAATTCATTCTCCGTAAATATCTTCTTCAAGAACACATTTTAATGTTTTGGTTTTTTTTTCCCTCCTAGCCAACTCTATCGGATTACATTAGCTTGGAGCTGAACTTACTTCTCTCCTTACTTAGTTCATTTAATCTACTGAGATCATTTCTTTGCCTTTCAGAGTTCAGGGCTTACTCTTTAAGCCAGACAGCTCACCTGCTGTAAGACTTCTCTTTCCTGTAAAGTCTTTAAAATGAATGAGCACTTTCAACAACTGAGGACTTAACAGATTTTCCATGTTGTTGTCATATGTCAGTGAGCTGACAACCACTCATAGCAATCCTAAGAACAGCAGGTCTAAACCCTGCCCTGTGCCGTGTCACATCTCTGACACACCTGAGCATCTTGTTACAGTCATCGTGTCAATCCATCTTGTTGAGGGTCTCCCTCTTTTATGTTGACTCTCCACCTTCCCAAGTTTGATATAATTTTCCAATGACTAATCCCTCCTAACATGTCCAAAGTGTATGATGAGATGGCGTTTCATTTTCCTTGCCTCCTATACCAAAATAAAATAGAGACTAAATCGATAAGGTCAACTAAACCCATAGTGGCAAATCTTGAGGTTCATTTCTTGTTTGAAATGTGAAGTTTATATGAAAAAAGAATGAGAAGAATAGGAAAAATAGGGTGTAAGTTCTCTGAGGAAATACAATGACTTCATGAAGGTCTCTGAGTCTTTGCCCACCACCATTCCAATGCTTGATGGCCAAGCCAATGCCAATACAGAAATAAGGACAACAGAAACCAATCAGCACTGGAGCCTATTGAGTGTAGCAAATGGATAAGGCTGGCTACTAATTGAAATGGTGGTGGTTTAATACCTCAGAGGCATCTCAGAAGAAATATCTGGTGAGCTACTTCTGTAAGATCACAGCTATTGAAAAGCTTTCGGAGCTCAGCTCGACGCTGAGATACATGGGCTCGCTATGAATTGCTTGATGGCCACTTGCCTGCGTTCTGGTTTTGTAGGAGCAAATGTGTAGGCAGGAGGATGTAAAGAGAAGAGGTGGGGGTGGGGGGAGGCGGGGAAGGAAAAGTGCCACCTATCTCCTAAAATTAGAAATAGTCCCACTACATTAAACTCAGATGGGATCATTTTAAAGAGAAGACAGACAGAATAGAAATGATCACACAATGTGTAATAAAAAAACCATCAAGAGAAGCAAATAGAAAAGTACGCCAAGGTCTGAAGCTTAGCTGGGATTGCTTGAGAAAAACACGAGGAGAGCAAGAAAAGCGACCCAGGGACAAGAGTTGAAGGAATCCAACGTTTAAGGCCTATGGAAACAATGCCATCTAAAACAAGGAGACGACTCTAGTACTGAAAAAGAGGAATTATATGCGTGTCAAAACATTACTGTTTTTATGAAGTCAAAAGCAACTATAGTTTTAAAATGTATGTTTGAGCAATATAAGTGGCTATGTTGTTGTGTACCATAGAGTTGGAACTGACCCCTAGCTGACCCTCCCGCGGGTTTTCAGAGGCGATTAATGACACAGGAGGAGACTGCCCATCTTTCTCCTGCACAACAACTGGTGCCCTCAAACATCACACCTTCAGGATTTCAGCACATTTATAGAGAATGATGTTTCATTCCATGGCAGCTGACATTTTAGTTTATTAATTATTTGGTTTGGAAGCAGGCATGACATCCACTTCCTAAATAACATGCCTCCGGAAACTCTGTAACTTTGATAAATGTCGATAGTTGTAGAGGGGCTTCAGGCCTTTTGTTAATAGGGTTGCTATGAGTCGTGCTCGACTCGAAGGCAATCAACAACAACAACAGGTATTTGGTAGAATTTTTAAATCATCTTAACTTTTTGTTTGTATAATGGGAATGAGTCTATGAAACATAAAGGAAATGAAGGATAATGTGAAACACAGTGTATATGAACTTTGAAAGCAAACCAAAATAAAAATAGGAAAAACAAACAGACAAAAGGATACCTGGTGCTTCTCTTTTATATTGGTTTGCATACAAAATCCATATACATTGTGTTCCATTCATGTACATATTATTTCATACAATCCTTCATTCACATTGTATTTCATATGATCATTACTATACATTGTGTTTTATAAAATTAATTACCATTGATCTATGTTCACTATCACCCTGTCTTTTCAAGTGCCCTAATTCCTTCACCTCTACCTCCACCCACCAAATGCTAAAAAGATGCGGTATGGAAAATTCTTGGCTTACATCTGGTTTCCATTTGTGCAGTTTCCATCTTAGATCTAATTGTTAGTCTTTTATGGGTAGACTATATGTTCTCTCTGGCTATTTATTTATTCCTTTTCATTATTTATTTCATTTTTATCCATCTGCCTTGAGCTTTTTGACAAAAGTAATTGTAATTTAGGTGATCATTGACTGCTTTCAGTATCATCCATTTGTTTTCATGTTATTTAATATGTTTTTAGGAGCTTTGGTAATGCAAACAATTAAGCATTTGCTTGCTAAGCAAAAGATTGCTAGTTTGAAGCCAGTCAGTGACTTCATGGGAGAAAGAACTGGACATTTGAATGATGCATTTCTGCTCTGTTACACAGGGTTAGGATTGACTCACAACATCCTACAACAACAACAACAACAACAACAAAACTCATGTGATTTAATACCCTTATATATTTAATGTAATTCATCTCACTTGGGATTTGGGACCCTCAGTCTGAAGATGAGTTTATTTAATCAATTGAAGAAAATTCTTAGCTCTGAACTCATTGACAATTTTCTTCACATTATTCCATTCTAGCTCTCCAGTGTTTTGAGGAGGTAAATGGTAGTTCTTCGTAGTTTCCCACCCACTGTCCTGTATCATACTTTCCACTTCCTATTTTAACAACAACAGCCACAGTTTCTTTAAGTTAAATTCTAGGTAGTTTCAGATGTATATTAAGTCCGCACATATTCTTAAGTTATAGTTAACACATTATTTAACCTAAATACCAAGTTTCTACTTTTAAATTATTTTTTACTTATAGATCTATTGGACACATTTTCTTCCAGTTCCTCTGGTCTAATGTGAGAGCTGCTCATTTCTTGTAATTTCAATACTCCTTATCCAAATATACTAAATATAATAATTCATTTTGTATTTTTATCTGATGGCTACCATATTTTTAGTCTCTGCAAGTTGATTTAATTCTCCACTTTGGGGTGTTTTGTGGGTTTTTTTTGTTTTTTTTTTTTTTTTTTGGTTGATGCCCACACAAAGCTTTGTTTGTTTTCATGTGTGTTTAGTGACTTTTGATGATAAACTCAATATGTGTGTGTATATAAGATAATGATTAATATTAGTAATATAATGAAAATAAACTCTATTCAAAAGGCATTTGACAAAATTCATCACTCATCCTAGAGCTACTTTATGCAAATTGTTAAAAAGAACATAATGCTAAGTACACGAAAAGTGATGTACACTTTAAATAGAACACCCGACACTTAATGATGTACTGGTGTGTAAGCATTAAACCCCCAGATGTTTAGCATTTTTCCAAGCGGCCAGGAAGGTGGTGGACATCCAGACCAAGCACGCCTACCGGAAGCAGCCGACCATCTTCCAGAACAAAAAGAAAGCTGTTGGGTGAAACCGGCTAGGAGGAGCTGCTGCATTATTACAAGAGCATCGGTCTGGGCTTCAGGACACCCAAGGATGCCACCGAGGGCACCTACTTTGACAAGAAATGTGATATGCAGATGACACAACCTTGCTTGCAAAAACTCAGGAGGACCTGAAGCACTTGCTGCAAAGATCAAGGACTGTAGTCTTCAATATGGATTGAAGCTCAACAGCAAGAAGACAATGATTCTCACCGCTGGGCCGATTGGCAGCACCATGACAGATGGAGAAGCGATTGAGGTTGTTAGTAATTACAGCTTGCTCAGCTCCACAATCAACACTCTTAAACACCAGCAGGCAGGAACTCAAAAGGCGAATGGCATTGGGGAAATCTGCTGTCATCGACCTCTCCAGAATGCTGACGAGCAACCATGTCAGTCCAGATACAAAGGTGCCCCTAATCCAGGCCATGGGCTTTGCAATTACATGTTATGCTTTAGAGAGTTGGACAATGACTAAGGATGACAGAAGAAGAATAGATGCCTTTGAGTTGGAGTGTTGCAGAAGAGTCTTGAACATACCATAGACTGCCTAGCAAACAAATAACTCTGTCTTGGAGAGCGTGAAACCAAGTCTCCTTGGAGGCTGGAATTTTGAAGCTTTGCCTCGCTTACTTTGGGCTTGGGACCAGGAGAGATCAGTCCTTGGAGAAGGACATTATGCTCAGAAGGGTGGACGGACAGCACAGAAGAGGGAGGAGACCCAGAATGAGTCGCATTGATACAGTAACTGGGGTTGGTGTGTCGGAGTTAGTGAGACTGGCTCAGAACAGGTCAGGGTTGGGAGATGCTGTACATAGGGTCACTATACAACAAAAGTGACTCAATGGCATATAAAAACCAATAACATACTATGACAGGTTTAGAAGCAGGGGTGGCATCCACTTCCTAAACAACATGCCTCCAGAAATTCTATGAACTTGGATAAATGTTGATAGGCTTCAAGCCTTTTGTACATAGGGTCGCTCTGAGTTTTGCTCAACTTGAAGGCAATCAACAACAACAACAATTTGCAATGAATAAATCATTGTAGAACATTCTTCTATCATTCTATCTCCAGTGTAATTTCTGTCACCAAGTCTCTGTTTCCAGACTACTAATCCTTCTTCCTTGTTCTCAACTTTTGCATTCCAGTCACTATATGAACCTCAAGAAAAAGAACTGCATTAAAAAAATTTAAGCTTTTCCCACCTTGTATAACAGCTTTTTCTGCAGATAATGTCTTCATCAGTTGTGCACCCTTAACTGGCGGACTGAGAACCAGTGGAAGCCAAACTATTATGTATTATATCAGCCAAATTCCCATGTCCTTTGGTAGATTAATTAAGAAGGAACATTTTGATCTTTTCCAGTCAATCAATAGCACATTTAAAGTCACACAATAGGACACTAATGTCAGTGGCAGAAATGTTGATTTTTTTAAAAAATACTACTCTCAAAAAATTTTTAAAATTATATATACTAAGTACATTTTCTTCTTGTAAATTTACAAAACACATTGGATAATTTTAAAGGATCTATGAATTCTAATAATGAAAGCCCTTCTGTTTAGATGAGAGGATCAGAAACCTTTCTGTAAGAGCCAGAAGGGAAATAGATTGGTCTTTGCATGCTCTAAGTTCGCTGTTGTAAATACTCATTTTCACCACTGTAGTGGGAAAGAAAGGTCAAGTTTGCTCCGCTTCACAATCAACATTCTTGGCACCAGCAGTCAGGAAATCAAAAGACAAATTACACCGGGAAATCCTGTGGTCAGGGACTTCTCCAGAGTACTAAGAAGCAACAATGTTAGTCTAGAGACTAAGGTGCGCCTGATCCAGGCCATGCTCTTTCCAATCACTTGCTGTACATTAGAAAGCTTGACAGTGACTAAGGATGACAGAAGAAGAACCGATGCCTTTGAGTTGTGGTGCTGGAAAAGAGTCTTGAACATACCATGGACTGTAAAGCAAATAGGGCTGTCCTGGAGCGGTGAAACCAAGTCTCTCCTTGCAGACTAGGATTTTAAAGCTCGACCTCACATACTTTGGGCACGTGGCCAGGAGGGACAGAAGGGTGGAGGGATATCGCAAGAGAGGAAGACCCCAGATGAGATGGATTGACATAATAACTGGAGCCATGGGACTAGATGTATCAGTATCAGTAAGAGTGGCTCAGGATAGGGCTGGCTTCGGAACTTTTGTGCGTACGGTTGCTATGAGTTGCAGGTGACTCAGCAGCTCATAGCAATAACAACAGTGTGAAAGAAGCCACTGGAAATACTTGACCAAAGTGGCCTGTGTGTGTAGCAATAAGTTTTAATTTACAAAACTATGCAGAGGGCTCATTATGACTGTATTAAGAAAACCTCCAAAGGAAACCCATCGTGGTGAGAGAATTATAACTCATAGTGAATCTACAGGGCAGAGTCCAACTGCCTCAGAGTGATTCCAGTAAGCCTACTCCATAGGGATTCTTTGCTGTCATATATTTCTCCCCAGAGTGAAGAGCCACTGCTTGGCATTCATTATTTTACTACTTTGACACCAAGGCTAGTCTCCAAAGCATAAGGCTATTTCATTTTCGAGGAGTCCCTCAGTTGGTCCAAGTGTTTAACGTGCTCAGTTGCTGATTGAAAGGGTGGTGACTCATGTCCACACAAAAGTGCCTCAGTACAACTTGACCCTCTTTCCGTTTGAAAAGTAAGCCATGGGGAACCAACGGAGCACAGTTCTACTACGGCACACACGGAGCCCACTCGCCAGAAACTAGTGAAGAGTTGAGCTATCTCATGGGCAGATCTGCTGGGATGGGAAGCTCATTCCTAGCTATATCATGGGAAAATTCTTATTTCTTTATGACCTGTTTTCGGTGCCACAGTTTTAGCATTTTGGTCTTTGTTTTAATTAGCCAGATTCTACTCTTGGCTCATCAACAGCCTACGTTCTGTTGCACTCTGAACAAACACTGAGGAAGGAAACCCACTGAATGTTATAAGCATTTTCTTAATGCCAGGTACTGTTTTAAAAATTGACAAGACTGAATTCATTAAGCCATCCACGGCCACCCTGTACAGCAAATATAATAGCTTCTTTTTACAGACAGACAGGAAAACTGAAGCAGAGAGATATCAAATAATTGGCCCATGGTCCCATAGCTTGTGGTGCAGCTGAAATTTTAACCCAGTCAGCCCGGTTCCAAATTATTTAGATGATTACTAATTTAATAAAAGATGATTTGGATTAACTACGTGGCTAAAGCTACAGTTATAGTGTTTTCGTATCACATCTATTTGTGTTTTGAGTTTCTTACATTAACACACAGAGCATTAGCTCTTTCTTCCCGCTCCACTGTGTTTTTACGAAGGTCCACTCTTCTTTGCATATTAAACTGAGTTTGCAACTCTCTGTCTTATCTCTACGAAACTGTCAATTGCTCACAATTGGATTTTTTTTGTGTGTATTTATTAAGTATTTAAGGTTAAAAAAATTGTAATTGTTACTGTTTTCTGCTTCTGAAGACAACATTCAGTTACTTAAGTAATTGTCCTGCTTCCCAAAATTGCCTTCCAGGCTACATTCACACAGCCTGCCTAAGTGAACTTTTAATTTTTTTTAATCTACTAGGAACAGGAGATAGAATGATAGGATTTTTCATATTCAATGACTTATTCAATGCAAATACACTTTATAAGAAACATAAACACAGACTATATGCATGGATTTCACCTGATGCTATACGCACAGGAATCAGATTGATTACATCTATTGAAAGAATCACTGGAGAAGCTCAATATCTGCTATGAAAACTAGGTCAGGTGTTGATTGTGGAACAGACCACCAACCATCCATACGGAAGTTCAAGCTGAAGCTGAGGAAAGGGAAATCAAGTCCACGGAAACCAAAATTCGACCTTGACTCTAACCCATATGAATTTCAAAACCATCTTAGGAACAGTCTGAGGCCTTGGATATTAATGCGTGAAGACTGGATGAGCTATAGGAGGATATCAAGAGTATCGTCCAGGAAGAATGCAAAAGGTCATTACAAAGACAGAGGAGGAACTAAAGACCAAGATGGATGTCAGAAGAGACTCTGAATATTGCACTGGAGTGCCAAGAAGCCAAAACAAAGGGAAGAAATCAAGGTATTAAGGAGCTGAACAGAAGATTCCAGAGGGCAGCACGGGAAGACAAAGTGAAGTATTACGGTAAAATATGCAAGCAGTTGGGGTCAGAAAATCAAAAGGGCAGAACTTGTTCAGAATTTCTTAAGCTGAAGAAATTGAAAAACAAATCCAAGCCAAGAGTGGCAACAGTTAAGGATGCTTTGGGCAGAATATTAAATGGTCCAGGAAGCATTAAAAGAAGATTGAAAAAGTATAGAGACTCATTGTACCAAAAGGAATTGGTGGACACGGAAGAATTTCATTAAACAAGTATGAGCAAGAGCCTGTGGTGATGAAGACGTTTAATCTGCTCTGAAAGAATTGACAAAAAACAAGACCCCAGAAATTGATGGCATACGGATTGACATATTTCAACAAACAGATGCTGCCCTGGATGTATGTGCTTACCAAGTTGTGTCAAGAAATCTGGAGGACAACCACCTGGCCAACTGACTGGAAGAGATCTATATTTGTTTCCATTCCAAAGAAAGGTGATCTAACAGAGAGTGGAAATTATCAAACACTATTATTGATATCACATGCAAGCAAGATTCTGCTGAAGATTATCCAAAAATGACTGAAACAGCACATTACCAGAGAACTGACTGAAGTGCAGGCTGCATTTAGAAGAGGCTGTGGCATTAGGGATATTACGGCTAATGTCAGGTAGATCTTGGCTGAAAATAGAGCGTACCAGAGCAATGTCTATCTGTGTTTCATTGACCATGCAAAGGCATTTGACTGTGCGAATCACAACAAACTGTGGCTGACTCTTAGAAGAATGGGAATCCAAGAACATTTGATTATACTTATGTGAAATCTATACTTGGACCAGGAGGCAATCATCAGAACAGAGCAAGGAAACACAGCATGGTTCATAATTGGGAAGGGTGTGCGTCAAGGATGTGTCCTATCCCCACAACTTTCCAATCTATATGCAGAACAGATTATCCGGGAGGCTGGGATCAATGAGAAGTGTGGCATCAGGATTGGAGGTAGACTCATCAACAACCTGCGTTATGCAGATGACACAACCTTGCTGAAACTGAGGAGGACCTGAAGCGCTTGCTGCAGAAGGTCAAGGACTGCAGCCTTCAATATGGATTGAAGTTCAACACCAAGATAACAAAGATTTTCACCACTGGGCCTATTGGCAGCATCATGATAGATGGTGAAGAGATTGAGAGTTTGACATCTTCAGTTTGCTTGGCTCTACAATTAACACTCTTGGTACCAGCATACAGGAAATTAAAATACGAATTGCATTGGGAATGTCTTCCATCAGAGACCTCTCCAAAGTACTGGAGAGCAATGATGTCACTCTAGAGACTAAGGTGCACCTGAGACAGGCCATGGTCTTTGCAATTAATTGCTATTCATCAGAGAGCTGGACAATGACTGGGGACAATGGAGAATTGATGCCTTTGAGTGTGGTGCTGGAGAAGAGTAATGAATATACCATGGACTGCTAGGAAAACAGATTCATCCTGGAGAGGGTGGAACCAGGCTGTTCCTTGGAGACAAGGATTCTGAAGCTTTGTCTGACATACTTTAGACATGTTGCAAGACAGGATCAGTCCTTGGAGAGGAACGTCATGCTTGGGAGAGCAGAGGAACAGTGTAAGAGAGGAAGACACTCGATAAAATGGATTGATTCAGTGACTGGGGTAATGGGAGTAGGTGTGTTGGAGACAATAAGATTGGCAAGGGATAGAGCAGGGTTTAGGGCTATTGTACGTAGGGTCTCTATGAGTCACAGGTTACTTGACGACAAATAACAACAGCAACAACAAGTAGGAACATGGAGCTCTGGTAACCTACTGGCAAGAGCTGCACTGCAAGCCCAAAGGTACGTGGTTTGAAGCCTTCAGCTGTTCCACGGGAGAAGGATGGGCAATCTCCTCCCACGTGATGATTAACTGCCTCTGAAACTTGCTGGGGGGTCAGCTATGAATCGGTTACAACTCGACAGTACACAACAACAACAACAGTAGGAACATACATCAGTACAAACTACACAAGAATCAAGCTCTGAACAGAATGTCAGGTGTCCGTATATGAAGTAGCTTCTGTGTTTAAGCGTTACTGCACACTTTTTAAATAGACGGCTGTGCTTAGGAACACATTTGCCGTCATTTGTGGCAACGTGTTAAGTGATAGTTCTTATTTCCACATTGTTGTTGCGTGCCGTTGGTCAAAACCAAGCCGTAACTGATCCTCCAGTGGGTTTTCAAAGGCAGTTAACTGCACAGGAGGAGACTCCCTATCCTTCCTTCTCCTGCTGAGCAGCAGCTGGTGGATTCAAACTGTTTTCCTTTGAGATTGCAGTGCAGCTTCTTACCACTAGGCCATTCTACCAAAAAATATCAAGGTAGCAGACAAGCTATATCACTTTTCGTTGTTGTTGCTATATTCAATTTCACTATACATAGAGCTCAAAATCCATTTCTCATTCAATCTGTTCTCTAGAAAAACATCTGCCTTGTGATTATTTGTGCTATGGAAAATCAATTTAAAGCCATGATATCCATTGTTGGGGCCAAAAGAAAACTGAGACCTTCAGAAAGAAAATAATAAATTGAAAGGAAAGTTCTCATTTTTAATATTTTATTATCAAATGTTAAGTCAAAGAACATGTGCCCATGAACTGATGAACCAACTCAATGGCCCACACAGCAGGCATTTAGCAACTATTTGACAAACGCTAACCATATGATCAGCTAAACTAAAGCTGTGATATCTTGCAGTTTCTATTTCATACTGTCTTGATGTTCTATCATTTGGTGTGATAATGTATACACATTATAGAAACTTTCCTATTACACAAATTCCATTATACATCAGGCTGAAGAAGAAAAGACTCAAGCTTCAAGTTGCAGCACTGAAGGATTCTATGGGCAAAATTCTGAATGATGTGGAAAATATCAAAAAAGATGGAAGGACACCCCAAATACCCAACCACAATTGAATAGACTGAGAAATTGTGATTCATTTACACAATGGAATACTATGCAGCACTCAAGAGCAACGATTTTGAAAAATACTATATAATTTGGGAGAGAATGGAAAGCATTATGTTAAGTGAACTAACTCAGTCTCATAAGGACAAATACAGCATACAACCATTATTGTAAAAATAGAAGGAAAACTAGTAAAACGTATATTGTGGTCCAGCGGGAAAAAGAGGGGGTGGGGGTGAGGATAGGTAGGGATGAAATCACAGGATCACACAATTTGGTGGGTAGAGGGAGGGGGTTATTGAAATGAGAAAGATCCAGCAGGGACCTGAAAAAAATGGAGTAATGGTGGGCATATTCCAATGGTGATTCATTTTATAAAACACAATTTATGGGAATGATTATATGAAACAATGTCAATGAAGGACAGAATGAAACACACAAAATCTCACTATATACATGATTTAAAATAAAGATTTAGAGTTGTACAGAATGTACATGGAAAAAGGAAAATGACTGATGATTGATGATAGAAAGATAGATAGATAGATAGATATAGATATAGAAAGAATGAATGAATACACAGGGTCACTGTACCAAAAAGAAGTGGTTGACATTGAACAAGTTCAGGAAGTACCATATGATCAAGGACCAATGGTAATGGAGGAAGAGCTTGAAGCTGCACTAAAGGCAATGGCAAATAATAACAATGCCACAGGAAATGATAGAATACCAGTTGACATGTTTCAATAAACAGATTCAGCCCTGTATGTGTTCACCAGCTGTGCCAAGAAATTTGATAGACAGCTACCTGGCCAACTGACTTGAAGAGATTCATATTTGTTTCCATCTCCCAAAAAGGAGATCCACTGAAGTGTGGAAAATATTGAACAATGTTAATAATATCACAAGAAAGCATAATCTTGCAGAAGATTCTTTTTAAATGGCTAGGACAAAACCACATCATTGATTCAGTGACTGGGGTAATCGGGATGGGTGTGTCAGAGGCAATGCGATTGGCACAGGATAGAGCAGGGTTTAGGGCTGTTGTACATAGGG
>NW_006399766.1:26904221-26930176 GCF_000299155.1 Elephantulus edwardii
GAGGGGAAGACCCTCTATGAGATGGATTGATTCCGTGACTGGGGTAATCGGGATGGGTGTGTCAGAGGCAATGCGATTGGCACAGGATAGAGCAGGGTTTAGGGCTGTTGTACATAGGGTCGCTGTGAGTCGCAAGCGACTCGACGGAGCATAACAACAAACAACAACAACAGGACAAAACACCAACAGGGAACTACCAAAAACTCAAGCTAGATTTAGAAGAGGTTGTGGAACAATGGATGTCACGGCTGATGTATAGAAAGCAGAGAATACCAGAAGGGTGCATACCTGTGTTTTACTGACTCTTCCGAGGCAACTGACTGTATGAATAAGAAGAATTTATAGGAAACAATGAGAAGATTGGGAATCCCAGAACACATAATTGTGTTCATGTGAAACCTGTAAATAGATGAAGAAGAACTTGTTCAAACAAGATGTTGGATGGTTTAAATCAGGAAAAGTATCGGTCAAGATGGTATCCTTTCACCCTGTCTTTTCCATCTGTATGGGGAGAAAATTGTGTGAGAAGGTAGACTCTGTGAACAATTGGAGGATGATTCATCATCAAGTTACATTATCCAGATGACACAATCATGTTTGAAGAAAGTATTGAATATACCATGTTGTTGTTAAGTTATATCAAATATGTCTCACAGTGACTCTACAAACAAGAGACCGGAATGAACCCTGTCCTATTCTGTGCCATCCTTATAATCGCTGATGTACTTGATCCCATAGCTGCAGCCACTGTGCCAATCCATGTTATTGAGCGTCTTCCTCTCTTTCACTATCTCTGCCCTTTTACAAGTAGTGTCACTTTCCAAAGAGTAGCTGTTAGGCTGGGCAAAGAGGGCCAAAGAGAAGAATGAAGAATTCAGAACTCAAATGCTGATGGCCTTGCTGTTGAAGATAAGAAAACGGCCTTGCCTGTCTGCTTAAGCTAGCAGGTGGCTCAGAGTGGAGTGTCCCAGCGTCCCTTTTCAGCAGGAAGTAGCTAAGAGAATACGCCATCCCCTTTTCCTTATGACTCAGGGTGAAGTCTCTCTCAGGGAGGAGTGATAGGGAATGGCAAAGGACACACTGACAAAGAAGATTAATCAGAACTGGCTTTGACAAGCACTGTGGCATTTGGACAAGAACAAACTGGGAGGAGGGTAGAGAGAATAGTGCAACAATGAATGAGTGGAAGCCCAAAATCTCTGTAAATGTTTATGAAAATTAATAAAATATAATTATAGAAAAAAAAAAAAGAGTGGAGTGTCCCTCCCTAAAGACTCTGTTGATAAAAATCCTTCCCAATAACTTCTCAGTGTGACTTCCCATCTGCCTCTCCAGGATGAGGAACTCACCCGGGAGCTCCCCTTCCCCCCCTTTAATAAAGCTGCATTAAGCTTTCTCTCATTCTCTCTGATTTCTTCTTTAAGTCCACTAACCTAACCTAACCTAACAGTAGCCACTCTTGACAATATGACAACATGGGAGACAAAGAAGCTTGCTCATCTTTGCTTCCAAGGACCACTCAGGCTGCACATTCTCCAAAGGACATGTATTTGTTCTTTTCGCTGTCCATGGGACACCCAACGTTCTTCAACACCACAATGCAAAGACATTAATATTTCTTCTGTAATCCTTATTCACTGTCAAGCTCTCAGATGCATAGCAGGTGACTAAAAAGACCATGGCTTGAATCAGATGCCTCTTTCTCTTCCAGCTGACATCATTGCTCTTCAGTACTTTGGAGAGGTCCCCGACAGCAGATTTTCCTGATGCAGTATGTCTTTTGATTTCTTCTGATTGGCACCTATGGTGTTAATTGTGGTCCTAAGCAAGATGAAATCTTTGACAACTTCAATTTTTCAGCCTAGTGGTTATGATCTTTGCTCTCTTGATGCTGAGATGTACTCCATATTACAGGCTGTATGTAGTCTTTGATCTTAGAATGCTAGAAAATAAATAACTCTTGTCTTGGAAGCAGCACAGCCAGAATGTTCCTTAGGAGAAAGGATGGCAATCTCTGTTTCACCTTCTTTGGACATGTTATTAGGAGAGACTGGTGGTCTAGTGGGGAAGGTACTGTGTTGCCAACCTAAAGGCAGATGGGCAGTGTCTTCCATGTGACATACAGCCACTGAAAAGTCACTGTAGGCTCAGCTATGAGTCAGTTCTCACCTGATGACGATGAATTGAGTCGAGAATGCTTGGGGAAAGGTATCATGCTTAATGGAAGGCCAGTGAAAAGGGAAAAAGATCAATGAAGTCAGTTGGCATGGTGGGTATACAGTTGACTCAGACATCATAGTACCTACTGTGACAATACAATACCAATCATTGTTTCATGTTGTGCATAGTTGCACATAGGTTTGCAATGAGGTAAAACCAACTTGATGATGTTTAGTCTTTTATATTTTGGACATGTAGCTAGGTGAGGCTATTCGTTGGAAAGGGACATCATGCTTGGAAAGACGGAGGGTCAGTGAAGGAGACGAAGACCCCCAAACAAGATGAATTGACACTGTGACTTCAACAATGGCTCTAGTGTCTCAGAGATGATAAGGATGGCACAGGAGAGGGCAGAGTTCAGGTTGGCTCTTCATAGGTTCCTAGGGTCATTATGAATTGTACTGGACTCGACGGCACCTAACAACAATGATATATATAATATAGATTATAGTAATATTATTATAAATATTATACACTATTTAAATATACTATTTTGTACTTAATATTTAACTATTTAAAGATAATATTTATAATGTTATTATATGATGTGTAATATATATTATATAACAGGTTTCATGCTTTATAAGGCTTAGTTAATGGAATTAACAGTAAAGTCAAAATACATTTCCATTCACACTTTAGAAACAAGACCCTGTGAGGATTCCCCACATTGCTGAGAATGAATCTTCACCAGAGAGTAGCACTGTAATAGAGTCTTAAACAGCACAGTGATCACAAGATGTCATTATTCATTCTCACGACAATTTTGAAGTAATGGCCTAGTGGAGGCCACACTTGCATTACTAATAGTTGTAAGCCTGTGCTCATTTTAAAAGCATTCGATCAGCAAAACCTCCCTTTCCACTACCGATTTCCAATCCGAGCCCTCTCTAGGTACATTGTAATGCATTTCTCACCACGATGCTCTATCCTCCCCGGCTTACAGCTCAGTGGGCCCCATCTATTTTACTTCAGATTAGAAATACACTACCTCTATTTTACTGACCTTCACAGATCAGAAAACAAAGCCAATTCCAGTCTACACAAAAATAGTCAAGCCATTACATAATGCAATTTATCAAAAAGACTAAGAGTTCCTCTAAATTTAGTTTGGATCAAACTTACTTTTAAATAACTATTATAATGCTTGTCTGAATCTATTAAAATCTTCCATTTGTTTTTGTTTCTTTTTTAAGTCAGAATCTACGAACCACCTCCCCAGGTGAGTTTGGCAACCACTTGCTAGTCTAAGAACAACTATTTTGAACATCTCCACCTCAGTCTAGTTTGTTGGATAGGCCTCTAAACATAGCAGTTTCAATTAGAGACGCCGGCCTATTCTTTAAATGTCCCCACAGGACATGATCTAATTCTAAACTCCAATGTTCATTAGTACAGCATAGTTTCAACCCTTAATCTCCCACCTAATTTAATTCTGTTCATCTCCTTTGCTAGTTTGACCTCTACAAAACCAAGTTTAAACTTTCTTTGCACTTATATTTTGCTGAGAAGTATTGTTGAATGTTTCAAGGACCAATGTAGAAGATGTCTGACCTAAGGACTGTTTCCCCAACCAACCACCAAACTCCAAGCCTCTAGTCTTTGGGTCATTTCTCTGCCTTCATCATGATTCTTTCTTTCCTCCTGTCTCTGGTAAACTTATAATATGTTCCCATCTAAAGCTATCTCTGGTTCAACCACAGCAATTGTCTTCTAAGACAGGTGTCTACCATCCCTTCTTTTTCCTGGACTTTACATATTAGGAGGGCAGGAGAACTATTTTGCTGCATAAGGATTTATTTCAATTAGGAGGATATGTTGGAGACCATGATTCAAAATTTTGGCAAATGGTTGGGAATCCTGAAGATGTAATTCCTGTCAACTATCCTTCTGAGATACGCTACAGTTGCTGTCATGGGTAAAATGGTGTGTTCCTAAAATCTGAATACAGAATGATATAATGTGGAAATTTTATTTAAAGTTGGGATACAACCTTTAAGCCCATCACAGCTCTGACTTGATGCAAACGCTATTTCCTTGGAGTGTGACCTGTAACCTCTCTCTAGAGAGAAAGTTGTACAGAGAGGGGAGAGTTAAATACCATAAAATAAGGTGGCCTGGCTGAAGTGTTTCTCTTGCTGGGAGGCTTCTTAATACAGAGGAAGGCCAAGACATATGAAGCTCTTCAGGGAATTCGGGGCCTAGAGTAGTTCTGTTAGCTTGGTGGTAAGGAATTGTGCTGTCAATACAAAGATAGGTGGTTTGAAACCTGTTGCAGACTAAGGGTAGAGTATTTTTATAATTATTAGTAATAAGACAGTCAGGAATGAGAACAGAGAGCATGGAAAAACAGGGCCAGCAGTTCCGGAATGAAGACCCCCATTCACTTGATTCTTTCCTCAAAATGATCCCAGTGAACACTTTGACTTCCGTTTCTTTCCTCATCAGCACCATTCCCAAGTGTGTTGCAGAGTAAGGTATTTTTATAATTATTAATAATGAGACAGTCAGGAATGAGATAGAACAAAGAGCAGGAAAAACAGGGGGCCAGCAGTTCTCAACTGAGGGGCCCCATTCCAGCTTCCCTGTATCTTTATTGAAAATTATCTGGAAGTAAATCACAAAGAGAATTCAATGCAAATGAAGCCAAGCTCTTTCTATTGAAAATCCTCCCCTTGACTCAGGAGGGTGGGGTCACCGAATACAATGCAAGAATCCAGCAAACCCTTAAGGATTGCCTCAGTGCCTCAGGGTGAACTCCAGGTGAACTCCAGCTTGACCCTTCGCCTCCCCCACATCCTGAAATAGCTTTCTTTCAGTTTACTACAAGTATTTAGGATTGGCTTCCCATAGAAACCACCAGCTGATCCATGTGTGAAAAAATAGGTAGTCTCCTCCCATGCGATTTACTGCCTCTGAAAACTCACTGGAAGATGAGATGGTCCCAACTTGACAGCACACAACATAGTAAAACATATACACAGTATATACAGTACATAGCACATACAGTACAACAGCGTAGCTAGTGTGGACAAAGCCTCCTTCTCACGCAGCGAGAAAGCTTTCCCCTACAACCAGAATCCAACATTTGGACTTCTAACCTTATAAGCTGGAGGATAATAAATTCTGTTTGGTAAAGCCATCCACTTGTGGTACCTCTGTCATTGCAGAAGTAGATAACCACCTTCACCCTATACTTTCTCTGCCGCTGTTGTTGTTGTTATGTGTTGTTGAGTCAACTATGACTCATAACAGCCCCTATGAAGGAGAGATCTGAACCTTGTCCTATCCTGTGCCAATCTCGTCTTTGACAGACTTGAGCCCATTGCTGCGGTCACTGTGTCAGTCCATCTGCTTGAAGGTCGTCTTCTCTTTCTCTGACCTCCACTTTTCCCAACAAGATGTCTTTTTCCGAGGGCTGGCCCCTCCTGCCAACATGTCCAAAGTACATGAGACCGAAGTTTCGCCATCCATGTCTGGAATGAGCACATTGGGAGTACTTTCTCCAAGACATGTGTGTGTGTTCTTTTGGCAGGCTGTGAGATCTTCAGTACTCTTCTCCAGCACCACAGTTCACACCACAGTTCCAACTCTTCCTTAGCGTATCATTAAGGACATCTGTGCTTGTACATGTCCTTTAATACAAGGCCGCTTGTTCCTCAAGTCTTCTTAACTATTCCCTTTCTTTGCCCTTGGCAGTTTCATTGACTTTGATGGACTTTTAGTTAGATCTTAGTTCAACACCCAACTCTCCAGTGATAGCCATGTGGCTTATAGGCAATCCACTAAAAATCCTTTTCCTTTCACGGGTCCTCAAAATATATGCTTATTTGCACATCTATCTAACACCTCAATTGTCACTTCCTCAGAATAAGGATATACATGTTTCCCACACACTTTGATTAATAGCTAGTAACCGCCAAAAATGTATTTAATAAATGAGGGCCCCTCCCCCAAAACGTGTTCTCAGGGAATAATTAATTGATGTCTCTTGTGTCTGAAGATGCTTTTCTTCTTACCTCTGTTATAGCACTTGAAGATGAAATTCTGGTTCTGTCCTTTATTAACTATGCTGTTTCATACTGAGTTTTCTCCACTTGACTGTAAACTCTTGAAGGGCAGAGAGTATCTATTATTCATCTTTGAGTCATTCCCATTTGAAGGTTTATCATGGTGAGTCACAAATATGAGTTCAAGGGAAAAAAAGTATCATGAAAAGCTAATGCAAAAACAGTGTACCAAGTCCAAAGGGTTTTAGATGAACAAGATCTTTTCACAATGACAGCACTAGACCCTCACATTAGGCCCCTTTTTGTGGCTGAAAACGTCATTTCCAGGAGCTTCAGGACAACATTTATAACGAGCTGGCTTTGAGTTCCAGCTCTCTTGCTTTCTTCATGTGTCAATTGCCTTTATATTGCTGTTGTTTGTGGTTGTGTCTTCAAGTCAACTATGACATGGGACTCTATGAACAATAGCTCTGAACCTTGCCCTGTCCAGAGCCAACCTCACCACCTCTAACACACGTAACCCCATGGCCACAGTCACTGAGTCAAACCATCTCATAGAGTCTTCCTCTCCTGTGCAGACTCTCACCCTTCCAAGCATAAATGTCCTTCTGGCAACAAGCCCAACAATGTAAGACAGAGCTTCAAAATCTGTGCCTCCAAGGAGCAACCTGGTTTTACCCTCTCCAGGACAGACCTGTTTGTTCTCTTGGCAGTCCACAGTATATCGTCAATACTCTTTCCAGCACCACAACTCAAAGGCATCAATTCTTCTGCTCTCCTTAGGCATCACCCAGCTCCCAGATGCATAGAAAGTAATTGTGAAGACCATGGCCTGGATCAGGCACACCTTAGTCTCTAGAATGACACTGTTGCTCTTTAGCACTCTGGAGAGGTCTTGAAAGCAGCTCTTCCCAGGCAATTTGTCGTTTGCTTTCCTGATTGCTCATGCAAAGGATGTTTGGATTGTGGATCCAAGTAGGGTGAAATTGTTAGCAACTTCAATCCTCTATCATGATGCTGCCTATTGGCCCAGTAGTGAGGATATTTGTCTTCTTGACATTCAGATACAATCCATACTGAGGGTGTAGTCCTTGAGCTTCTGAAGTGTTTTAAATTCTCACTTTTGGTGAACTAGTTGTGTGATCTTCATAACGCAGGCTGTTGAGTCTTTTTCTGATCCTGATGCCACATTCTTCTCCAGAGTTCACTTTCTCAAATGATCTGTTTAGCATATGGACTAAAAGGTTTATAGAAAGGATACATCCTTGATGCACTCGATTCTTGATTTTGAACCATGCAATGTTTTCTTTCTCTGTTCAGATATCATCTTCTTGGTGCAGGTAAAGTTTCACTTGAGTATAATTCAGTGTTCTGGAATTCCCATTCTTCTCAATGTTAGTGAGATGATCTGCACAGCCAAATGCTTTTGCATAGTCAATAAAACACAAATAGTATTATCCACTGTCTTTTCAGGTCCCTGCCAGATCTTTTCCATTTCCTTTACCTCCTTCCACCACCCACCAAATTGTGCATCCCCATGATTTCACCCTTAATGAAAGGGAGTGATTGCATTAAACAAATGTGAATTTAAAATAGTGTGAAATGCAATGTATACAGACATTGTAAGCAAAACAATAGAAAATATAAAGTAAGCACTATCCCTAGTGTCCTGACCTCTCCTAAACCAGGCTTGAATTTCTGGCAGTTTTCTGTCAATGCATTTGCTCGCCATCATTGCATGTGCTGTTGGGTTTAAGCTCTGGCATGATACATTTGATATCTTTCTTCTTCCTTTTGGTGCCTCACAAGTTATTGTAGAAGGAGTCGACTGTTCTACAACTCATTTTTAAGGAATGCATTTATTCTCCTCTCGCTATTTTCCCAGTAATTTAGCTTTCTATGAATTCTCAGTGGTCACTCCAGATTAAATTTCCCTTGGGAAAATGAGGAAAACATAGCCCCAGATACTCGTTAAGAAGCATGCGGAGACCGAGGCTTTGAAAATGTTCCTTCTGATTGGGTGCTCTGCTAAGAATCTGTATCTCCATTTCAGATATGCGGAGTCAGACTCGACGCTTTCACATTTCCCCAAGTGATTCCTGTAGGTCCTCACGTGATGACATCCAGGGGATCTTTATCATCTCATCTGGGAAAGCATGTCAAAAGCTTGATGTTGATTCAGTATATCTACAGGAGAAATGTTAATTCTTAGTAGGGAGTCAAATGAGAATGCAATGGTTTCAAGCCTCGATACACATTGTCTAAACAGACTTATGTCAGACTGCTGAGAACAGTGGTAATAGCTAACATTTGTGGATTCTTACCACGTTCCAGGGACTGGACCTAGTATTTTACATGTGGTATGCCATTTCATCGAGATGGGTGTATCAGAGACAGTGTGATTGGCACAGGACAGAGCAGAGTTTAGCACAGGACAGAGCAGAGTTTAGGGCTGTTGTACATAGGGTCGCTATGAGTCACAAGTGACTCGACAGCACATAACAACAACAACAACATGCCATTTCAGCTTCAAAATACTTTGCAGTGGTTCTAATTTGCATATACCACCTTACAGACAATGAGGAAGGAAGAAAGCCCTGGAGACTAGTGTTCCAAATTCTGAGTCTATCTACCTAATAGTCTCTTGCAGGCACAACTTGTTGGACACACACAACCAGAAGTCAGATGGTAAGAAGAGTGAAGTTGATGCAGGTTCTGAACGCTAGCCTCTCAGGGAAGAAAGCAGGGTATTTATCACCTTATTGATCTTCTCACTGTCAATGTTGAAAGCATTTTCAGCCTTCGCTTTTGTAAACAATCTTTGAGAAAATAAAGGAAGCTAATGAGTTCAAGTTCATCCATGTCATGTTTTCAATAATCAGAAACAGATTTGAATAATGTTGTTGTTGTTGTTGTTATGTGCCGTCGAGTCGCTTGCGACTCATAGCGACCCTATGCACAACAGCCCTAAACTCCGCTCTGTCCTGTGCCAGTCGCACTGTCTCTGACACTCCCATCCCAATTATCCCAGTCACTGAATCAATCCACCTCATAGAGGGCCTTCCTCTCCTGTGCTGTCCCTCTACCCTCCCAAGCATGATGTCCTTCTCCAAGGACCGGTCTCTTCTCACAACATGTCCAAAGTATGTCAGACGGAGCCTCAGAATCCTTGCCTCCAAGGAGCCACCCGGTTTAACCCTTTCCAGGACAAATCTGTGGAAATTATCTTTGCTATGCATTTGAGAGCTGGACAGTGAATAAGGATGACAAGAGAAGAACGGATGCCTTTGAAGTGTGGTTTGAGAGAAGAGCACTGAACATCCCATGAACAGCCAAGAGAACCCAAGAGGGTGCAGCTAGAGTGCTCTTTGGAGGCAAGAATGATGAGGCTTCACCTCACATGCTTTGGGTATGTTGCTAGGAGGGACTATTTCTTGGAGGAGGACATGATGCTGGGAAGGATGGAGGGTCGGCAAAGGAGAGGCAGACCCTCAACCAGGTGGATTGACACGGTGACTGCTACAGTCGACTCTAGTGTGTCAGGAAGTATGAGGATGGCACAGGATATGACAGGGTTCAGATCTTTGGTTCAAAGGGTCACTATGAGTTGTGCTCGACTTGACAACACCTAACTGACTACAGTATCTGCCTCTAGTCCTGCCCTCTTATCCAGGTTCTATGCACAGTCTGTATACTCCTTCTGAAATTCAAATTTGGCATCACCAACCTATTTCAAATTTTTCAGCACCACTTTGCCTTCAAGATAATATAGGCCCTTATCTGGTATCCCTGTTTCCAGGGTTTCCTTCTCCACCCAGAACACCTCCTGCCATTCTGAAATTCACGCAGAGCCTACAAAGCACACGTTTCCCTCTGGGCCTGCCTGACACATGCCCTTCCATTTTCACTGGACAACCTTTATCCTTGGCCTCTTTCATGCCTCATCTTTTAGTGCCAGAAGAAGCCTTTCAAGAGTCTCAAAAAAATAGGTTGGCTGTCTATTCCTGTGGCCTGTGGCCCTTGGAGCTTGTCACTGTTGTATCACCGATGACACTGTTTTGTAATGAACTGCTTCCTTTGTGCTTCCCATTAGAGTCTAAGGCTGCTGAGGACAGAGATCACATCTTCCTTATGATGAGCATTTCTTTAGCACCCCGCAGAATTCCTCAGAGATGGCAGAGCAGGCTTCATAGCAACTGATTTGCTATCTTTTTGTTTGTTTGTTTCTTTGAGATCACACCCCAGAGCAGTTAATCTTGAAAAAGCATTTGATTTTGATCTTGGGAAAATTGTTTCACTGCTCTGAAGCTACGGATAGTGAAAATGTGTCCCAAGGAGTCCAAGTAAATTTCTCAACATGATAGCTATTAAGTTAAAAGGGCAATGGGCGCCTAGCTCTCCTGTCTGGCCCCACACTTCTCACAGCACCCGGGAAACACCTGGCTTTATTAGCCATATATTATTGTCATTTAGAAAGTTTACACAGCAAATTAGACTTCTATTTAACAATTTTATATTAATTGCTTTATGACATTGGTTACATTTTCCACACCGTGCTATTTCCATTCTGTTTGTTCTGTTTTCATTAATCTAGGTTACCCGACCCTCTTTACAGTCTCATCTTTGCACTGGGGTTAGTCTTAACTATCAGGGTTCACATAGTTGATGGGTTAAGGAAGGATACCACTTACGGTGTTACTGATTATTTTATAAGCCAATCTCCTAGTCAGTTGGCCTTCAGGATTGGTTTCAGTTCAAAGCATGTGTCTGAATGAAAAGATCTACCTTTTCCGTTTGTTAAACTGACATGCCTTTAACCATTTAGAAGCAACTTGGTTCTACATTACGTAGATGTTTGTTTGTTTTTTTTAAGTGAGAAAGATTTCTAAAGTGGTGGGGGAAGTGCTGCTCTCAAGAAATTTTATGTCATTGCAGTAATTTGTTTTATGTGACATATCAAAGATTGCATTACATTATTCTCAAGGGTTAAATTATAGGCAATTAGCATTTTATTTTTAAGCTGGGAATTAATGACTTTTTTGCTCTCATCCTGGAAATGGGAATTAAATCCAACAACTTTTAATCAAGTTAAAGAGATTGTTTACCTCTCAGACAGAAAAAGAATTTCTTTTTCTCACATAAAACCAGTGGCAGAGGGTGGTGATAAAGATGGTTCTGTTGGACGCGAAACTATACTCAAGAGCTGTGGCTCCAGAAATCTGCACAGAAAAGTAGCAAGCTAGAGGATATTAATGAAAATTGGCATGGATGCACAATCACTATTAAAGCAAAACGTGGTAGAGCTCTATTAAAAAGTGACAGTATGCACACCAACTTTTCATTCACAGTGTGGAGCCCTGGCAGGCTGAGAGCTTCTCAAATCTACAGTGGTCTCATATAAATGTCCAGGGACAATATATACCTTTAAAATACATTCTTTTAAATACTTACAGGTACACCTCAAATATTTCCAGTACAAATTCTTACAGTGCACCTCAAATTCCACCTCAGGTGAAATAAAGACAAACTCAAACGGTCATTTTCTAACCTCAACTGAGTTAAAACAATCTATGCTTTAACTAGCACTGTTTTCCCCAAATCAGTATAACCTGAAAATGGACTCAAGGATGTTAACTCTACAAGTATCTACACTGGGCTTTGTTTCAACTTGTTCCTTTTTCAAAGTTCAATGGAGATTTTAACCTAGTACTTTGCAAACAGGAACATACCCAACAGTTTTTTAGATGTTTGGATGTCTTAACTATTTTTATCACATGATGTCAAACGTTCACGTCTTTTAACAGAGTAAACCAGTCTGAAAGTAAGATTGTACCAGCGTACAAAATAGCCAAAGACAGGTGACCTTTTTCTATTTCCCAAAGCTGTGCAGAGACTTCAGAAGTCATCATAAGCAGCTCCAAAACCTCCTTACCTGCTTGAGCTCCTGGGAAATAAGTGAGCCATTTGCTTAGCACTTTGGAACACTGGGGCTTTCAATCAAGTAATTAGAGAGAACAGGGCGATTGGCACTTTTGCAGAATCAATCAGGCCTATGGGGAGTCAGAAGTCTTTTTAAAACCCTTGCTCCAATAATTGGCCAAAGCAGACTGAAATCAAGGGCAGCAGGTATTAAACTAATACAAATTCAGGCTCCTGCCAACCTCCTCAGCTTATTCACATTTGCAATTGACTCCTTCCACTTTCGAAGCACATGCAAATATGTCACCTTCCTGAACTTGATGGGAAATGTATCACTTTTGTTTGTGTTTTGTTGTTTTCCCTGTTGAATCTGACTTGAATTGTATAGGTCAATTGATAACAGTGCATCTAAATTCCAAAATCAATCTCCATAATAGTCTATGTGTTTCCTATTGCCAAAGGGGCCCTTTAGAGTAGTGAGAGAAGATCTTCACCCTGAAACCCACAGCGTCCCTTTTCAGCAGGAAGTAGCTAAGAGAATACGCCGTCCCCTTTTCCTTATGAATCAGGGTGAAGTCTCTCTCAAGGAGGAGTGATAGGGAATGGCAAAGGACACACTGACAAAGGAGATTAATCAGAACTGGCTTTCACAAGCACTGTGGCAATTGGACAGTTAAAACAGACTTTCAAGGGGGGGAGAAGAATGAACTGGGGAGGAGGGTAGAGAAAATAGTGCAACAATAAATGAATGAAAACCCAAAATCCCTGTAAATGTTTATTAACACTAATAAAATTTAATAATAAAAAAAAGAAAGAAATGTATAGGTCAAGTTGACTCTTTAAGGGTGTCCTGGGGAAACCTCTGATAAAATAAGTAACTGCAAAAATCTTTCTAACATGGGGATCTTCAACCTTTTTGGGTCATCGATCAGCATTGAAAAGATATAGAAAGTTATTGATATTCCTTCCAGTAAAAAGTACTGGACAGATGACACAAATTTGCATACGGTGTTGGTATGCCGAAAGACCTCACTCCAATGACTCAGATTTGTAAAGATAATCTTGGCTCTAACTTCTCACTTTAGAGAGTTTATTCAAGCTTAAGGGAACTCTGCTGACCTAACAGCTGTACTGACAACCTCAAATCAGGTGGTTCAAATCCACCAGCTAATTATCTCAAGAGGCATACCAAAACCACTTCTCTCCTTGCTCCCTCTCCCACGGCCCCTACCCTCTCCTTTCTCTGTTCTCCCAAATGCTCTGGTGGCACTGTGGTTAAGTAAGGCTTGTACCAAAAGGTTACCACTTTGTACCCACTAGCCTCTCTATGGGAGAAAAAGGAGGCAATCCGCCCCCATAAACACTGACAGCCTTGGAAACCCTATGGGAGCAATTCTGCTCTGCCCTACAGGGTCCCTTTCCTGTCCCACAGCCATCCCGTAGAAAGGATACACTCAGAAACCCAGTGTAGCTTTGTTGAGAGAGAGAGAGAGAGAATGCGTGTGTGTGTGTGTGTGTGTGTGTGTGTGTGCACGTGCACACATGGGTGGTTGAGCACTTAGGAAAAGGGAGTGAGTTGTAGGTAGGAACTTTTATGTCTATTACTGTGTCATGCTGTGATATTTGCATGTTTCTGTGATGCTGGTATTTCAATTACCAGGGCTATAACCCATGGTGGACAGATTTCAGCAGAGCTTCCAGATTAGGAAGAAAAGTACTGTGATCTACTTATTAAAAAAAAAAACAACAGACAATGAAAATTGTATGGATTAAAAGAGAATAATATCCAATGTGGTGCCTGAAGATGAGTTCCCTATGCAGGAAGGCTCAAAGTACCAAGGACCATGAAGATGGCACAGAGCCGGACAATGCCTCGTTCCGTTACACATGGGCTTCCACGAATCCGAGGCCTCAAAATGGTAATAACAAGAAAAGTGTTGTAGAGATTGACGGCACATACCAAGTGAAGAGCGGATCCATGAACTGGACAATTCAGTGGAAAAGGGATCTCTGAGCCCGAGGTTACTATGAGACATTAAGGCCTCTCGTGGGGGAAAGGGAGACTTCCAGAAGATAGTGGACTCTCACAGAGACTGTGACTTAACTGTCAGGGAAGACCCAAATGGCATCTAGGTTGTGCTGACTTTGGAATATTTCTAGGCTGCATAGTAACTGTCACCAGCTGAATTGTATCCTCCCCCATTATGTATATATTAAAAAAATACATGTAGGTAATTAGACAGAAATAATGAGATAATGCATATGGGAGACTTAAGACAATGTGTCATAAATGTTAGGTCTCATCACAACTATTGCTAGCCGTGTTCCTCTATTGTTCATAGGGTTTTCAGGGGCCTGCTATTTCAGAAGTGCACGCTTAATTGTGCCTCCTAGTCTGTTTTAATCTGGGAGCTCTGCTATAAACTGTCCACTGTGGGCGACCCTTCTGGAATTTGACATAGTGGTGACATAGCTTTCAGCATCATAGCAGTTAGTTACACTAGTGTGAGAATGAATAAGGATGGCAGAAGAATCGATGTCTCTGAGTTGTGATGCTGGAGAAGAGGCTGACTAGTCAATAGACTGCCCAGAGAACAAACCGAGAAGTCTTAGGGAAGGTGCAGCTACAGTGTTCCTTAGAGGCAAAGATGACAAAGCTTCATCTCACAAACTTTAAGCATGTTGCTCGGGGGGGTTATTCCCTGGAGAGGGACATCACTCTTAGAAAGGCGGAGGGTGGGCAAAGAGGAGGAAGACCCTCATCCAGATGAACTGAGACAGTGTCTGCAGCAACGGGCTAAAGTATGTCAGCAACTGTGCAGATGGCACAGGAGAGAACAAGCTTCAGATCTGCTGTTTACTGTGTGTCGTACTTGACTCCCTGGTACCTAACAACAATAACATGTCTAATGAAGATAATGGAGAACTTCAAAATAAGAGAAAACTTGGTTCTTTAAAACCACAAAGGAAAAAGATGAAAAGATTTTTTTTAATTGTGTGCTGTTACTTCCTCAATACCAAAGACATGGAGAATAGGGAAGAATGCAGTGACAATCTTGTTGTTGTTAGGTGCTGTCAAGGTGACTAAGACTCTTAGCCACCCTATGCACCACAGATATCTCAACCTTGCCTCAGCCCAGCCCATTATGGTAGTCACCACATCTGCCCAGCTCACGGAAGAGATCTTTGTTTGTCCCCATTCCCCAAAAGGGTGATACAACAGACTGTGAAAATTCTTTAATAATATAAATATCTCACGCAAGTAAAAACCTTGCTGAGATTATTAAAAAATGCTGGAGCAGTGCATCAAAAGGAAACACCACCATAAATTCATACTGGATTTAGAAGAGGTCCTGGCACAAGGGTTATCATTGCTGATGTAAGGTGGATCTTGGCTGAAAGCAGAGAATACCAGAAAGATATTTACATGTGTATTACTGACTACACAAAGGGGTTTGACTATGTGGCTTCTATGATTACAATATAGGCATTGTAATTAATGTCATAAACCAAAATAAATATGAAGGATTAAATGGAAAATTAATATGGTCTGTAAACCTTCACCCAAATTATATTTCAAATAGCCTTTTTAAAGTCCAGGGATAGAATCTAGTAGCTGGTATTCTTTTTAAAAGAATAAAACAGAACAGAGTGAATAATAAAACATACAGTAGAATAAAGTCAATTTATGGACATTGTTCTACAATTTAAGAGTGCCCTAGTAGTTCTTAGCAAAACAAGTGAAATTCATTCCACATATACACTCATCTTTGTGTATCATTTTGTTTTCCCTCTTGGAATGTCTAATTTTCAAGTATGAAGAAAAAATCCTGGGGATAAGCATTAAAATAATACAAAAGTACAATAATGAGGAGGAAATCGAGCCCCCGGAAAACCCAGGCTTAGGAGGACGTAAGTCCCCTCTGAAACACTAAATGCCAGTGAGAAACGGAAGCAGAATCCATGGTGTTTTTTCTCAGATAAATTGTTGCCCATGTGTGAATTCATTGTTAGCATGTGATCACCCAGCAATTATGCCAACCTGGTACATTGCATGAATAAAATATTTGAAGGCCTTTCCAAATGAAACTATTTGAAAATGTGCTCTAGAGAAAAAAAAAAAAGAGATGGAGAAAGGCAGAAAATATCGAGATAAACAATTAAAATTCAAGAAAGAGAACTGTTATCGGGGAAGAACAGCCTAGCATATAACATACCTTGAATGGTTAGAAAGAAAAACTTGAAACAATTGGTTTCAAGAATAATTACTGAATTCATTACCTATTTCACTAAAGCAAGAAAAAGGTATTAAAAGAAAACAAATAAAAGCACTTTTTTAAAAAAAGGGTTCCATGGCCTCACTTTTTATTTGCATACATTTAGAAAGATAAAGGACTAGAAAGATAAATGACATCAACTCATGTCAGGATTAGGCGCTAAGAGGATTACTTCATACAAGCAAGGGACATCACTCTTGATGGTGAAATAGCAGTGCTATAACCATTAAAATCTGAAAGAAGGCAAATGCCATTTCCATTAGTTTAACAGTAAAGTTCACTGGAAAATTTTAGCCAACCTACTCAAACAGATGTAAAAGGGACCAGTGGTAAAGAGAGGAAATGCATCATTATTTGCAAATTGTCCCTGATTACAGAGTGAGCACTCCAAAAACCTTGAAAAATCTACCAGAAATAAGAGAAGTTTTCATGTAGACACAGAGTTTAAACACTTGAAAATGAATAGTGACCTTGTATATGAACAATCTCCATTTTTTTTAAATAATAGGAAAAATATCTCATCTGTAATAGTAATTTAGATAATAAACCAATTAAGAATTATCCTAACAAGTGTGGGATATACATGAAGAAAATTATAAACTTCACTGAATGACTTTTTCTTAAAAAAAAAAAAATCTATGTAGGGAGTCCTACTGTGTTTCTAGGAAGATGGGTATCATTAACCACTCTCTTCTAAATCATTTTTTTAAATTGCTATAAACTCAGTCAAAATATCAGATAACTTATTTGGATATTAAAAAATAATTCTAAGGCTAAACATAAAGAGAATTTAGCAGAAATTACAAAGATTTTTCTTTTGATAATTAGGTGGTAATTAGAAATTTCTCACTCCAGCTATTAAGCATATAGTAAAAAGCCAATAAGGCAGTATAAAAATGGCATAGGAATTAGCAGATAGTTTTATGGAAGAGAATATATAGTCCAGAAACACACCTTATTATACATGTCAATTTACTACACAATAAAAAGTATCATAAATTAACATAAAAACTATAATTATCTGTAAAGTAGTAATGAAATCCTTAGGTATTGGCATAAATATGAGTGAAGCAGGGATCTATTTAGAACATAACTTTACAATATTTGAAAATAAAAAAATCTAGAAGTAGTCAAGTGTGGAATACTTAAAATTACATATCTTTATACAAATTTTTCAATATCTCACTTTCATTTGGAACAATTTCTAAGCTTAGGTATAGTAAAAAAAATAAAGCAGCAGCAAGAAATATTTAGATGGGTGAATTTATATGGCAAATGGTTAATAATATTTGCATAAAAGAGATTGTTATATGACCATTATTTTCATAGATCTCATTCTAACTCGACTTCCATGTGCTGACTGGAAATGTAAACTGTTTTCTATCAGCTGTTCAGTGAATGCAGAGGTAGAGACTACATGTACCAAATCTGCCTAGACAATAGCGCCATGTTGTTGTGTGCCATCGAATCGGAACCGTCTCCCAGCCATCCTCCAGGAGGGTTCAGAAACACAGGAAGAGAGTGCCCATCTTTCTCCAAAGGAACAGCCAGTGGATTTGAACTGCCTACCTTCAGGTTGGTACCTCCTTATCACTAGAGCAACAGAACTCCCTATTGGGTCATGAGTCAACACTTCATTAAACTATTTCTGTACTTGCAGAAATGTCTATAATGAGCACGTATTAGTTTATAAACAGCACACCGTTAAAGGTAAATCTAGGTGCACGATATTTTCATATTTCAAAAGAAAAACAAACCCCAACCCACGGCCATTTGTGGCTTTCAACTCATACCGACTCTCCATTGGTCTCCAAGGATGTAAATCTCAGTGGGGACGTGACTGCCTGCCTTCCTCCTGCAGATCAGCTGCAATAGCGCCATAACCAGAGGTTTAAAAAAAAATGATAGAAGCTAGTGCTGGTAAGGATGAGGTGAAATGTTCTCCCATACATCGCTACTAGGAAAGCACATTCGTTCAAGTCTTTGGTTAATAGAAATCAAGAATCCTAAACGGCTTTATCCCCTTTAGCTATACAACTCTATTTCTGGTAATCTCTCCTGTGGCCGATAGAATAGTTCCTCAAAGTCCTAATCCTTGGAACCTGTGAATGTTCTTTTACTTGGCAAAAGGGATTTTGCAAGGTAATTAGGTTTCCAAAGGGTCAGTTCCAACTCGTGATGAACCATGTAAACAGAATGAAATGTGGCCTGGTCCTATGGCATTTTCCCCGGTTGTTGATATAGTTGAGTCCTTTTCTGTCACTCTGTCCCATGCCATTTCCATGCATACTCTCCTTCGCCAGTTATCCCTCCTTCCTGAAAATGTGGCCAAAGTAAATGAGTCAAAATCTTGAACAGAAGTATTTGGGGACACGAATTTGTAAGACTGGTTTCCAGTCTGTCACTCATACAAGCTTTATTCCTTAACAATGATTGCCATTGTTGTGATGGGACTTTCATGGGCTCATTTTAAAAAGTAGATCGCCAGGCAATTCTTCTCCAGTGGTTCACCGAGTGCCTACCAATCTGAAGGCCACATGTTAGAAGACAATGTTCCAATAGAGAATAATGTCCTATTGCTTTTCAGAGGGTTTTCAAGGGCCCATTATTTTACAAGCGGGGAGCAAGACCTACTTCCTGGCCTGTCATAGTCTGGAAGCTCTGCTGAAACCCCCATCCACCACGGGTGACCTTGCTTGTATTTGAAATACCAGTGACACAGCTTCCGGCATCGCAGAAACGTGCTAGGCACCACAGAACCACTCGACAACAGGCCATAAACCTTAAAGCTGAGGCCTTATCCGAAATTATTAAGGAAGGTCCATCCGTTTAGCTGGCAGCAGTGGAGATGAAGGCAGAGAGACCCCAAGTGTGAAGGAGAAGATGATCAGGGGACACAATCAGGGAACGTGGGTGACCTCTGGAAGCTGAGAACAAGCCCTGGACAACAACCAACCAGGAAATGGGCACGTCACTTTTTGCAGCTTCCAGGGCCTCCATTCTGCCCACAGCTTCAGAGAATTTGGAAACCAAGTCCTCCGGCGCGCCTCCAGTGAGGAAGCAGATTTGCTGATACCTCACTTTTAGCTCACTGAGACCTGAGTCAAGTTTGTGACTTACAGACCTATGAGATAATAAATGGATGTTTTTTTTAAGCCACAGAGTTTATGGTCATTTTTAATGGCAGCAATAGAAAGTAATAACTAATAGGATTAATTTTCATTTGATCACAAATTTGCCATATGACCTTGAGCAAAGCAATTTTCCTGCCTGACCTCATTTTGGCCAGCCACCTATGAAATAAATGGACTGGGCTAGTCAGGCCCTCCCCTAATAGGAGTGTGGCCTGGAGCAAGGGTGAGAATAAAGGCTGCATACGAAATGCCTAAATATTTAAAATTTCTAAGTCAGCATGTCATAAAACGTATTCTCCTCTCCCACAGTGACTGACAGTCACAAGACCAAAAATGAAATATAGGCCTAAACTATCATTTTTATATGACTGAAATCAGGAAATATCAAAGGTTCACTATTGCAATTGTCTAGGTTTGTTGTTGATGTGATGGCAATTTAAGGTGAGCAATACATTATAATGTACAACTAATACACTTTCATTTACTCCTTATCATTTGTTTTCATATGATTTTTTGCTTCAGCAAAGTCACAAGTTATGCTATTATTTGTTGTCGCTCTTGTTATGCACCATTGAGTTGGCTGCAACTCATAGAAACCCTAGTCATGACAAAATTTGTGTTCTCTCAATAGTATTGTCGACTTGAACAAGTGTTTTTCCGTGTTCTGGTGGCCTAGTGGGTAAGGAGCTGCGCTGCCAACCCAAAGACACCCACCAGCTGCTCTACAGAAACACCAAAGAACATAAATGTAAAATACTTTCATTTTCTAATAAACACCTCTTTGTCCCCTCTTAGATTCTAATCTATCTTCTAATATACCTAAACCATATCTAAATGAAATTTATTTCTTTTTTAAATGTAGTCAGTCATCATTCTTACTGCATGTTTGAATGTTGTTGTTGTTGTTGTTGTTATTAAGTGCCGTCAAGTCGTAGATGACTCATAGCGACCTTATGAACAAAAGACCTGAACACTTGGATAATTTTCATCATTTCTCCAACTTCATAGAGTTTCCAGAGGCAAGCTATTTCAGAAGTGGATTCTGTTCCTGTTACCAAGCTTGAATTAGGGAGAATATTATTTACTGTGCTTGTCTTAAACCCAAATAACTCAGAGATTTTGTTTTGTTTTGTTTTAAATACATTCTTTGGAGTAAAGCCTTTTCTTTTCCCCAAGAGGAAAACTTATGTGGACAATTCTCACAATCAAATCTCTTAAAGAGGGCCTTCCAGGCTGGCCTTTCACCCCTGGCCGTGAGTGGCTTTATAGATATTTCCAGGGATCATTTGACTGACTTTAAGAAAAAATCTGATATGTACTTCCTAGAGCTATTCCACTCTCAAGCAGATCCATAGAGTATGATACACGCTTTTTAACTGTTGCAAAAAAATTTTCATTATTACTGCATATGAGACTATATTTTCTCAAAATTAATAAAATTAAAAGACAGGTAATAATGGCCAAAAAAAAAGGTCATATGTTTTTTACCAAAAGTCTGTCTTGTACAATTTCCTCTGCCACATTTGTTAGACCCATTCACTTAGGTTTACCATCAACAATTTCTCAAAGTTAAATTAGGTGCTTAATTTTTACACAATCATATGTATTCTGATGAAAACAAAACTCTGTTCAATTTTCAGCAGTTAGTTCCCATCTATCTTAAGTCCAAAGTAAAATTTAAGAAACCTGTTTCACATTTCACACACTTCTCATCTAGATCTACATGCATAGAAACTGACTAAATGTTGCACACTGAAAAAAAAGGTTCCTCAGCTGCCAAGTGCAATTGTTAATTGTTGTGAGACTACCTACCGTGTTCATTTGTGAGGGCACCCTTGGAGTGCAAGGAGTAACAAGGGAAGGGATGCTTGCCAATATTGAAAAACTGTACTGACCACGAAAGACTTGTTACAATGTGCTGGTTGAAAAGGAGGGGTTTGAGAAGTTCATTAATTTGCTCTTTCTTATATACTTCCACAGCTCAAATCCTCGGTGTACCCTGAAATAGGGTCTATTTTCTTTGCTGTTAGTGACACCAACACTTTCCTGGTACTGGGACTTATTGGCTTTTTATTGTTAGAAGAAGAAATGTGAAGAAACATCTTCCTGGGGCCTGAACAGTGTTGATGATTTATATGGTGCCTAGTTGTCTGTGTGTTTGGTGCCGAGTCCAGTAATGGCTCTCAACCAAGGATATGTATTGCAATATTCTGTGAGTATTAGGAGAATGTGTCTAAACTGGGTTTTTATTAAACAATATCACTAATACCATAAACTAGAAATATCCTGCTGAAGATTATCCAGAAAAGACTTGAACTGACAGAGAACTACTAGAAATACAAGCTGGGTTTAGAAGAGGCTATGGCACTAGGGACAGTATTGCCAATGTCAGATGGATCTTGGCAGAAAGCAGAGAGTACCAGAGGAATGTCTATCTGTGTTTCATTGACTATGCAAAGGCTTTAGACTGTGTGGGTCACAACAAACTGTGGCTAACCTTGAGGAAAACTGGAATCCCAGAACACTTGATTGTGCTTATGCAAAACCTATACCTGGACCAAGAAGCAGTCTTCAGAACAGAGCAAAGAAGTATGCATGGTTCAAAATCAGGAAAGGAGTGCATCAGGGATGCATCCTGTCCCTGTACATTTTCAATCTGTATGCAGAACAGGTAATATGAGAAGCAGGGCTTTATGAAGAGGAGTGTGGCATCAAGAATGGAGAAAGACTAATTAACAACCTGCAATATGCTGATAACACAACCTTGCTTGCTAAAACGAAGGAGGACCTGAAGCACTTGCTGCAGAAGGTCAAGAACTGTAGTCCTCAATATGGATTGAAGTTTAATATCAAGAAGACAAAGATTCTTACCACTGGGCCAACTGGCAGCACCATAATAGATGAAGAAGAGATTGCAGTTGTTAACAATTACAGCTTGCTCAGCTCCACAATTAACACTCTTAACACAAGCAGGCAGGAAATCAAAAGGCCAATGGCATTGGGACCTCTCCAGAATGCTGAAGAGCAATGATGTCAGTCCAGATACAAAGGTGCACCTAATCCAGGCTATGGTCTTCTCAATTATTTGTTATGCTTCAGAGAGTTGGACAATGACTAAGGATGACAGAAGAATAGATGCCTTCGAGTTGTGGTGCTGGAGAAGAGCATACCATGGACTGCCTAGAAAACAAATAGGCCTGCCTTGGAGAGGGTGAAACCATGTATCTCCTCAGAGGCTAGGATTTTGAAGCTCCACCTCACATACTTTGGGCACGTGTCCAGGAGAGATAAATCCTTGGAGAAGGACATCATGCTTGGAAGGGTGGACAAACAATGCAGGAGAGGAAAACTCTGGAGGAGATGGATTGATACAGTATCTGGGGCGATGGGGTTGGGGTGTCGGAGTTAGTGAGACTGGCTCAGGACAGGGAAGGGTTCAGAGCTGCTGTACATTGCAAATCACTGTACATTGCAGGTGACTCAACGGCACATAACAATAATAACATATTGTAACAGATTTGGGAGCAGGAGTGGCATCTACTTCCTAAACAACATGCCTCGAGAAACTCTATGAACTTTGGTGAATGTCGATAGTTGTAGAGGGGCTTCAGGCCTTTTGTTCAGGGGTTGCTATAAGTCATGCTCGACCTGAAGGCAGTCAACAACAACAACAACAACAACTTAGGGAGAGGTAAGAAAATGTGCAACAATAAAAAAAAAAAAGTAAAACATTTTCAATTTTTTTTAAAAAAGGACGCTCACAATGGAACTGAGCAAGAAAAAGCATCATGATAAATAGAATAATTGTAATGTCAGCTATTTCACTCTATTTGGATCCACAATCAATGTCCTTGGAAGCAACAGTCAAGAAGTCAAACAACACATTCCACTGGGCAAATCTGCTGCAGGATGATGAAGGTGCACATTACTCAAGTCATGTTCAAGTCAAGTTCAATTGCTTCATACTCATGTCAAAGCTGGACCATGGCAGAAGAACTGATGCATTCAAACAGTGGTGATAGTGAAGAGTACTTCCAGAAGAATAAACAAGTTAACCTTATCAAAGGTTATAGAAATGTTTACACACAGAAAGAATCCACCTAAAATTATTTTAGGGAGGGCGATGTGGGAGAAGGAGAAAAATAATGGACAGAAAACAAACTTTCACTGAGAAAGGTGAAGGGAAGACATTATGGGATGAATGGTATTGTTTGTATTATAATGGTATTGTTTGTATTATAACTGATTTTATGGAACAGAATGTGCATGAATTATTGGGAAAAAACCCCCTCCTCAACGTATTTTGTAAGCTTTCACTCAAATTACAATAAAAAAGACAACCAAAATGCTCCTTAGGGGTGAAGATGACAAGACTTTGTTTGCCTCACTGGCTTTGTGACATGTCACAAAGAGAAAACCGTATTTGGTAGACTGTCAGTAGAAAAGAGGAAAATCCTCTGCGAGTTGTATTGACAAGCTACCAAGACAATGGATTCAAATTTACCAACAATCAAGATCCAATTTGCCAACTTTACAAGATTCAGCATCGTTTCATGAATTTACTGTGAGCCGGAGCCAACACAGCAGTAATTAAAAACAAGAACACAGAGAATCCATTTTTATTATTATAAAATACTTTGGTAAAACATAATCACCTTCCTCCCATATTTGAATTACATTTACATCGAATTTGAAACCTTGATGAACACTGTTGTTGCTATATGCACTTGAGTCTGAACTGACTCTTAGCTGACCGTCTAGCAAGATTCCAAGGCTATAATTCACATCGGCGGAGATTGTCTGATTTTTATTTTTTTTATAGAGCAGCTGCTAGATTCAAACATTAGAAATTACCCAATTTATCTTCTTCATTTCTCCCCCCCAAAAATCTATATACCATACAATGGAAGTGCCTTAGACTCAAAAGCAGAAAAGGGCTTTTCTTTCTATCTGACTTGTAGTCTTATTATCATTTTCTGTTGATCATGCTTCTATTAGGTTAATGAAAGTAAGTGGAATATTAAGGAAAAGGCAAGGATTTGTATAAAATTAGACGTTCTAGTACTTGTATTAGACCACTCATAATGGTTCAATGATTAAACTCTCAGATCCTGACCACAAAAGGTCAATGGTTTGAAAACACCAGTGGATCTTAGGGAGGAAAAATGGAGCAGTTTGCTTTCATGACAATCTACAGCCTTTGAAACACTATGGAGCAGTACTATTCCATCCTATAGGATCTTACGAGTTGGAATTGACTCAACAGAAATGGTTAGTACTTGTACTAGAAGGATGAAGATTAAAAAGCGTTGACTAGAATATTTTATAACTTTTTTTAAAAGATGAGAAACTTAGAATAAGTAAATATACAGAAATCCAAATCTGAGAGAGGCTACCAGGCATGGGAGGGAAGGGAAGCAAGAAGACTCTCTGCTTAGCCAGCAAGGAGTTTCCATCAATGGAGAGGGAACATATGACAATGAATGTTGCTGGTTAATGCAGAACAGAACTAATACAAGCAGCTCCCACTGAATTGTGTAAGCAGAAGGAAAGCTGAATTAGAAAATGTGTTACCCGTAGTTTTACAACCTTAAATGATGTTTTAAAACAAGTACTGGTACTTGAAGCAAGTGAAATTTTCTAAAACTTGAATTTTCTGGTTCCTCATTGTTTCACCTGTGTTCCTAATTTAATCTGAGGGGTAAACTATGCCACAGGTTAAATGTTTGAGTAAAACTTTTTAGGAAATGAATGACAGGAGACTCCAGTGAAACCAAATAAAGTAAAAACCTTTCAGAGCTTCAGATACTAAAAAGCTACTTAGACAAAAGAAGAAATTTAGAGATGAGATTTTTTTCATAGAATTTCAATTAAGTTTGACAGCTGTTTCATTACTGGATTTGATATATTGTAATAATGCATTGTAAAATGATAATCCTTTTATCAATAAAAAAGGGCCTATAATTTAGGTAATGAGATCCTCATGTAAAATCTAATTTTTGAAATATCATTATTTCCCCACTTTTGTAATGACTTTCATGTAAAATGTTAAGAAAATATGTAACTAAAACATTGAAAGAATAAGACAATTTACACAAGATGAATAATGAAATTCTATAATAGCTGTGGTGGGAGAGACCTAACTTCTCTGTTCTCGTTCTAATTTGAGCTCATTTATTGGAAACAGGCAACTAATCTTCATAGTCGCAAAAATCTAATTTAACCCCAGGCTCAAGTAAATGCTTAAAGGAACAATATCAGTAACACAGACAAATGATTGAATGGAAATTACCAAACTGAATGCACAAGCTTTTACAACTTAAAAGGTTGTTTTGGGGTTTTTTTTTCCCCCCTTTTTAAATCTTTTTTTTAAAAATTAATTTTAATGAAAATTT
>NW_006399766.1:26930276-26933431 GCF_000299155.1 Elephantulus edwardii
AAATCTTTTTTTAAAAAATTAATTTTAATGAAAATTTACAGAGACTTTGGATTTCCATTCATTCATTGTTGCACTTTTCTCCCTGCTGCCCCCCCAGTACACTCTTCTCTTTGAAAACTAAAAGTTCCCCCATTGTTTTACAATCCCTCCCCCCAGGTCCACTTCACTATGCAGCCTTCACTCTGGACTCCTGTCATGACAAAAATACCTAATCACATATCCCTTTTAAACAGTTTTCCCCCTCATCTGTTTCAATGCAGTATACATTATTTATCCCATCTTTCTTAGTCTTCCCCCAACCCCAATGTCAGTCAACAGGTTTTACAACAACAACAAAAAATTTGACCAGAATTACAACAGTTTAGCTATAGGAATGCCTTTAGAGTTTATTATTTTATAGAGCTAGAATGAGAAAGCTATCAGCAAGGTCAACCAAAATCACCATGACAGAACTTATACTAGAAATTGTGGCCAAAGGATGCAGGAGACTCGACAATGGCCAAAGCCAGAACGATGTGAGTGAGAAAATGAGAAATACTGGATTATGTACCCAAGTAATAAATAAATATTCATGAGTCCTTGCTAATATAAACATATGATTGATTTTTTTAAAAAAAAGATCAATGGAGAAAGAGATAAATCTCTCAGGCAGAAAAATTCCAAATACCCCACCTTTAAGGAGGTGGAAAATATCCTTAAGTATATAGCGATTTCCTTCCATAGAATACAGTATGAAACCAAAAAAGTCAAGTCTACTGCTGTCAAGTCGATTCTGATTCATGACAACCCAACAGGAGGTTTCCAGACCACAGATACTTGCAGGAAGAGACTGCTTCCTCTTACTCTGGGAGCTAACTGGTGGACTGGAATTGCCAAGCTTTTGGTTCGTTCTTCATAGATGGCATCCTTATGTCCTCTCACAGCTCATTGGGTCTTCCATCATTAGTATTCAATGCCTCAAACCTGTTCATGAGAGGACTTTTCAATCTAGGTATAATAGACTCAAGGGCTCAAGGGCCCTTGGTTCTTATAAAGTTATTTTCATTTTCTTTAGCTTCAGCTTGAACTTGCACTTGAGTAGTTGATGGTATGCTCCACAGTCTGCAAATGGCCTGGTTTTGATTGTTGATATTGAGCTTCTCCAGTGAGTTTTTCCACAGATGTAGTCAATCTGACTCCTGTATAGTCTACCAGGTGAGATCCATGTATATAGTCACAATTTGTGCTGTTGAGGTTTTTTTAAAAGTATTTGGGATGAATAAATCATTGATGGTGCAAAATTCAATCATTTGAGCTCCAGCCCCGTTTCTGTCAACAACCCTATAATTTCTGATTATTAGTCGATGTTCCTTGTTTCTGACACTTGCATTCCAGTCACCAGGGTGATTCTTGGAGGCAAGAATGGTGAAACTCCATTTCCTATATTTTGGCATATTGCTAGGAGGGGCCAATTCCTAGGAGAAGGGCATCATGTTGGAAAGGTGGTGGGCACCTCCACAAGAAAAGACTGATAACCTCAGTTACAAAATGGGCAAAAGACATGGAAAGAATTTTCACAGAGGAAGATATTCAAATGGCAAACAGACACATGAAGAAATGCTCCAAATCACTGGCAATAAGAGAGATGCAAATCAAAACCACACTGAGGTACTATCTCACTCCAGTAACAGTTTCAAAGTTTAACAGGGCCGCAATTAATGGATGTCAGAGAGGATGTGGTGAGAAAGGAACTCTTATACATTATTGGTGGGATTGTAAGATGGTACAACCACTCTGGAAGGCAGTTTGGTATTGCCTCAAAAATCTTAACATAGAAATTACATATGACCCAGCTACTCCATTGCGTGGAATATACCCTGAGAAAATGAGAACTGAGGGTAAAAAGGAGACTGGAATACCAATGTTCATAGCAGTATTATTCACCATCACAATAACGTGGAGATGTCCAACCACACATGAATGGATTGAGAAGGTGTAGTACATTCATACAATTAAATACTACACAACGCACAGGAACAATGATTTTGCAAATTACTACCTAACTTGGGAGGGACTAGAAAGCATTATGCTGAGTGAACCAACTCAGTCTCACAAAGAGAAATACTGTATGAAACTATTGTAAAATGAGTACGAGTATCCAAGGGGGTTGGAGGGTGGAAGCAGAGGGGTGAGAATGGGAAGGGGATATTAATCATTGGGTTGTGAGGGTGAAGGAAATGGGAAAGATCTTATGTGAAAAACAATGTACTCAAATTTGTAAATAAATAAATCAGTATAAAAAAATTATTAAAAAAAGAAGAAGACGTTCAACAAGATGGATTGACCCAGTGACTGCAACATTGAGCTTAAGTGTGTGGTAGACATGAAGACGGCACAGGACAGGGCAAGGTTCAGACCTTGTGGCGCCATGAGTTGTACTTGACTCGATGACACCTAACAAGGACCACCTTTTGTTTAGTAACTAAATATTATGCCAGTGACTTTATAGTGGAGAACCTAACAATTACAACCTCAGTCAGGTGATCATGATCAACTTCAAGAGAAACAAGTCATGTTGATCGCATGTTCCCTTGATTAGATTTGACTGGACATAAATTCTATCTCTATTGTCTTTCTCTTCCAAATCTATGTTGTACTGTAGACTGTGAACTGACCCACAACTAAGCCTCCAGAGGGTTTGTAGAGGCAGTAAATCAAGTGAGAGTTGATCGCCCAACTTTCTCCCACAGTGCAACTGGTGGATTTGAACCAAATACCTTTACATTGGCAGCACAACGCCTTACCACTAAGCCATCAGAGCTTACCTTAGTTATGTTAGCCAGAGGAAAGGCAAATAACAAAGAGAGGTATCCTGAAAAATACCTAACCGTCCTGAAGAACATTATGCTATATGAACTAACTCAGTCCCATAAGGATAAATACTGTATAAGACCTTTATTGTAGAAATAGAAAGGTAACTAGTAAAACCTGTGTGAGGATCCCAGGTGGGGAAGGTAGGAGCTCAGGGTGAGGCTGGGCAGGGGAGTAATCATAGGGTGACACAATCTGATGGGTAAAGAGAAGGTAAAGGAAATGGGAAAGATCCTGTGCGAAAAACAATGTATACAAACGTAAATTATATTTGGGGTTGGGGGTGTGGTTGGGGGATGTGGGGG
>NW_006399766.1:26933531-26993396 GCF_000299155.1 Elephantulus edwardii
ACCAATGAGGGAGTTTATCTTTTGCTTTTCAAGGAGAGGAGCAAACAGGGGGGGAGGGAGGGGGTGGACGGGGAGAAGGTGCAACAATGAATGAATGGAATTCCAAAATCTCTGTAGATGTTCATTGAAATGAAAATAAATAAATAAATTACAAAAAAAAATTAGAAAACCCCAAAATAGTATAAAATAAAATTTCATCTAAAAAAATCCCTAATCATCCAATAACTAAAGGTCATCAAAACCAAGGAAAATTGGAAAATCTGATATGGCCAAAAGAAACCCCAAAAGATATGACCATTGAACATAAAGCATTATTGTGGACCAGAAAAAAAAAAAAGAAGATTGTTCTTAAAAATCTGAGTAAAAGATGGAACTTAGTTAATAATAATACATTAATATTGGTTCATTAATTGTGATAAATGTGTCCTGTTACCATGATATTAATAATAAGGGAAACTGAGTGTGAGGCATATAAGAACTCTTCGTCCCGGCTCCCGAGTTTTTCTGTAAATCTCAAACTGCTTTGCAGCAGAAGAGATTGGTCAGGGAAGAAAATATATACACTGTTGAAGCACAGATGTAGCTTCAGTTTCTGACAAGGCTGCTGATCTTCCGCCGCAAACTGAACCCGCAAAATGCATCAGAGACAAAGATAGGTCAGTGGGACCGAGAAACTAACTAAAAATAGTGAGACAAGACAAGCAAGCCAGTAGGTCATTAGGTTTCAGTAGGCTGTGTGGTGCCCTGAAGTAGCCAGGAGGCTGGAGTTTTGCTTTAAAGAAAGAAAATAACACCAGATAAAAATAAAAGCAAAATAGGGTTTGACAATATTATTGATAGTGAAACTACTAACAAATGTGGTCAAGATAAATGCAGGACAGATGAAACACAATGAATTAAAGAAAGAGAAATAAGTACCTACCCACAAAGCAAAGATTTTTCAAATTAGAAAATAGCTTTATGAACCAATTTATGACAATAAACTTGAAAATTTAACAAAAAGTAAACAATTTCTAGAAAGATAGGAAATACTCGTAGTAACATAGTTCACAGCTTCCCAAAATACTGCGTGAGCAAGTCCACCCAGGGGTGTGCTTGAAGAAAGGCCTAGTGATAGATTTTTCAAAGTTCACAGCCATTGAAACACTACAGACCACAGTCCCACTCTGATCTGATACACATGAGGTCACCTTAAGTGAGAACTAATTCAATACCAACTGCTTTTGTTTGTTTCTATTTTTATAAAATGTAAAAAGTGTTGTTGTTGTTGTTGTTATGTGCCACCAAGTCACCTGCGTGCTACATAGTAGTGAACTAACTCAGTCCCATAAGGCCCAATACTGTTTAAAACCATTATTGTAGAACATGTATGAGGATTCAGGGGGGAAGAGGGTGGAAGGAGAGGGGTGCAGGGGATGGGGTTAATCAGAGGGTTGCACAATTTGATGGGGGGGGGGGAAGGAAATGGGAAAGATCCAGTGTGAAAAACATTGTATTCGACCTTTGTAAATAAAACAGTATAAAAACAAACAAAAAGCACCTTTCTAAATAAGCCTGATGTCACGCCGTATATTCTTTATGACACTTCTTCTGTAGCAAAGCATACTTACATTCGCTTAAATAATCAAAAACCTGAGACTCAGAAAAGTTTAGTAATTGAGCCTACGTGTCTCTCAGAGGGTGAAAGGAAGGGTTAAGGCATTAGTGCAGAGCCCATACACGGGTTCATTCAGTCCCACTGTCTCCCAGGTAAGACTGATACTGCTCATTTATTTGTTTTTAGTATATGCAATTTTGTGAGTTTGTTTTTCTAACTGAATTATAGGAGGTTGTTTAATCACATTGATTCACTAAACTTTTCAGAGTTTTACCTTCAGAATTATCCGGAGGAATAGGCCAAATAGATCCACTTCATTCCTGTTTCATTCTGGAGGACGCTGATGTTTGGAGTTGGTGGAATGAATCAGAACGCTGATGCCTCAGGTTTTTGGATAAAGGGAATGCAGTGAGGAATAAAGCTTCCCAAACAGGGAACATATTTACTGATGAGTCTAGCAGTTGACGTGCATATGGTCCATAAGATGTTCAAGCTAATTCATTTGCTCTGTACATTTGTTAAATTTGATCAATGTGGAACTTCTTATCCGGAGGGAATTTTGTTTCCAGAAAGTGCCAGACAGCGTGCATTTGATCAGCTCTGCTAAGTCCTCACCTAGAATATGTCTGTTCTTCAGATCTGCAGGTTCTAATCAAGTTTAATTGTCAAACACAATTCATATGATCCCTCTGGGTTCTTTTCACTACAAATAGATTTCAATAAGTGTTTTCTAGTGAGACTAATTGTCCTTTCTACGATGGCCCTCTTGATAGATTGATAGACACCATCAAGCATGCAATTTTATCAGTTAGTACTAACATTTGGGCAGTTAACATTTTTCTCTGCTTAAATTTGTACATTTTTTAGTATTTTATTACCGATACTCAGCCAAAAGAAAGAGAAATGCATGCGTTTGGCTATTTACACTTCTGAAGCATATTTTCCACTGCATGCCATTTATTCTGCTAAATCCTGGTAGACCAAGATATTAATATCAGTAGGCCTGGCTGAAGACTTGGAAAAATATAAAGATAATAAGGCAAACTTGAAACAATGCCAAGAGTCGTTCAATAAAAATGCCACTAACTGGAAGTCTGGGTATTGTGAAGAAAACCATAATCCCGATTAGGCCCTCATTTCCTCCAAGTGTGTACCTCCTTTAACATCTTTAAGTGCCTCTGGTGACCTAGTGCGTAATGTATGGGGCCGCTAACCAAAAGATCAGTGGTTCAAATCCACCAACCACTCTGCTAGGGAAAGATGCGCAATCTCCTCGCAGAGAAATGTATGGCTCCAGAAATCCAATGGAGGGTCCTGATGCGTCACAGTGAAACCGACAGCACTGGGTTTTGGATTGGTTCTACAGTCTTAAGGGCTCATTTCTTGATGTCTTTTTAGCGCACCATGTTCCAGAGAAAATGGAGATTTCAGGATATGCACAATATAACTTGTTTTCTGTTAAGATGTGACTCTGAGCACATCCACTGCCACTGAAGTGATTTCAAACTTATGCAGAGTAGAACTTCCAATAAGGCTTCCAAGGGCTTCTTTACGGCAGCAAATGGCTACATCGTTTTTCTGTAAAGCAGCTGGTGGGTTGGAACCACTGACCTTTTGGACAGCTGCCATGCACGGGAAACACTGTGCCAGCAGGACTTCTTAATGACTATCAAAACCCAAACAAAGTGTCTTGCCGTGGAGTCAGTTCTGTCTGATGGTGACACTCACTGCAGGACGCGGTAGCACTGTCCATCTTGCTTCCAAGTCTGTCACCTTCATGGAGCCGACTTGACTGCTTCACCGTTGCTGCTGTGGCGCGGTCAGTGGGTTTGAACCACTGATCTTCTCGTTAGCAGATGACTTCTTTCGCACTAGAACTCCTTAGCAAATACATAAAGTAAAACAAAACCCCACTGCTATTGAGTCAGTTCTGATTCATAGTGATCCTCCGTCCGTTTTCAATGACTCTAAGTCTTTGCAGTTGGAAAGTGCCCATTTTTCTTCTGTGGAGCACCCGATGGCTTTGAACCACCAGTCGGTCAGTTAGCAGCCCAACTCTTAATACGCTCACCAGCAGGTCTCCTAGGAACCCTGTCTCTTCTCATTCTGAATTAAAATCAACTTATCACTGAGGCTCCATTGGGTTTCCAAGGCTGTGAATCATATGGAAGTGACTGGCCTTCTTTTTCCTTCTGAGCCTTTGGTGGATCCAAACGACCAATAAAATGGTCTCATAGGGTTTGCAAGCCACACCCCCTCTTCTGCTTATCCGCTGGTATGGATTACCATCAGTGCCTAGATAGCAACAGCAAAATAGATGAACGTTGAGACAAAGTGAATTGAATAGGAAAACAAATTGAAACCTGGAGTGAGGTTAACACACGTAATAGTATAAGCTAGGAGACTTAAAAGTGTGTAGGTTCCTGAGTGGAGGAGAGAGTACTGGGATCGCCAAATAAAAGCTTGTCCCTGAGGGGGGAAAAAATGCAACGTGGTCCCTAAAAAAGAAGGGACTGTATTGCTAATGGTTATTTTGTTTCCACACAGAAATATTCTAAGTTCAAGAAAAATCAAAACAAAAACCAATCATTTGCTTCTGTTTAATTAAACTATACAAATCTATCTATATTTCTATTTCATTAATTAATCTGAATAACATAGTTATAATTCCAAAATAAATCCATGCACAATATTTATCACAGCTTTATTTACAATAGCAAAAAATAAATAAGTAAACAGGAACCAATCTGAATTTATAACAATAGGTTAGCCAAGAACATCCATGCACCAGACTGTTTTTCAACTAATTAAAAATGTACTGTAAAAAATATTTATGCTACTTGAAAATGTTCATGCAACTAAGTGTAATATAAAATAGTGTTATATTATGACCTGAATTCTGTTTTTAAGTTCTATTTGAGCATACTGAAGAATAAAAAAAAATTCTGAAAAGATTTAGCCAAAATTTTATATAGCTATCTTTGACCTATAACACAGATGGTTTTTCTTTCTTTTTTTTTTATGTGTATATGTATCTACCTCTCTTTTTCTCTGTCTCTCTCACTAGGTTGTTGTTACTATGTGCCAGCAAGTTGGAACCAATTCCTAGCAGACCCTCCAGTGGATTTTCACAGGCAGTAAATGGCATGGGAAGAGATGGCCCGTCCTTCTCCCATGGAACAGCTGGGGGACTCTCTCTGTCTCTCTTTCTGTGTCTGCCTTTCTGTCTGTCTGTCTCTTCTCTCATATATATATATATATCAAATGGCATGCCTTCGGGATTGCAGCATAGCTTCTTGCCACTAGGCTACCAGATATATATACATAATATATAACTATAAAATTAATATTATAAAATTAATGTAATTAATATTAAATATATTTGTATGTATATGGAAGCAGGAGCGGCATCCACTTCCTAAACAACATGCCTCTGGAAACTATGAACTTTAATAAATGACGAAACTTATAGAAAGGCTTCAGGCCTTTTGATCATAGGGTCGCTATGAGGTGTGCTCAACTCGACAGCAATCAACAACAATAACACATATATCCAATTTTTCAAGCATTTCTTTGCAACTAACATGTCATATTTCTGTAGAAACCCCCCTCAGTAACTTAAAATTCATCTGAAGGAGAGATAAAGAATGTTTCCTCCTTATATGTTGAGTATTTCCTTATACGTGTTAAAAGTCATACATTCTATGTACTGAAATGAATGGATTGGGCTAATTGAATCAAAAGATTATCCAAATGCTAGATCGAATGCACAAATCCAGGTTTTCTTCTTTCCTGTTTTGTTCACCTACTTCTGTAACACACTGCCAATCAGCTATGAAAGTTAATGAAATAATATTGAGTTAAAAAAAAAAAACCCATAATTTCAGCATTGTCATTCAGAATATCTTAAAGGGAGCAAAGTGTGTATCCGTTCTCTCATAATTATAAAAATTTGGCTACATATTTTTCAATCTTTTCCAATATGGTAAATGAAAATAGGAAGAGGAACAGTTAAAACGCACTTAAGGCCATGGTCATGATGCTGAGGTGTGCGGTTTGCTCAAGTAAAAACATGGTGGATGGATGAATTAACATACATATATAGAGGAAAAGATGTTATATATGAAATGCTTCAACAGTTTGCCATGTCCACTGAACAATTATAAGCATATACATATCACTAAAATCATACTGTCAAAATCATCAATTTTTGGCTTGTTTCTCACATTAAATTCTGAGCTACTTAAGGTAGAATCCAGGCTTTTCCACAAAGATTTCTTCAACCCTTAGTACAGTGCCTGCTATCTAATAAGAAGTCAGTACATATTGAAGACGACATTAATGGCAATTAAGCATTATAGAGATGCAGCGCAAGCTTAAAAAGAGTGAAGTGAGTTCATAGCATTATTTACATTTGGGTATTTCTAAAAACTCAATGTCAATCGTGATGCAGCCACTGGTTGTGCCTAATACATCATTTTCATGCATTCTACTACTGAAAATATGAAATTTATGATAACACATCAAAAGCTGCAGGGTTGTAACAGCTCTGGAAACTAAGGATATCAATAAATAATATGCCAATCTCCAGCAAAAATTATCCTTAGAACAGATGGTCACAATTGAAATCATTTAATTAGTAGCCAACTCATGCTTAGCCCTCTGAAACAGGAAAAAAATATCACAAGAGGAGGAGAAAAAAAGGTTCCATCCACCCACACTTCATATCCCAACATCTGAGGATCGGAGCACCAACTTAAGGACCACAAGCATCAGCCCTCACGTAGCTACTTCCCGGAAGCCACCTTCTGCCAGACCCTGTCTTTCCTTTTCACACCAGCTCGGTTCTCAATGTAAAGATTACCAAACACATATACACAGCATGCAACGATGAAACAACTGTTGTAAGTATAACTCAAGACAAGAAAATAGTATAGGAGCTAAAGGCAGTCATTTTATAGGCTAGCCATGTGGCACATATGCTAAGTCAACATCTTTTTAAAATAAGGAACATTTGACAGAAATAGAAATAGTAGGCAGTTCTGGTGGTGTGCTGGTAAGGAGATGTGTTTAAACTCCAAAGGCACAAGGTTCAAATCCACCGTGGGAGAAGGATGGACAATCCCCTCCTACTGCCTTTGGAAACGTTCGAGAGAGTCAGCCCTAGACTGATTGTAACATGACAACACACAACAACAGTAAGATTAATATAATGAGCAAATAAAGAGATGCCTATTGCAGTTCAGACTGATTTGTAATGAATTTGCAATTCTTATAATTAAAAAAGTAAGATTCCAGGAAATCTACAACTGTTATTGTTGCTGTTGTTATGAGACAACAAGTCACCTGCGACTCATTGTTGTTATGTGCCGTCGAGTCGTTTGCGACTAATAGCGACCCTATGTACAACAGCCCTAAACCCTACTCTATGCTGTACCAATCGCACTGTCTCTGACACACCCATTCCGATTACCCCAGTCACTGAATCAATCCACCTCATAGAGGGCCTTCCCCTCCTGCATTGTCCCTCCACCCTCCCAAGCATGATGTCCCTCTCCAAGGACCTGTCCCTCCTGGCAACATGCCCAAAGTATGTCAGACAAAGCCCCAGAATCCTTGCCTCCAAGGAGTAGCCTGGTTTAACCCTCTCCAGGATGAATCTGTTGGTTTTCTTGGCAGTCCATGGTACATTCAATACTCTTCTCCAGCACCACAGCTCAAAGGCATCAATTCTCCTTCTGTCCTCCCTAGTCATTATCCAAGTCTCTGATGCATAACAAGTGATTGCAAAGACCATGGCCTGTATCAGGCGCACCTTAGTCTCCAGAGACACACCGTTGCTCTTGAGTACTTTAGAGAGTGTGACTTTAGAGAGTGTGAATCATAGTAACACTATATATAACAGCTCTGAAGTCTGTCCTGACCTGAACCAGTCTTACTGACTCCAACACACCTACCGCCATTGCTCCAGTTACTGTATCCATCCATCTCATCCAGGATCTTCCTCTCCACTGTACCTCCACCCTTTCAAGCATGATGTCCTTCTCCAAGGCCCAAAGTATATGAGATGAAGTTTTGAAATCCTAGCTTCCAAGAAGAAACTTAGTTCCACCCTCTCTAAGACAAACCTATTTGTATTCATGGCAGTACACGGTATGTTCAATACCCTTCTTCAGCACCACAACTCAAAGACATCTTCTGTCATCCTTGGTCCTTGTGGCCTGGTGAGCAAGGAGTTGCACTGCCAAACTAAAAGCACGGCTGGCATCCAACAGCTTCTCCAAGGGACCAAGCTAGGCAATCTCCTCCCATACGATTTATTGCCTCTGAAAACCCACTGGAGGGTCAGTTATGCATCCGTTTGACTTGATCGCACATAACAATAGCATAACAATGGAGATAAATCAAGTGTAAACATTGCTGATCTATTCTATAGAGCAGAAAAAAAGGGATACTTTTATAAAGGCATCTGTAAAACAATATTGTGAACATGCTAGCCACAGCCCCTTTCAAGAAACTCAATAAATTAGAAAAATTGTTGCTGTTATTGTTGTTAAAGTGCCGTAGAGACCCTATAAACAAATTATCTGAACCCTGTTCTATAACTATTGTCATTTCTCTAGGAGTCATAGAGTTTCCAAAGACATGTTGTTTAGGAAGTGGATGCAAATCCTGCTTCCAAGCCTGTCCTAATCTGGGAGTTCTAACAAACCCTGTCCACCACGGGTAACCAGTGTGACATTTGACACACCAGTGGCACAACGTTCAGCATCACAACAACCCCAAGGTACCTCAGTACAGCAAACTGACAGACCAGTGCTGTAACCACTTAGAAGAATGTTCTTCCCAAACACAATTAACACCAGACCCAAGGGCCCAACTGACTTTTAAAAAAAAAGGCCCACCCACCAGGTCCTGATTGACTTAAACAAGATCTGTTAGCTAAATCCAGTAAATCCAATCAGTTCACACACGATTGTGAACAAAATAAAACCAACCAATCAGTTTACAGCCGAGTTCCAACTATAAAAAGAGAACCTACCCTCCGTTGTCCAACTGCTGTTGTTGTTAGGTGCCACTGAGTTGACTATGACTCAGAATGACGCTATGAACAACAGATCCGAACCCTGTCCTGTTCTGTGCCATCCTCACATTCCCTGACGCCCCTTGCTGCAGTCACTATGCCAATCCATCTGGTTGAGGGGCTTCCTCTCTTTTGCAGACTCTTTACCTTCCAAGAATGATGTCCCTCTCCAAGGAATAACCTCTCCTAGCAGCATGGCCCAAAGTATGTGAGGTAAGGGTTTATCATCTTTGCCTCCAAGGAACACTCTGGCTGTGTGTTTTCTAAGGCTTATCTATTCATTCTTTTGACAATCCGTGGGATATTCAGTACTCCTCTCCAACACCACAGCCCAAAGGCATCAATTCTTCTTCCATCATCCTTATTCATTGCCCTTGAAAAGGGACATTTCTATATATACAGGAATATATAGGTCTCTATCTCATTCCTCTCTCTCTCTCTCTCTCTCTCTCTCAGTATATAGATTTGCACTGCAATCCTGGAGGCACCCAGTTCAAGGCCGCCAGATGCTCCATACGAGGATAGACAATTACCTCCCATGCGATTAACTGCCTCTGAAAACCCGCTGGAGGATCAACTATGGGTCGGTTCTGACTTGATGGTACACAACACCACCACCACAATAAATGCAGAGAGAGAGAGAGAGAGAGAACACGAACAATCTTCTCTCACACACGGGAGGTGATTGCCCAGCCTTCTTCCATGGAGCAGCTAGTGGCCTCGAACCAGGTGTCTTTAGGATTGCAGGGCAGCTTCTTGCTGCTAGGCCACCAGAGCACTGTGTGAGACAGTGTGAGTGTGTGTGTTTGTAAGTATTACTGCCTCTGAAAACCTGCTGGAGGGTAAGCTATGGGTCAGTTCCAACTCTCTTTTGCTCTCTCTGTATAGATAGATGATAGATAGATAGATGATAGATAGATAAATAGATAGATAGATAGATGATAGATAGATAATATAGATAAATATATAGATTTGAGAGAGACAGAGACAGAGACCGAGAGAGGAAAGAGAGGTACATATAAAACTTCTGGTTTTTCTACTCAAACTCATGCCTGATTTTTCTGATAGTAGACTGCAAAACCGTGCTTCTCCAGTAACAAAAACATTTAAAATAGAACGTCCCTACATATTTTGGGAAAGAACTCTCTAATAAATAAATGCTGAGTTGAAAAACAAGCTAAAATTGTAGCATTAAAGTTCATAATTTTTTTAAAAATAGCAAAATATGTGTATCTGTCCTCTGAAAACTGTGCCTCATTGAATATACAAATTTTCTTTTGCTCCTTGCTGACATGACAAGTGAAGAACTGTACTGTGTTATTGTTTTAATTTGCATTACTTTATTCATGAGACTGAACAAGTTATGTACATTTATTAACCACGGTTATTAGAGAAAACAAGATATATAAGAACACTTTCTATTGGATTTTAACATTGTACTTAATGATGAAAAATTAAATGAGAATAAGAAAAACAGTGTCTTGAAAGTGTAGCCAAGACAATAACATGTTATATTGTAAGTAATAATAATAATAATAAGTATATATATTGGAGATTAGCGTACACAATTGTTTCAGTTCCAAATTTTATGATGCTAATTAGAAAATAAACTGAAAGCTATTAAACTGAATAGGAGTTATACATTTCTCATTCATGCAGTTGTAAAAATAATTAAAAACAAATCTGAGAGATGTGAAAACATTGAAGCATCAGATAAAAACTTTGACGCAGTGGCTGCAGGGAAGAGAGTCGAGGACTCCGATACAGTCATTGCGTCATTCTGTCATTGCTATACTTCTACATTGCTGGTGGCCTCCTCTCTGTCCCTCTAAGAACATAGCAGCCCATCCTGCTTCAGCACCTTTTTCCTCTGTTGTACTGACGGGCTATGCGGTGGATGTTCCGCTCATAGTGAGCCCGGGTAGCAGCAGCAACCACACGTGACAGAGTCAAAGGGCTCCCAAAGGTTTTCTTGGCTGTAATCTTTCCACAGGCAGATTGCTGCGTCCTTTTCCTTTGTAGCTTATGAGTGAGTTTGAACCACCAATGCAGGCAGTAGCTTAACTATTGCACCTCCAGGGCTCCCTCCCTCTACCCTCTACCCTCTACCCTCTACCCAAATCTTGTCTTCCTGTTTGTTATTTACCTAGCTTCCTTCTGCGCATTCATATCAATGTTTATCTCTTCCGAATGCTTCCTTAAGCATTCCACCTAGAATCCTCAACTCCGCTAAGATAGATCACTTTTCTCTGTGCCAGTGAGTCTCAGATTGGGTATCAGATGTAGGACTATCCTCTGACAGTGTGTTAGAGGGCTCCCTCCAAATTCACGGAATTTAAAAACTCTGGGCGTGAGGGCCTTTTACCCGTGTTTCATGCAGCCCTCCAAAGAATAAAGGACTATGTCTGGGACAAAGTGCAACCCGAGTTGCAAGGATGGGGAAACTTTCTCTCACATATTTTGGCCATGTTTTTAGGAGGGGCCAGCCCTTGGAGAGAGACATTCTGCTGAGAAACTGAGGTTAGGATGTGTTGTTGATAGGGTCACTATGAGCTGTGCACAACCAGAGGGGACCTAGCAAGAATAACAACCAGGTGACCCTGATGCACCCCCCCCCATTTTGAGAACTACCACTCCATTCCGTTTTCTTGTTTTGTTTCATTTTATTCAGAGCACTTGTCATAAGTGGAATTTTATGATCACAAGTCTTTTTGTGCATCTAGCTGTCTTTCTGTCCCTCTCCTACCACAGAGATGGAAGCTGCATGAGGCCAGAGATCTTTGTTTCTACCTCATTTCTAGTGCCTACAACAGAGCCACCCTGAGCCGTGGAGACCATTAAAAATGCCTATTAAATGAAAACCAAGAAACTATCCATAATGGTGGCTTTTGGATGATGAGACGCTTGCTCGGAGTTTTCTTTTCTTTGCAATGTATATACATTTAAAAGTTTTTAAGCCATAAGCATACATCATTTATAATTACAAAAACCAATTTGCATCGTAAAATGATATGTATAGAAGTTTGCGGTTCCCACATTGATAGCAACAGAGCAGTCTACTTCAGCCTCTGCTGGAGTCCCATGGTCTCCATAGCAACCAAGGCTACAATACTATCTTAATATTGCATTTAGCATTATTATGATAAGCTTCTGAATAGGATCTTCAGGGGTGGGTAATTTCAAATCCAAGTTCTTACTTTCCATAGCACTTGACTGTGGTACAAGCAAAGAACCTTTCGAGTAACAGGAACAGGCACCTTCCTCTTCTGCCTAGAATTATCCACACTCTCTCTTCTCTGAGTTTCTTTCCTTCCCCTACATCACTGACCCCAAGCTCGTTTGCACAGAGGCCCACTGACACAATGACAATCACAAAACTAGCCTATTTAGGACCACCCACAATAATAATTACATTGATTGATATCAGCTCATTCCCCACTGCATTGCCGTAACTTAATTTTGAAGAATCACCTGACATGAAATGTGAGCACACGTCCTAAACAGATAGTGGCTCTGGTGTCAAATTCATCCCTCCTGCTCCATTCTCACAAACACCAAACCTCTTCATTGACTGCTGTGATCATGTCATAATGGGTGTCACTTTGGGAGTAAGAACTTTTTCCTCAGGGATTCAGCATATTGAGGCCTAATTCCACCTTCGACTTGCATGACCTTGAACAAGTCAGTAAAGAGAAGGGCTTTTTCAATGAGCTTTTAAGCTCTACAGCTTATCAGCCCACTATTCTCATTGGGACTTCACTCCGGTGGGTGTCACTTGCTCCTATTTTAATTGATATCCATTTCAGGGAAGCTGAAATGTAAACAAGCAATGCTTCTGATGGTGGGCACACTTGGGTTTACTGTATGCTTTGTAATACACAATAGTTCATGTGAGTACCATTCGTGGTGACACAGTGTGGATCAGGGTAGAACTGTGCTTCCTGGACTTTGAAATCACGGCTTTTGAGGGGTAGATTACCAGGTCTTTCGCTCGAGGAAGATCTGGGTGGACTCTAACCTCCAACCTTTTGACTAGCAGCTGAGTAAGTACATCAAGGGTTTTTACCAGGCAGGAATTCTGGAGCAGCATTGAATACCAATAAAAACCGAATAAGTTACTGTCAAGTCCAGTCCACCTCTCTGCCGTGCGAAGTGTACAACAGTCAAACAGGGCTCCTGGGTTCCAAAGGGCTGTTTTTCAGAGTAGACTGACAAGCCTCTCTTCTGAGGTGAAATCAGAATGCCAAGCTTTCTGCTAGCAGTTAAACATGCCAACCACTGGCACCATGCAAGGACTGCTCATGAGAATAGAAGTAAGGGGAAAACAATGACATAAGCTCAATGCCTTCAGTGCTTACTCAATGCCAGGCCATTTTCTGAGCTTGACATATTTTGATCTCTTTCATCCTTTAACCAACTCTGTGACCTAAGATTTTTCTATTAGTCTCACTTCAAAGAGTCCCAGTGGCACTAGTGTGAGCATGTCAGGCTCTTAACCAACATGTTAGCAGTTTGAGTCCACCAGTTGCTTCACAGGAGAAAGGTTTTTACCGCCTCATAGCCTGAGTCAGAACCACTTTTGCTGCAGTAGGTTTGGTGGTGTTTGGGTGGTTGGTTTGTTGACGTAATGGGTTAAACTCACTAACTGAAAAGCCAGTGGCTGTGAACTCGCTCCACAGGAGAGCTGTGCAGTTGTACTGCAAGGAGAAAGGGTGGCACTCTACTTCCTTAAATATTATAACCCAGAAGAGTCGTTAAGACTTGAGTCAGAATCGACCTCATAGCCGTCAGTGGGGTTTGGTTTTGTTGTTTGTTTTACTAACAAGGAAACTGAAAAGCCTAAAGGTTAAGTAGAAATTGTAAGATCACACAGAGGTAGAAGTCTACACTGGGACTCAAGCAACGCGGGCCGACCCTTAGTCCATGCTTATATTGACCCCCCAGGCCCGCTTGCATGGGCTCCCGGAGAGGAGTCACAGATGGTCTGTAGGGAGCTCCCTGGGGAAGCAACCTCCTGAGAGCAGGCCTCACCCACCACAGCCTTGCTTGGGCCTGAGAGCAGCTCAGCCTGGTGCTATCAGACCAACTCCACTCATCCACCGGGCTTTGAACTGCAGGCCACTCCAGCGCATCTTTAGCTCATCTGCTGTCAGAGAGCACAACGCATGGAGTTGTGGTGAAACAGAAACACTTCCATCTCTAGAGATTGATGCTAGTGACTGAGCACAGAATCCCTTCTGCACTTATTTTATATGTGTATGTTTAGTCTCCCTGAATAGACAGAAGTTCCTTTGGGCAGAGATACTATCTGTGCACCGTTTGTAACCCTCAGAGTATCAGATGTTTGCTGAGATTCTAGTGAAGGCCAGGCCGAGTTTTTGATCCTGGGGCTACTGAGATGAATATGAGGAAGTCTTTCCCTTTCAAGTGTTCACAGATTAGCAGGGGAGCCAGATCCCTAAATGATCCCAACAAGCAACTAATGTGGCGTGCAAATGGGACGTCCAAAGGGGTGTAGAGGCCTGGAGAAAGGACTCATGAACTCTAATGAGGGAAGACAGGGCTATATACAGCATGATCAATATCATGAGCTTTGGAGCTGGATAGAGACTTCTCCAGAATTTAACTATTGTAACAAGCTGGGTGACCTTGGATGTGATAACTAATTTCTCGGAGTCTGAAGTAGAATGAAGACAGTAATGAAGCTTAATGGAGGGGGGGATCAAAGCACGTGGCAAATGCCTAGTATATAGTGGAGACTTATGAAATAGTAACTAATAATATTAAATGTAGTGGAGGCTTCTTGTTGTTGTTGTTGTTGTTGTTTTTAGGTGCCACCAAGTTGACTGCAACTTACAGCGACAGATCTGAACCTTGCCCTATCCTGAGCTATCATCATAATCTCAGATATACTTGAGTTCATTGTTAGAATCACAGTGCCCATCTATCTTGTTGAGGGTCTTTCCCTCTTTCTCATACTCTCCACCTGTCCCAGCACGATGTCCTTCTCCAAGGACTGGCCCTTTTCGACAACATGCCCAAAGTATGTGGACAATGTTTCACCATTGTTGCCTCAAAGAAGTTACTCTGGTTCTACTTCCTCCAAGACAGATTGGTTTGCTCTTTTGGCACTGCATGGGACATTCAAGAACCTTCTCCAACACCACATTCAAAGGCAGCAATTTCTCTGTCATCCTTGTTCACTGTCAAACTCTAAGATACATGGGGAGCAACTGGAAGTATCAAGGCTTGGCTCAAATGCACCTTATTCTTTAAACTAACATTATTTTATCGTCTTCTATGAAGGAGATGTTCGGTTCCCTGCGATGAGCAGTGCTCTTCTCCAACACCACAGCTCGAAGTCATCTTATTCATTGTCGTCCAGCTCTCAGATGCATAGCAAGTGAATGGAAAGACCGTGGCCTAAATCAGACGCACCACAGTCCTCAAATGGACATGACTGTTCCTCTATTGAGGAACGTATTTTATAACTTTATAATAATAAAATTATTATCTGGAGAAGTCCCTGACTGTAGAATTTGCCAGTACAATACATCTGATTTCCTGACTGCTGGTATCAAGGGTGTTATAAGATGAAGTTGTCGACAGTTTCAATGTTGTTGTTATCAGTCCAGTGGTAGGAATTTTTGTTTCTAGGCATTGAGAAGGAATTAATATTGAAGACTGTACTTTTTTTTATCTTCTGAAACAAGTGTTTCAAGTCCTCTTCACTTTCAGCAAGAAAGGTTGTGTCTTCTTAACGCAGGTAATTGATGAGTCTCCCTCTAATTCTCATGCCGCATTCCTCTTCATAGAGCTCAGCCTACCGACTGAATATGTATGGAGAGAGAATATAACCTGGCACACGCCCTTCTTCAGTTTTAACCATGTAGTGTTTCCATAACATCCTCCTGGTCTCGGTATAGGTTTCGCAGGAGCACATGCTCCTGGATTCCCAATCTTCTCAAAGTTAGCAGTAACTGGGTATGATCTACGCATTTAAATGCCTTTGCATTGACTAAAGCACAGATAGACAGTCTTCTGGTAGTCTTTACTTTCAGCCAGGTTCCACCTAACATCAGCAGTGGTGTCATAGCCTTTTCTAAATCCTGCTTGAACTTCTGGAAGTCCCCTATCTATGTACTGCACTAGCCAATTTAGAATGATCTTCAGCAGTATTTTGCTCGCATGCGATACTTATGATATTGTTCAATTGTTTCCACATTACGGTGTCTCATCTTTCTTGGGCATGGGAACAGACATGGACTTCTTCCAAGCTTTTCACCAAACAGCTGTCCTCCAAATTTCCTGGCATAGACATATGAGTGCATCCAGGGTTGCATCTGTTAATTGAAACCAGTCAATTGATATCCTATCAATTCCTAGGGCTTTATTTTTTGCCAATATCTTCAGTGCAGCTTCCAATTCCTCCTTCATTGCCACTGGCATATGATACTTCTTAACATTTTTCAGTGTCAGTTCTTTTTGGTACAACTCTGTGTATTCGCTCCATCTTCTTATGATGCTTTCTGGGTCATTCAGTATATTACCCAAAGCACCACTTAATATTGCAACTCGAGGTTTAAATTTGTCTTTCAGTTCTCTCAATTTGAGAAATGTAATATGAGTTCTCTATTTGTTCTTCAATTTCAGCTCTCTGAATATTCCTTTGTAATGTTTTGTTTTGTCTTCTTGAGCTGCCCTTTGAAACCTTCTGTTCAGTTCTTTCACTTCGGCCTATGTCCCTTTTGTTTTGGCTCCTCAAAACTCTAGTGCAATTTTCAGAGTCTTTTCTGACATCCATTTCCGTTTTTTTCTTTCTGTCTTTGTAATTACATACATATCCTTGATATCATTCCACAACTCATCTGGTCTTCAAACACTGGTGTTCAGTGCTTCAAATCTATTATCTGAAATGACTTTGAAATTCTGATGGAATAGATTCAAGATCATATTTTGGTTATCATGGACTTGTTTTCATTTTCTTTGGCCTCAATTTGAACTTGCACATGAGTAATTGACTGTCTGACCCACAGTCTGCTCCTGGCATAGTTTTGACTGCTGATGTTGAGCTGCCCCATAGATTCCGTCCACAGATGCAGTCAATCAGATTGATATGCAGCCCATCAGGTGAAATACATATGTAAAAGTCATTCATGATGTCTTTTTTCAAAAGGTAACTGCAATGTATAAATCATTGAAAATAAAAAATTTAATCATGTATTTCCAGCCTCATTTCTATCATCAATCCCATATTTTCCAACTACTATTCCTTCTTTACTGTTTCCAACTTTTGCATTCCAGCCACCACCATCATTAACATATCTTGATTGCATGTTCAGTCAATTTTAGACTGCAAAATTTGGTAAAAATCTTCAATTTATTCCTCTTTGCCTCTAGATATAGGAGTATATCTTTGAATAATAGTTGTATTAACAAGTCTTCCTTGTATATGTACGGATAATATCCTATCACTCACAACATTGTATTTCAGGATAGAAATTTACTTTTTTATTATCAATATAGCATCAGTCTGCTTCTGTTTTTCATTCCCACCATAGTATACAACATGATTATCTGATTCAAAGTGGCCATAGCTAGTCCATCTCATCTCACAAATGCCTAGTACATCGATGTTAGTACTTGTATTTGGTTTCATTTTTTCACAATTTCTACTTTTGCAAAATTCATGATAAAAATTCTAGGTTCCAAGTATTAAAGGATGTTTACCATTATTTTTCCTCATTTTGACTGACTTCTATTTGGTGCTTTACCACTACTACAATAACTACCCATATTCCTTTTCTGTTCATAGGATTTTCAGAGGCCTGTTATTTAAGTAGATGGCCAGTCCTGTTTGTTTGTCTGTCTTAATCCGGGAGCTCTACTAAACCTGCCCACTATGGGTAATACTTGTGGCATTTGACACATCAGTGGCATAGCTTTTATTATCACAGTAACTCATAAGTAATCTCAGTACAGCAAACTGACAGACAAGTATTAAAACAATTAGAACAATGTCTTTCCCAAACACAACCACACTGACAATTTAATTCGTAACTCTAATAGCAAATCAGGTCTGAGGGCTTTGGCCCAACCAAATTTTAATTACAAAAACCCACCCATCTGTTCCTAATTGGTTTAAACAAGAGGCTTCTGGCCCACAACTGATTTCTAATTAAATAAAAAAGACCTAACAGCCTAAAACTGACTGTTAATTAAATAAAAATGACCTACGTTCCAGATTTCAAGTGCTTCTAAAAGAGGCTCCCAGGAAGGCCCTTTTAATCACAAAGGTCCACTGAGTTGTAATTAATTTAAACAACAGGGTCTCAGTCCACAACTGACTGTTAAAACTAATTGTCACTGTTAATCAAATAAAAAAGACTCCAGATTCCAACTCTTTCAAACAAGGGGCTCTCAGGAAGGCCCCAATCAACTTTCGACCACGAAGACCCACCCTATAGGTCCTAATTGTTTTAAACAAGAGGCAGTTAGTTGTCAGAGTTAGTTAGTTGTTCATCTGGTCACTGTGGGTCATACTTGACTCAATAGCACCTAGTAACAACAACAACAACAACAACAACAACAACAACATGCAGGAGACTCCATTGTAGGTTTCCATTTCAGTATGAAGCTGAGCAAATTTCAGACTAGAACAAAGACAGACTAGGGAGAAAGACCTGGCAACCTATTTCCCAAAATGACCCAATTAAAATCTTGTGGCTCGCAATGGTTAAATATTCTTGTACGTAGATAGCGTCACCACAGGTTGAGGGTCAGCAGGTCTTCACCAACAACAATGATATTAATATTGGGAAAATATTTATGTAGAAGAAAACATTTGGGGTATTTCTTGAATAAAGACTATGAAAGAGTAAAGGAGGACTGTGGTCCAGTTAAAGAAAATAGCCTGAGATGTTACAAGGAGGAAGAAACAGGTATTATTTGCTAAGGGAATGAAAAATAATTTTGCATGCTTTGGGAACAGAACTGAAGAGGGAAAGTCTTGAAAGGAAAGCTATAGCCATATTGCCAAGGGCTTTGAAAATCATGATCAAGGGTTTTTGAACTTCGGTATATAGAAAAAGAGGAATATTAGAAGGGCATTAAATATGCAGTGGGGTGGAAAGAGGGTATATCATCTCATCTATATTTTTAACGCCTCAGGAAATGAGTGGGAACATCCTTCAGATTACTCAGCCCGCAATTCCAAGGGAAGAAACTGAGGAAACTGCTGCCTACCAGCAGACACTGATTCAGTCTATAGCCTCTGATCACAATCTCCAGACTTGTCCACAGATACAGTTTCTAAAATAATCACAGTCCAGCAGGGAAAATATTCTACTTGTTCAGCCCTTTTTATTCAGCAAGAAACTGGGGGGTGAGGGTGGGGTGGAAAGGGCTTATAATTAGCCCATCACAGGACTGGAAGTTTCCTTTTAATCACCTCAAAGAGCCTCACACTTTTCATTAATGTAACCACTCCACGTATTCTTGAAAAATCACCAAAGACCAAAGAATGTAAAACTAAGGCACAGATCATAGGGTAAGTCTGCCAGAAACTAACTTGCTTTTTATATTTATCCCCGTCATCCTCGGTGTAGTTCAGTCAGTGGGGAGTTGTACTGCTACCTCAAAGGAGGCACTTCTCTGAAGATCCCAATCGACCAGTGACCCCCCCCCCAACAGGGGAAAGAGGGAAATCTCCTCCTGTGCAATTTAAAGCCTCTGTAAAACTCACTGGAGGTTCAGCTAAGAGTCAGTATTGACTCAACTGCAATGAGGTGGGGTTGGTTTGGTTTGGTTTCGTTTTGGTTTTGTTTTAGTGATCCTTGATTCTGGACAGCTGGTGGAATCACATCAGCTATTGTATAATCTGTGGAGCTCACCTTAAATCCATTAACATTGCTTCCCCACCCCCCTGCTCCCAAGGAATCTACTATCTAATCTGGCACAATTCAAGAAAAATCCATTCATTGTTACGAATTGTATGTCCCATAAATATATGTTGAAGTCTTAACCCCTAATTCCTGTGAATGGGGCTTTGGTTAAAAACAGGGTCTTTGAAGGTGTTACTAGGTAACATGAGGTTGTTCTTGGAGTAGGGTGTGTCCTAATCCAAAAGGGCTGATATCCTGATAGAAGAGACCCAGAAAGACGCACAGAAGGGAAATAGGAATCTGGAGACAAGAGATGAAGTTATGTTGCTGCAGTCATAAGTCAGGAATGACCTGGGGCTGCCAGAAACTGAAAGACACAAGGATCTTCCCGTAGCTCCATCAGAGAGAACTCAGATAGTCTTACTGCCTCTAGCCTGAGAGAAAATATCTTTTTAGTGCTCGAAGTCACCCAATTTGTGTCACCTTGTTTATCACCTCTCAAACTCACTGCCATCAAGGCTATTCTGCCTCATAATGACCCTCCGTCGGCATTCCAAGCTGTAAATCTTAACAAGAGGAGGCTGCCCACCTGTCTTCTGTGGGGCTGATGGTGGATTCGAACTGCTGGAACTGCTTGACCCTTTAGTTAGCAGCACGACACATAAGTACGTCACTAGAGCGCCTTAACATCAGCTCTAGGAAACTAGAGCTAAGAAACTCTTCCCCAATTTTCTATTTCAAAATGAAGTTGGTAGTTTTTAAAAGAAATTTTTTTTAATTGTGATTTTAGTGCAGTTTACAGAACACTTAGATTTTCATTCTCTCCTTGTTGCACATTTTATCCTTTCTCCCTCCCTTCTTCCTCCTCCAGTTCACTTTGCCCTCAATATCCATCCCATAAAACATTGCACAAAATGGGTGACCCTGGAGGACATTATGCTGAGTGAACTATCTCAGTCATAAAATGACAAATACTGCAAAGCACGACTGTTATGAAGCAGGTCTGACATGGGGGTTGGAAGGAGAATAAAATAAGAGTAGATAGATAATGAATATTGCATTGGAACCGATAAAGGAAAGAACTGTTTAAAAGGAATATATTATTAGAAGCTGGTATTTTTAAAAAACTGATCATTGATCTTGTTGATAAATTGACCACAATCACAGGTGACGCACATCAAGAAACAGTTCACTCCTAGGGTGACTTGGATGAAGTTTCTCTCAATCCTTTTCTTATTTTCCCTCTGTAACAAAGAGTATTGGACTGAAAAATCTGAGACAGACGTTTCAGGGTTTGCATTCTCAACTTCAGCTTAAACATGAAACCAAAGCCATCTCTGCTGAGTTGTCTCATAGCTACCCTATATGCCGGGTAGAATGGCCTCCTCGTGTTTCCAAGCCTGAGGTCTGTTTGGAAGCAAATGGCCTCATCGTTCTCCCACACAGTAGCTGGTGGGTTTGAACCACTGACCTTTTGATTAGCAGCAGCACACTCAACTGCAAACAGAGTCACCATGAACTCCCATGGCGGCGCGCCTAACAGATCGAAAATTCCACAAATAAGGCAAATCTCCACGTGTGAAGCGCTAACAAGAAATATCTGCGTATGAATATTAAATCCACTTCTTACCCCTAAAGCCATGCATGAGACGCTTGAGGCAATTTTCATTGAGATTGTTTCTAGCACCGTACCAGTACGGGTTAGTTTCTTACTCTTCAGACATAAGATGACCGTAAGACCAGTGATTTTTAACTGCTGTGGTGAAGTAGAAGGGATATTTCAGCTAAAAATGAGACAATATGGTTCTAGTACTAGCTAGTGAGTTATTAAATAGCTGCGTTGACTGTAAATAAGATGTTGTAAGTATCTGGGCCTCAGTTTCTTCCTGGAGTCAATGAAAAAGCTAGACTGGATAATTGTGGATGTTCTAGCTGGAGTTGCCATTCTCTGATTACCAAACTCTTTTACCCCACTTCCTCTCCACGTGCCACACATCCTTCTCTGACTCTTGGGGACTCTTTCCATTTGTAAGCAGCCTTTAATATTCATCTAGAAGATATAGACTTTTTAATGAATCAAAATGTTCAATGTACTATTTTGACATTTACAAAGATGGACATAATTTTAAACTCGTTTATTTTGTATTTGACTGTTCTATAAAGCATTCCAAAGGCAGAGTCATGTGGGAAATGAAAGATACAAGCGTGCATTAATGAGCAACATATCAAGGAGTCTGGAGACTCTTCAATTAATCTGCTTTCCAGCCTGTTCTCTCAAGTTTCATCCTATTAGCAACCTGCCATCTTTTCCCCCAACAAGGCAACTTTTCCACACTTCACTAGTAAACCACCAAAGCTCTCCACTTTGGCGAAAACAACAATTCCTCTAATTTAAATAAAACTTTGCACACAGGTGCATACTAAGTGATAAAGCGGGCCCTAATCTAAATGATGGAGCCAGGTGAGGTGGCTTTTTTCTCTACCGTGGACCCAGCAGCTTAGCAAACACTGGAGACAATTTTACCCAACTCCACAGAGAGAGTCCGCCAACAATGGGACAGGCGATGGATACAGGTACCTCCTCAGCTCTCTCTCTCTGCTGATGAAGCAAAAACCGCAGCCCAAGTGTGGGAACGCATTCTCACTTCCAAATGCTCTGTTCTTCCCATTCATCGTTAGCATCCCAAGATTTCCATATTCACGCTGCTTCTCCCAACACGTGTCTCGTGCCCAAAAGATGTGCCATGTACTCAAAAGGGAAATAAAGGCTTTCCTGTAGGTCTCACGGCATCAGGACAGATGTGGCCCATTGCTAGAAAGAGACCCATCATACTGAGGAGAGCAAACTCATACTCAGAGGCCAAAGGGCGATGTGAGAGTTGTCTTGTCTTTCCCAGCTGAGGCTCCTTTCAACGAGGATGGGCACATTTTCGTGGGTACAAGGAATTCCTCTTTCTCAGCACAGTGTCTTTCTCTGTCCATCTACCTTTCCCCGGAATTGTCCAGGTTGGTCAAAGCAAGAGAACTTTCCTTCCCAAGTGTCCTCATGGGAAATATGGCTCTTTGTCTTGTAGATCTTCTAGCACTCATTGGTTCAAGTGAGGACTTTCAGGGACAAGTCGGGACAACTAACACATTCTGAATGCTGGCTGCATGCCAGGAACTGCCTCCGCACTGCAGAGAGAATTCCTCCTCCTAGCAACCCTATAGATGAGTACAACAATTCTTTATTACACATGCAGCTTTAAGAACAAAAGAGAAACCGAGTCACAGAAAACAAATGACTTGAACAGAATTCTACAGCTACAAGGTGGCATCAGGACTGGAGGTAGACTCAACAACCTACGTTATGCAGATGGCACTACCTTGCCGGCAGAGGGTGAACAGGACTTGAAGCAGAAATTCAAAGACTACAGTCTTGAAATTGGATTACATTTCAACATCAAAAATCCTCACCAATGAGCCAATGGGCGATATCCTTGTTGTTGCTGTTGTTATGTGCCATCGAGTCGCTTGCGACTCATAGTGACCCTATGTACAAGAGCTCTAAATGCTGTTCTATCCTGTGCCAACCTAGCCATCTCAAACGCACTTATTCCCACCGCTCCAGTCACAGAATCGACCCATCTCATCAAAGGTCTTCCTCTCCTTCGCCGCCCCTCCACTCTGCCAAACATGATGTCCCTCTCCAAGGACCAGTCTGTCCTTGCAACATGCCCAAAATGTGTCAGACGAAGCTTCAGAATCCTTGACTCCAGGGAACACTCTGGCTTCACCCTCTCCAGGACAAACCTGTGTGTTCTCCTAGCAGTCCATGGTATATTCAACACTCGTCTCCAGCACCACAGCTCAAAGGCATCAATCCTCTTTCTATCAACCCTATTCACTGTCCAACTCTCTGATGCATAGCACATAATTGCGAAGACTATAGCCGAGATCAGGCGCACCTTAGTCTCCAGCCTGACATCGTTGCTCTTCAGTACTCTTGAGAGGTCCCTCACAGCCAACTTTCCCAATGCAATTTGTCTCCTGATTTCCTGGCTGCTGTTACCAAGAGTGTTGACTGTGGAGCCAAATAAATTAAAACTGTTATCTATCTCAACCTCTTCACCATCCATACTGATGCTGCCAATTCATTATAGATGAAGAAAACGCTGACATCATCAAGGATTTCCATCTTGCTTAGATCCACAATCAATATGTTTAGTACCAGCAGTCAAGAAATAAAAGTATGTGTTGCAGTGGGAAAGTCTGTTGTCAGGGACATCTCCAGAGTGTGGAAGAGTAATGATTTCTTTTTAAAGGCCAAGATGCACCCGATCCAAGCCATAGTCTTTCCCATCAATTGCTATGTATCTGAGAGTTGGACAATGAATAAGGATGACAGCAAAAGAAGTAGTCATGCCTTTGAGCTGTGGTGCTGGAAAAGAGTACTCAATATCCCATGCATGGCCAAGAGAATAAACAGGGATGTCTTAGAGAGAGGGCTGCCAGAAGGCTCCGTAGAGCAAAGATGGTGACACTTCATCTCACACAGTTGGGACATGTTGTGAGGAGAGGCTATTCTTTGGAGAGGGGCATCATGCTTAGAAAGGTGGAAAGTCAGCGAAAGAGAGGAAGACCCTCAAGGAGATCGCCTGACACAGTGACCGCAGCAACAGGTTCAAGTATGTCAGAGATGGTGAGGACGGCACAGGATAGGACAGGCTTCAGGTTTGTGGTTCACAGGGTCGCTATGAGTCAGACGAGGCTCCATGACACCTAATAAGAACAACAACAACTTATAGTCTAATTTGGACGCATTATTATGATGAAAACAAATTCTGGTGACAGAGTGGTTGAAGTACGCATGGTTTATAATGGAAATGTTGGTGGTTTAAATGCATCAGCTGGAGAGAGAGAGAGAGAAAGAGAGAGAGAGAGAGAGAGAGAGAGAGAGAGAGAGATGGCAATCTCCTCCCATAAAGATTTACAGCCTAGACAGGGGTCCTGAACGAAGGCTGCATAGTGGAATGGACCAGGGGGGAGGGATTGTAAAATGAAAGAATTTTTCTTTTACTTTTCAGAGAAGAGTGTACTGGGGGTGGGGAGGGCTGGGCAGGGAGAAATGTGCAACAATGAATGAATGGAAATCCAAAGTCTCTGTAAATTCTCATTAAAATTAATAATAATAAAAAACCTAAAACTAAATATTTACAGCTTTAAAAAGTCTATGAAGTTGTTCTACTCTGTCCTGCAAGGTGGCTGTGATTCAAAGGCAGTAATTTTTTGTTTGGGTTTTATTTTTTTTTTTTGCTTGTTTTTATTATACTTAAAACAAGCATCCTTCACCACCCCTACCCCAGAGAGTGGGAAGCAAAGGAAAAAAGCAGATTACATCCTAGCATATTGACGTCTTGACTTTGGTTTTGCAAAGTCTAGAGACACCCTCTTCAAATCTTCATTGACTGTCTGTTACCTTACAGGTTCAATGGTTTAAGAGATGCACCATGAACTTTAGCTGTGGCCTTGAGGAGTGGGCATTGGTGAGAAGGTGTCCAGATCATGTCTCTAAGTACAAGATGTAATCTGACAGATAAAGGAAAACATCGTAGCCCAAACAAGACTTGAAATTCCTGGGTGGCCATCGTAACGTCTTTAAGGGGAAATGATAAAGAATGCAAATATGTGTAGAAACATATTTAAAGAGGAACACAAAGATTCCTTTAAGAAAGTAGTTTATCCTTATGAAAAATCTGACCAAAAAGAATTGTCTAAGCCCTGTTTTATATTTTCTAAATAATATTAAGCATTGGAGAAATTAAATGCGGGGCGGGAACCCCCAAAACCAAAAAACACTGTCCTTATATCAAGTTGACCGTGTTCAGAACCACTGAAAAGGTCAGCAGTGGACAAAGGAGAAATGATAACATCTGAGTATGAACTGTCTTCTGTTACTCCTTGCCAGGCATCTCCCTCACAATGGAAATACAGTGTGGATGGAGCTTGACGCTTCAGTATATATGAAAATGCAAGCATTCGAATTGCCATTTCTTTCCTCACTAAATCTGAACAAACAGAATATTGTTTCTGTCGGTTCCCAGTATTAAGCAGGAAAAGATTTAATAATGCAGTAAGCAGGGTTTTCCCAACTTTAAATGACATTTTAAATCAGGTTTTACTGGAAGCTTAGCTTTCTCCCTAGAAGCCCTTAAAATGCACGGAATAGGAAAAAGAACGAACTAGTAAAACCTCCACCATATTTTTTATTAAGAAAAGAAATACTGTAGGGATAAAAAAAATTATATATCAAAGAATGCATAACCTATGCCTAGTTAATGCATGAGCCTCATTTGATTTTTTTTTACCAAGAATGGGTTTATATATTTTTAAAAAATAACCAAGTATGGAAAAAAAGCCTTCCCCTGGAGAGCCTAAAACCCCTAATCAGTAAGCACGTGCATCTCCAGTCAGTCTATATCAGCTCTGCACCAGTAAAGGTATTCTAACTACAAGCAGTCTAGGAGCCCTGGTGGGGTAGTGCATTTCGTGTTGCCCTGCTAACCCAGAGGTCATCAGTTCGAATCTACCAGCTACTCTGAGGAAGAAAGATGGGTAATCTCCTCTCCCTCAGAAACCCCAGGGAGGTCCACCAGGAGTTGCCACTGACAGTAGGTTGGGGTACAAGTGGTCTGCAAACCTTGTCCAGCATACATTGTGCTCATTTATTAATTTTTGCAGAAGGCTCCATTGCACCACTGTGAATAAACCATTAAGAAGGCCAGCAGTCATTTACTTGGTGTGTTTAATAGATTTCCAGTGAGACAACTGTGCCTAACCTGGTTAGAAATTCTTTGCCCTTCAAACCAACAGAGCCGAAACGTGTGCATTCCATGGGCTCAGCACTTTCTCTGTACAAAGAGGATTTCTGAACTATGGAGAAGAAACCGCCTTCTCAGTTTGAACCCTTTGAATCAAGTCATTCCACACCTCAGGGGTGGAACAGGAACAGGGCCATGGCGGCACCATTCTGTAGTGGAATGCCTGAACATCCCGTAGCGAGTACGCACCACATTGGGACGTTGGTCTACTCTAGCCATGACACAGCGTCATAGGTCTTAATCATCCCCCACTGGCTGCTAACAGGAAAGTGAGTAGTGGGAACTCTTTACCTGCCCTGCTTCTGTGAAGATTTACAGCCTCGGAAACCCAATGGGGTAGTGCCATCCTCTCCTACAGGGACACTAAGAACCCACAGGTGACAATGGCTATTCACTGTCCAACTCCCCGACGCATAGCACATAATTGCGAAGACTATAGCCTGGATCAGGCTCACCTTAGTCTCCAGCCTGACATCGTTGCTCTTCAGTACTCTTGAGCCTCACAGCCAACTTTCCCAGTGCAATTTGTCTCCTGATTTCCTGGCTGGAAAATGACTGTACCAGGCCCTAACGATAGAGCTATGAGTGAATGCTGGTAGGGGAGACAACCACAAACAACCATTAAAACCAACAATAAAGTTTAGTCCTTTATGGAGATCAGTACTCTATGTGTGCTTCCTTAATAATTCAGTGAGTCCAGGCAGAATCATTATTAGATGGTTACCAGGGATGGGAAGGGAGGGAGAGGAGAGTAAAATGTAGTTAGTAACCAGATAAACTCACCACCATCAAGTCCATTCTGACTCAAAGGGAAGCTGCACTGGGTTTCTGAGGCTGCAAATCTTAGCAAGAAGAGACTGTCCCTCTTCCTCCTGAAAAAGACAGAGATTGGAGCCATCAGAGCTGTGCAGCCTTTTGGTTAATGATGCACCACACTCCAGACAGCACAGCAGAGCAAACAGATAGCAGGCGCTTGTTAAGATGGGTTAGGAAAAGGCCATGTCCAAGAAAGAATGGTCAGCATCATTTCATTAAAGGAAGAGAAGAATTACAAAAGGATGAATGGAAATGTGAATTTCCAAGAATGAGAAAGTGTGGCTCATCTCACCCTCCACTCCAGTGTCTCCTTTCCAGCCTCCTAAATTTCCTATTGTTATGTCTTTTCAACAGTACCTCTTCATTCTCAAACTACTTCTTGCCAGACTACCACTAGCTTAATAGGCCACCATGGGCTCTTGGCTAAATTTAAAGCAACTTTCTCCCTGATTGTCTTATTACCTTTAATAACAAAGGAAATACTTGTTCCCTGCAACGAGTGATGTGACAAAACGGCTTATAAATATGTTAATAGTTTCTTGCTTTCCTCTCCCGATTCGATTCGATTCTACCCATGATGAAAGCTATGTTAACTCTTTCATTAAGTAGTTTCCCTACCTCCAGTATTTCCCCCACATCCGATCCATTCTGAGCTGCTCACATTATAGAATCTGAAACGTGGCACATAGAATTCCCCCCCCACCCGAGTCACCCACCCATCTGACAAAGCAGCTTCTGACTCTCTTATGAGATCACCCCATCTTTCTGTTGATGGCTTTCATTTAATTTTTCATTTTGGCATTTGAGATTCTAATTCACATCTCAGTTTTTACCTGCCAAATCTGGCTGAGCTAATGCCAATAGCAGCATCATTTCCTCTCTTCCACTATTCCTTTATTACAGCTACTAACTTCTTGTCATCCTCTCATACACATTAGCATCCTAACTATTAAGGGTAATTAAAGATTCTGATTTAAGATAAATGCCAAATTTACTTGTCTTATGAAGTAGCGGATTTTTCTGGAGCAAACTTGTACATATAAAATTGTTATACCCAAGGACCATACGCTCAGAGATTCTGAGTGTACATCCAACACTCTGGGGCTTAAAAGCAAATTTAAAAATAATTGTATAATTATGTAACAAATTTTAAGCCACACAACACTGAAAGTGCACAAGAATGTTTTGCTAGATTCTATGCCACATGGAAGTGCATTGATTTCAACAAACACTTAACTGAGCTCGTGCTATGTTCAAAGCACAGACAGGACTATGGCACAGCTCTAACAGAAGGCAAGAAAAGGGGAAAGCCACAGGCAAGCAATGCAGATACAGATGAAGGAGGGACACCTTCTAGACATGCAAATAAGAAATGGTCTAGTGCCCAAGCCAATCCAGCACGCTGCACAGGATTTATGGGAAAGACTCGAGAAGGAAAACATTCCCAGAAGGTTCACCGGATTAAATGCAGAGCTTGGGACTGTGTAGGGCAAATCTGAGGAGTGATGAGTAACAGTTTGGCTGGAGCACAGAATGTTCTGAGAAAGAAAACCTACAAGGAATAGTTATAGAATGCCATTAATGCCTTCAAATCTAACTTTGCATTTCCATTTGTACGCACTGGAAAATCCCTGGGAAATGCAGAATAGGGAAGTGTGATTAAAGCTTCATTAGGAAAATGAATTGGGAATGGCAGGTAAATTAGAATTAGAATGATGTAGACAAAAGAGAATCCTAGAAGTCCATGCAAGAGACAATGTATTCATGCAAGATCTCTCACACGGGGCCTTGCAACGGCACTAACTGCTCTACCTAATCCCTCTCTGGCCCCTAATAGAGCAGCAGGACAGATGCTTTTCAAATCCTTATCTGATGCTACTACTTACCCGCTAAAGCCCTTCAACTGTTTCTCATTACTTTTGCAAAGATGTGACATGGCCCTTAAAGTCCTGCATGGTCAAGTTCCCTCCTGCCTACTTGTCCTGTTTCACTTCATGTCACTAGGTAACAGCTACACTGATGTTTCAGTTCTTCGAATAGCTCATGCCATCTCAATTGTTGCTGCATGCCATCAAGTTGAAAGCAATGCACAGCTGACCCTCCAGCCAGTTCTCAGAGGCCGTACATCACACTGGAGGAGATTGTCCGTCTTTCTCTTGTGGAGCAGCTAGTGGATTTGAATCACCTGCCTTTGGATTGACAGCACAGCTCCTTATCCACCGGGCCACCAGAGTTCGCACTGCACATACTACTTCCTTTATCTGCCATGCTCTTCACCCATTCCTTACACCGCATACTCTTTAATTTCTTAAGACTTCTAATAGTCCATCCTAAAATATGAATCCCTCTGCTAAAATTTGTCCACTTTTCCTCCACTCGTAGTACTTAATCTAACTTTTTTCTTTTTTTCCTGCTTAGTTCTGTTTCCTCCCAACCAAATCTGTAAGAGCCATCAAAGCAAAACTATGCTTATGTTGATCACTTCTGTAATCTCAGTGGCTAACAGATGTTCAATATACACTTCTTAAATACTGAGTGACCTGCAATTGTAAGACAGTCACTATAGAGGCTTCTGAAGATAGAATAGTGACTAAGACAGTATCCTTGTGGTCAACTATCTGTGCAATGGGCACAAACGTAGAGTCATGACAACTGATGAAGACATGCTTCTAATGGTTTACATCAGAAATGGCAAGAGCCCAGAGAGATTTAAGGGAAGAAGCCTTTAGCACTTTCAGGGGTAAAGGGAGTATAGAGTCCAGGACATTTCCCTGACATTCAGCTGAAATCGAATGACAACCAGGTGAAAAGGAAAGAGACAGATCACTGAGGAATATTTTAGACAAAGAACTTGGTGCACTGGGTTCTGAGGAAGAGGGAGAAATTAAATAAAATAAAGTCTAGGGGAAGAAAGGAGGAAAAAAAATGTTAGTTGCAAGACTATGCTACAGAGCCAGAAGGTGGGGAACAATCTAAATGCCCATCCGCTGAGGAATGGATAACAAAAGGTGACACACGCATGGAAAGGAATGCCATTCAGGTACAAGGAGAAAAGAAGGCTGACAATGTCTCTGGCGTGGGTAAGCATTGAAAATATAGTTTAAAACAAAGCCAGGTGCGCTCACACACCACCCCTCACATACAGTATTATCTCATTGATAGAAAATATCCAAAGTAGGCAGACATACAGCTTTAAAAGTTTATTAAAGGGTACCAAGGTATGTGGGGAGGAGGAGGGAAGAGTTAGTTCTCAAGGGGACTGAAATTGTGTTAAAGGTGACTAAAACACTTGGAAACAAACTGTGGTGATGATTGTGTAACACGATGCATGTAACTAATGCCAATGAATTGTACACATCATAAGGGTGGGAATGGGAAATGTGATAAAATTAGCTAAATGTATGAGATATGCAGTCCCAAATGAGAATAGAAATTAAATTGAGGAAAAAAAATAAACCCACCAACCAAACGATAATCCGCTCATTCTTAATTTCCACGGCATTTTCCTCAAGCTCAGAATTCGTTCTGTATGCAGGGCAAAGGAAGTAAAGCTTAATTATGAGCCTTCCTGAAAATACAAATTTTTGTAGCTCTTCTTGAGAACAGTAAATTTTGAAGCAAGTCACTTCGTCAAGGGTATCTTAAGGCCACAAACGGCAAATGCTGAACTGGAAGCAGCAACGTCAGTCTACCCAATCTTGGCACGCAGTTACCAGTTACGTCTAAGAGTTTGGTTCCTTCTGCTTAAGAGACTTCAATTTGGTTTTTCAGCTCTTACAGCTTGAGAAATGCCAAGCGAGTTCTTCTCTTTTCTATGTTTCAACTCCCGCTTTTTGCATATTCCATTACACTACTTTGCTTTGTCTTCTCAAGCTGCCCTTTGAAATATCCTGTTCACCTCTTTTCCTTCAGCTCTTCTTCCCTTTGTTTTGGCTTCTCGATGCTCTGGTGCTATTTTCAGAGTTCTTCGGACATCCATTTTGGTCTTTTCCCCCTCCTTTATCCTTTTAATGACCTTTTTGCTCTCTTCATGCATGATATCCTTAATGTCATCCCACAACTCATCTGATCTTTTTCTCTCATTGGTGTTCAAGTCTTCAAACCTATTTTTAAGATAATTTTTTAAATTCAAATGGGATAGACTCAAGGTCCTTCTTTGATTTTTGGGGACTTATTTTTATTTTCTTCAGCTTCAACTTGAACTTTCCCATGAGTAATTGATGGTCTGTTCAACAACTATTATGTAAGCAGTACAAGGAAACACTGCATGGTTTAAAATCAGGAAAGGTGTGAATCAGGGTTGTATCATTTATACATACCTATTCAACCTCTAAGCTGAGCAAATCATTTGTGAAGCAGACTCTATGGAAAAGAATGTGGCATCAGGTTCAGAGGAAGAGTCATTGATTACCTGCAGTATGCAGATGGCACGATTTTGCTGAAAGTGTGGAGGAATTGAAGCGCTTACTGAAGAAGATCAAAGAATACAGTCTTCAGCATAGATTTCAATGTCAACATCAAGAAGTCAAAAATCCTCACCACTGGACCGATAAGCAACATCATGATAGATGGCAAAAATATTGAAATTGGTAATGATTTCTTCTTGCTTGGATCCACAATCAATACCGTTTGTACCAGCTGCTAGGAGATCAGATATGTTGCAATGAGTAAGTCTGCTGTTAGAGATCTCTCCAGACTATTGAGGAGCAATGATATCAGTTTGAAGACTAAGGTACACTCAATCCAGGTCATTTTTAATCACTTGCTATGCATCTGAGAGCTGGACAATAAAAAAGGGTAGCAGAAGAAAAATTGCATCCTGTGAGTTGTGGTGTTGAAGAAGAACACTGAGTATCCCATGGACTGTCAAACGAACAAACAGATATGTCTTGTGGGAAGTGTAATCAGGGTGCGCCTTGGAGGCAAAGGTGACAAAGCTTTGTCTCACATACTCCGTGCATGTTTCGAGGAGACGCTGTTCCTTGGCAAGGCTGAGGGTCAGTGGAAGAGAGGAAGAGCCTCAGGAAGACGGACTAACACAGTGACTTCATCAGTAGGCTCAAGTGTGCTTCGGAGATGATGAGGATGGCCCAGGCAAAGGCAGGCTTTAGATCTGTGGTTCACAGCATTGCTAGGAGTCATGCTTGACTCAACAGCACTGAACAACAATCAGAGTTTGGTAGGTATCTTTGAAAAGGAAAGATTTTATGTAGAATATGATATACTTCGGGGCGCTCTGGTGGTCTAGTGGCAAAAAGCTGCACTGCCAACCCAGAGGAACACGGTTCAAATGCACCAAATGCTCTGCTGGGGAAGGAGGGGCAATCTCTTCCTGTACCAGTCAGATCTGATTTGACAGTACACACACAAAATAATAAAGTAAAAATTTAAAAAAATATATGTACTTCAAAAAAGCTCCAAAGTACATTATTTTACCCATAAAAGACATTTAGGCAATTTGGGGGAGCTTTCAGCATAGAGAACACTCTCTCAGTGATTTTTTTTAAAAAAAATGAGTTTCCAGGCTAAGTATGGCAAGAAAAGATAAGGCAGCCTTACGGACAGAAAAATGAAAGTTCCAATTATTATTTTAAAAGACATCTAAACCAATACACATCTCTGATGGTTAAGTTGGCTGGAGGTTTCTGTAAACATCACCGTGAGCCAATATTGCACCCTCTGAGCCTTCCTATTGGCCATGATTTATGTCCATGAATGGTACTCATGTACACAGGCCCAATTTTCTAAGGCCACTTGGAAAATATTGGCCATGGAATCTGGCATACTTAGTGGCTGCCCAGAACTTAATTAAAATTCCCAGCTGACTAAGCTCACTTCAAACGGTGCCATAACAAAACTTACTGAAGCTCTTCTGCACAGAAATATGACTCTGATCCGGAGTCCAGCCACTATCAATCTCATCTGAACACTGCAGGTACCATAATTCATATTGAAGCTGTCTGTACACTTGCAAGTGTTTTCCAAACTAAATTTATGTTTAGGAAAATGAGCAATTCATTTAGAATACTCTTAATAGATCAAATACATTTTTTATTGGTGGAAAATTATTCTTTTCCAGAGTTGTTGAGGCAAAATAAAGACTTGCTCAGAGTGAACTTGACATGCTTTGAACCTTTATCCATAGAAGAGGACCTCACGCATATTTGAAAAAACCAACAAAGGCCTTGCTTTTGGGTCAGTTCCAACTCAGAGAGATAGAATTCCCAGATACATCAATATTAATGGGAAGAGACTGCCTCATCTTTCTCCGTTGAGAGCTGCTGATAGATTTGAACTTCCAAACTTTTTGTTAGCAGCTCAAAACATAACCCACTACAGATATTTGGGTGTTGTCGCTGTTGTGTGCCATTGAGTGGGAACCAACTCATTGCTAATCCTATAGCAGGTTTTCGAGGCAGTTTGATTGCCCGGGAGGACACTGTCCGTCTTTCTTCCACGGAGCAAGTGGTGCATTTGAACCAGGTGCCTTTGTGATGGACCACAGTTCCTCACCACTCGGCACTGGTCAAACGTTTGATGAGCTCAGTGGCAGCACATTTTCTATGTAATTTTCACACATTTAGCTTATAAAAATGGAAATCCAAGTTCTTTATAAACTTTCAGTAAACTCAATTAAAAAAAAAGAGAAAAAGAACAGTTGTGTGTAAACTATGATGAAATTAGCTATGGTAACTTCAAAATCATCAAAGCCGATCTGCAAAGACATTTAGGAGTGAATTAAGATGCTTTCTCACTGGAGCTACTGCTTACTCCTTGGGATAGAAAGTGAGCCTCATAGGTAAACTTTCACCTTGTTTAACGGTATGCATCATTAAGAGTCAAGTGTGACGAGTATCACTAATCAACTTTACCGGTACAGTCATTATCTTGGCATATAGTCAGAGTTACGAAACCATGGTTGCTTTCTTTTTATTTACACCGCTAGGTATAGCGAAGATTACATAATTGCTGCACTCTGTCGATTTTGGGTTGAACGATTCCTTCTGGTGAGGCTGCTCTGTGCATCATAGATGTTGACTAGCATTCCTGACCTCTGCCGACCAGATGCCAATGGCTACCCTGCTCTAGTGAAACATCACAAAGTGTCTCCAGATATTGCCAGATGTTTCTCAGGGTGCAAAATCATTCCAATTGAGAATCAATAATATTTTAAAAATGAATTGATGTTCATGCATTTACTCATTCATTCATTCCACATATTATTTTAATATCTACTTGCTCTACATCAGAAAGCTGGACAATGACTAGGGATGATAGGAGAGTTGGTGCCTTTGAGCTGCGGTGATGGAGAAGAGTATCGAATATACCATGGACTGCTAAGAGAACGAACAGGGTTGTCCTGGAGAGGGTGAAGCTGGGCTGCTCCTTGGAGGCAAGGATTCTGAAGCTTCATCTGACATGTTTTGGACATGTTGCAAGGAGGGAAGAGTCCTTGGAGAGGGACATCATGCTCGGGAGGGTGGAGTGATGGAGAAAGAGAGGAAGCCCCTCGATGAGATGGATTGATTCAGTGACTGGGGTAATGGTGGTGGGTGTGTCAGAGACGAGGAGATTGGCACAGGATAGAGCAGGGTTTGGGGCTGTAGATCAATATGTCCCGGCTGCTCAAGATAATCCCACGTACATCTGTGTGCCATGAATATCGAGAATTCCTCCTCTGGAAAGGGTGGTTTTTGGATGTCACAATATTTTAAATGGGTTTGATTCTTTGCCCCCTTGCTAATGTATAAAAAAAAAAATCCCGAATAGGTTGAAAAATTTTGCACAAGGTCACCAACTTAGTAAGCAGCAAATCTAGATAATAAGAAGTGCGTCCTAACTGACTCCAAAGTCAAGGCTTTTGTCTCTTCTACGTTGCTATTTCCCATGGGGAGTCTGCTATGGGGAGGAGGAGGGAATCAGCTAGAAGTACTACAGTATGAACCCAAAGGCAGGTGATTCCAACCCACCAGATGCTCTATGGCAGAAAGGTGAGCGATTTACTGTGCTATTACTGTCTCTGACAACTCGCTGGAGTGTCAGCCATAGTTGGTTCCGACTGTCGACGACATTCAACAACAGCTCAGGAGGTATGACGTACAAATGGTAGAAGTGATCTGTGAAGGCATCCTGTGCTAGCAAAGAGGGTGCTGGAGAGGAGATGGTTTGAACCCAATGGCATTACTGCTAGATGAAAACTTGATCAAAGGTTTAGAGAAAAGTGGCAGTAACTTCACGGAGAACTGCTGAGTAGAAGGCGGGTGTTTTTTTTTTTGGGGGGGGCACCTATTTCTCAATGTGCAATGAGAAAAGTCCTGAGCGGAGTTCAGATAGGAAGGTTCAGTAGATACTCTAACTCTAGTTTTTGGTTAGGGTATTCTTCTAAGTGGTCTAGCACTGGTCTGTGCATTGCTGTACAGAAGTAACTCACGGTTGCTGTGATGTTGAACGCTGTGACACCGAGGTGTCAAATGTGATGATAAATAATGGTTACCCATGATGGACAGCATTTGGTGGGGTTCCCTGATTAAAACAAGCTTGGAAGCAGGAGTGGCATCCACTTCCATAATAGCTTGTCTCCGGAAACACTATGAACTTGGAGAAATGATGAAAGTTATACAAGTGTTCAGGTTTCTCGTTCATAGGGTTGAAGCATCTATGACTCGACGGCACTTAACAACAACAATATCTACTACAAACACAACTCAAAAATTCCAAACTCATTGTTGTAGAATCAGAACTGACTTTTAGCTAACCCTTCAGTGGGTCTTTAGAGCCTTTAAATCTCACAGGAGAAGATTGTCCATCTATCTCCCACAGAGCAGCTGATGGATTCGAACCACCAGACAGAGGGAGAAGCACTTACTTTGGGTCAGCAGTACAACTTCCTCTGGGCTTCATTTCCAGAGTTCCCTTATTTGACAAAGACTCCTTAGAAAGTCACAACCCATGAGATGTCTTCATCTTTGCAATAAAGCCAAGGGCTCAGAGTCTACCTGAACTGAGGCCTTTGAACGAACGCATGGTGTAAAGTAGAAAAACTTACCATCTGTTCAAAGCTGGCCTTTTAAACAGTTCACATTTTCGCGACTGTATTTAGTCCACCTCCTTCCCTTTCCATTCCTGATCCATCCCCTCCTTTGAGAATAACTAAAGCAATGTAAGCTTTCCTGGAGAGAAAAGTCGTTAGCATGCGCTGTAATGTCTAGGTTGAACTGTCCTCCAGAAGTTGGAAGAAGTACCCATCATCACCTCAGCCATTTCCCATCCCACTGTGACTCTCACAAACTTACCAATAGCACAACTCATTTGTTTCAAGTGTGGAAAAATACAAAGTTAAAGGGCAGGGGCAGGGAATCACTCTAAATTTGAAGTTCCAAGTACTGAGCTGGCATTATGATGGCAAATTTTCTTATTACACAGGTCTACTTGTCCAAGCAATACTTATTACCTGAGCTTTCAAGTGATTGAAAGATAGTTCTAGAATTGTAGTGCTCCTTTGACCTTTAATCAACCTTTCAATAGCCACTTACAAAAAGAGAAAAATGATTTTTTGAAATGCCTCTTCCTTAAGCGCCTTTTTAACAAGAGAGCTACAAGGCGGCTGCCTTCTGATTTAGTAACAACTTCTGCACATTTTGTGCCCTGTTACTGGTCGCAATCCCCTCAAGTACAAGGGCACTTAGGCTGCCCGCCCTCCAGGTGCCTCTCTCTGCCTTCCCTGGTTTTTTGGCATCTGCTGTCTTTGCATCTCACTATCAAGAAAACAAAGATTCTTACCACTGGACCAATAGGCAGCGCCATGATGGATGGAGAGGAGATTGAAACTGTCAACAGCATCATCTTGCTTGGATCTGCCAATGGTACCAACAGTCAGGAAATCAGAAGATGCATTGCACTGGGAAACTCTGCAGTTAGGGACCTCTTCAAATGATATCTGCTTCAGGACTAAGGTGCATCTGATTCAGGCCATGGTCTTTCCGATTACTTGCTATGAATCTGAGAGCTGGTCAATGAACACGGATGACAGAAAAAGAGTTGAGGCCTTTGCGCCGTGGTGTTGGAGAAGAGCACTGAACTTCCCATGGACGGCCAAGAGAATAAAAAGATACGTCTTGGAGAGGGTGCAGCCAGATTGGTCTCTGGAGGCTGGAATGATGAGGCTTTGCCTCACATACTTTGAGCATGTTGCTAGGAGGGGATATTCCTTGCTGTTGTTGTTGTTGTTGTTATGTGCCGTCGAGTCGTCTGTGACTCATAGCGACCCTATGTACAACAGCCCTAAACCCTGCTCTATCCTGTGCCAATCTCATTGCCTCAGGCACACCCATCCCGAGTGCCCCAGTCACTGAATCTTGGAGAAGGATATGATGCTGGGGAGGATGGAGGGTCAGCAAAGGAGAGGAAGACCCTCCACCAGGTGGACTGACACGGTGACTGCTGCAGTGGGTTCTTGTGTGTCAGGATGTGTGAGGATGGCCCAGGAGAGAACAGGGTTCAGATCTTTTGTTCATAGGGTCACTATGAGTCTTACTCAACAGCACCTAACAACAACTGTCCTTTTGGCCTTCTTCCGTGGATGGTGGGGCTGAGGAGTGCCTTTGTCCCTTGTGCACATTTGGGTTGTTTCCACCTTTCAGCACCACGAGAATGTTTACGTGAACATTCTTGTACACAGAGGATGTCTGTCTTCAGCTCTCTTAGCTCTATACCTAGGAAGTGAAATTACAGGAGTTCCATGATGTCTTGGCAAAAGTTTTAACAATGGCAATTTGACAGAGTTGTTATATGATAAAAGAATAGGAATTATTCTTATAAAACTACTGCAGGAAGGCAAGAGTTGTTATTAACAATATTTAATTTAAAGTTTAAGGAGATTGACTGAGTTTTTCTCAGATTTTAATAGCTGGCAATTAAGCTATTATCAATGCTAACAATCCAAAAAGCTATTTTCTTATTGGAGCTGGTCATGATAACTTAGGGTGGGTTTTCACCCCCCCGCCTCTTTTAACAATGCTTTTTCTATTTATGAATTTCATTAGTGTCAAATTATAAATTACACTTTGAAGGATTACTATGTCAGATTGCAACTCTCGGGCCATTTATGTGCAAAATTTACAAGGTTTAAAATAGCTGTATTGTTATGTTTGTGAATAATTAAATGAGCTAATACTGCGACAGAAAATATAAAAACAGATGAACATCAAATGTGCCTGCAATTTCATTCATTCGTCAGGAATAAGGCATACAGTTTGCCTATAAACAGCACCAAAGACTACTGGTTTGTTTTTAAAATTGCAAGTGCTGGTTTTAAAAGGATTTTTTTGCAAAGTAACAGTCAACAGTCTTGGCACCAGCAGCCAGGAAATTAAAAGGCACATTGCCATGGCAAAGTCTGCTCTTAGGGACCTCTCCAAAGTACTGAGGAGCAATGGTGTCTCTCTGGAGACTAAGGTGCGTCTGATACAGGCTATGGTCTTCGCAATCACTTGTTATGCATCAGAGAGTTGGACAATGACCAAGGAGGATTGAAGGAGAATTGACGCCTTTGAGCTGTGGTGCTGGAGAAGAGTATTGAGAATACCATGGACTGCTAGGAAAACAAACAGATTTGTCCTGGAAAGGGTTAAACCAGGTGGCTCCTTGGAGGCAAGGATTCTGAGGCTCCGTCTAACAGACTTTGGACATGTTGTGAGGAGAGGGACATCATGCTTGGGAGAGTAGAGGGACAGTGCAGGAGGGGAAGACCCTCTATGAGGTGGATTGATTCAGTGACTGGGATAATCGAGATGGGAGTGTCAGAGGCAGTGCTATTGGCACAGGACAGAGCGGAGTTTAGGGCTGTTGTACATAGGGTCGCTACAAGTCGCAAGCAACTTGACGGCACATAACAACAACAACAACATTAAATATATTTAATTGAAGCGATTCATGCTCTAAACTAACTGCGTACTCAGCCTCTCCTCAGGTCGAAGGAATGCTCAAGACCCAACGCAGAGTGCTGCGGGGGGCAGTTCTTCCACCGCAGCCTGTTTCAATCAGCTGTCTCCCCACACTGCACCCCGCATGTTCTTAGAAGCTAATTAGGCCTCCAGCCACACGCGAGAAGATCTCAACTTATTCTCATCAACTGGAGGCATGTGATGAAACATTTGACAACTTTTTCCTGTTATAATTAGCTTAAAAATGTAGTCACATTAGCATGAGGCTATTGAGAAGCCCCTGGTGCTAAAGATGAAATACTCTTGCTCCGGTGGTTTAGAAGTACAAAGCTGTGCTGCCAACTGAAAGGCACTTGATTCAAATCCACCAGCTGCAATGCAAGAGAAAGATGGGCAATCTCTTCCCATGTGATTTACTGCCTCTGAAAACCTGCAGGAGGGTCAGCGAGGAGTCAGACCTGTGTCAACAGCACGTAAGAAAAACCTAAACAAACAAGCCACACCAAAGTTGTTACCATCCACTTGATTCCAAATCACGAGGACCCCCTGTACCAGAGTAGAAGAGCATTTCACAGGATGTTTTTATGCGTCAGAGAGTTGGACCATGACTAGGGAGGATAGAAGGAGAAGTGATGCCTTTGAGCTGTGGTGCTGGAGGAGAGAGTACTGAGAATACCATGGACTGCTAGGAAAACAGATTCATCCTGGAGAGGGCTAAACCGGGCTGCTCCTTGGAGGCAAGGATTCTGGGGCTTCGTCTGACATACTTTGGACATGTTGTAAGGAGAGACAGGTCTTTAGAGAGAGACACCATGCTGGGTAGAGTAGAGGGACAGTGTAGGAGGGGAAGACCCTCTATGAGGTGGATTGATTCAGTGACTGGGGTAATCGGGATGGGTGTGTCAGAGGCAGTGCGATTGGCACAGGATAGAGCAGGGTTTAGGGCTGTTGTTCATAGGGTCGCTATGAGTCGCAAACGACTGGACAGCACACAACAACAACAATGACAACAACAACATATATACTCACACAGAAGGAGATTGCCAGGCCTTTCTTCTGCATCACTGCTGGGTGATTTTGAACAGCCAACATTTTGGTTAATACCCAAGTTCAAACTGTTTGCACTTGTGCTGCCTATCTCATGCTTTCTTGTTTACAAAAGAATAACATTCCAGCCTTTCGCCTTCTTTCTCCTAGATCCTTTTCTTTCCAGTTCACCATCCCATTGACACATACACAAGTATACTACCTTTTCTCTTCCTTTATAAACCACCACCACAAACTCTTTTCACTTGACATGTTCCACTTTCATTTTTTATAAAAATATTCCTTTTACAAAACACCACAGACCTTTGAATGTACAAAAACTTCACTTTACAAAACCACAACACAAACCTGGTCAGCTGTTTCTTCCTCTCTGCTTCCTTCTACAACAACTCTTCGGGACAATTCTCTATCTATTTTGCTTCTGATCCCTCCCCTGATTACCTCTCTTAACTCTACTAAAATCAGGTTTTTACCAAAGTTAATCTCGTCAAAGTTCAAACATGGCCTTCCTATTCATGAATCCAAGGGTCAACTGGCAGTCTGCATTTTACCTGTCCAACTGGTAGCTCAGCTAGCCCAGGTGGCCTAGTGATAGGAAGCTGTGCCGCCATTCTGAAGGTACACAGTTTGAATCTGCCAGCTGCTATGTGGAAGAAGGATGGGCAATCTCCTCCCAAGCCATTTACTGCCTCTGAAAACCTGCTGGAGGGTCAACTTCACGGCAGTTCTGACTCGAAGGCACACGGTAACAAAGGAGGTGGCCTAGTGGTAAGAAACTGCACTGCAATCCCAAAGGCACACAGTTTGAAGCCACTAGCCGCTCCAGGAGAGGAGGATGAACACGCTCTCAAGTGGCTCATCTATGGGTCCGTTCCAACTCAGCAGTACTCAACAACGTAGGCAGCACTCAGTACTACATGTGCGCTTTTCCCGAGACATCTCTTCACTTGCATTTCAGGAAGTGCATTGCTGCCAGTTGCCTTGAGGTGGGCTCGAAGTCACGACAGCCGGATTTTGCACCATCCTCAGCATCAGCTTGAGTCCTCTGTGATGGCTCTTGTGGGCTGGCTTCCAGCCTCGAGGGACCACTGTTCTGTGAGCCACAGTGTTTCTGCTGCTGATTTCGGTGGTTGGTGGCTGGGTCCTACTCAGTGAAGCTCTAGTGAAACCTGTCCACCCTGGGTGACCCTGCTGCTGCTTTAAAGACTAGGGGCATCGTTAGAACATCACAGCCCCAGGCAAGCCAGCACAGTCTAGATGGTGGGTGATCAGGAAGTATGCACTCTCGTTGGTTTCACTAGCTCTCTTCTTATCACTATTATGTTCCAGGGCTCAGTCCCTGGACTGGTTCTCTTTTATGTCTCTGTTCTTTCCCTTGTAGATCTCTCATATCCCCTCAGAGCCCATACCCTCACTGCCATCAACTCTGACTCACAACGACCCTGTAGCAGCTGGTGGATTTGAACTGTCAACCTTTAGTTATCAACACCTAGCCCATTGAACAACAGGTCTCTTATGCCGAAAACTTTACATTTATGTCACCAGCTCAGATCTCTCTCAAACTTCCTAATAGCATCTTTTATTAAGGTGACTCAAGTGAGCCAGTGAGGTTGAAAAGCCTCTGATAGGGATTGACTGATTAGGGAATTTGGTGGAAGTGTCTCCTTCCTTTATACCTACAGCTCCAGCATCCTGTCACTTGGCAATAGGGAGCACAGTCGCTTGGAAGCTGCAGCAGAAAGCCTTGCACATGCTGTTGGGAGTTAAGAGACTGCCCGAAAGAAACCCAATCTATTGCCTTCAAGTTGACTCCTGCAGCATGCCGCTGTCCGATAAACCTGACGAAGGGTTTCCGACACTGTAATCGTTATAGAAGTAGATGACCACATTTTCTCATAATGAGCAGCTAGCGGCTTTGAACTGTTGACCCTTCAGGTAGAAGCTAAGCAAGTCCTTAACCACTGCACCACTGGGGTTCCTTAGCAAAGTGTAGCTTACTTCCTTTAACAGTGCCTGGCTCTCAGAATAATAGGGAGGACCCGAGCAGAACATGCTCGTCCTGTCATCGGTGCTACTCAGCCCTTTAGTCGCTTATAATCTAGGGATGCAGCCAAGGGGGTAAAAACCTGAAGGCAGAGAAGCAACACTGTCGACTTTGGGCATGTTGCCAGGGCGGAGCAAAGCTTGGAGAAGGACACGATGCTTTCAAGGATAGAGGGTAAGCACAGGAGACAAAGACCCTGGATGAGACAGATTCATACAGTGACTGTGGAATGGGGGAAGGTGTGTCAGAGACGGTGAGATTGGCCAGGAACAGGGCAGGGTTCAGAGCCATTGGGCATAGGGTCTGGGAGTCTGTAGTTGACTTGATGGCACATAACAAGAAGCAACAGTGTGAAAGTGCGGCCTCCTACAGGGCACCAATCAGCAGGGCAGGACTCTCTCTGTGCACTCCCTCTTAGCACACCCTGACCAAAAAGGAGTAACTCAAGTGCTAAAATGTTGGTTCATTCTTTTAAAATAGAAACATCAAAATGCGGGGAGGGGGTGGGAAATACACTTAGTTTCACCTCTACAAACCAGACAGATTAAACTTGTTTTACTTGTTATCTGTAAATACATGTCTCAGTCTGTGTACATAAAGCATTTTAAACTTCTAATCATTCTGTATGCAATTTGGAGACTTACCCTTTTTTTTTTCCCCAGTGAAGTTCCCCTTTAATAGCCTGGAGGCACCTCTGCTAGCTGAGGAGTAGGATGCCAAGGCCCCAGCTCCAAAGGTTCTTGGCAAACCACACCAATGCTTAGAGCCGGGGGGCTGGATAGCATGCAGTGGGGGGCTATGCCAGCCAATTCATTTCCCATTGCTGAGTGGATCAGGGGAGGCAGCGCTGACTTTAATCACATGGTTGGTTGGTTGGTTGGTTGTTTTGTTTTTTTTTTTTAAATAACCAATAAGGGGCAGGTGGCAAGGAGGGGAGGCGAGACCATGGCAGAGGACAGCCCCCACCGGCTGCCCCACATCCCCCCACCTATGACCCCAATGAATATTTGCAGGGGACACCGGGGCTAGTGGCCCTAGCAGGGTGGGGTGAACAGCGACCCTCTCAGGCAGAGCTTACAGGAGGTGGAGCCACCCCGCATGGATCACGGCACGTTCCGAGTAACAGCTGTTGGTTGTTCTGCAGGACCTCAGCGGCCTCTTTGCTTAGTGGGTCCTCAGGTTGGGCTCCAAGAAATGATACAAGCCACAAATTATGGAGTTTACAGTAAGGACTAGTCTTCAGTCCTCTCTGAGGATGCTGGGGTGATAAACCATTGTTTCACACTTCACCTTGGGGAAAGGGTCATGTGGGTAACCGTGACCCATCTTAAAACCAAACACCAATTTTCCCCTTTTGTCGAAGCCCTCATCAGCACAGATGACCAGCTTGGAGTTGAGGTAGCCGCCTGGGTCTGAGAAGTTGAAATCACAGGTCTTGGGCAGGTTGAGCTCGTTAATATCCTGGATGCGCAGCTGCCGAGTCTTACCTCCTTGTGAGTGGTAAGAAATCTTCTGAGTCACAGATGGACAATCTCATTTAGTCAAGAATTAGGTGCTGGTTGTCGTCCAAGTGAGGTGAACTCACGACGCCACGTGTGCAGTAGAACTTCTACGTAGGGTTTTCAAAACTATGACCTTTCCGATCACCAGGCCTTAATTCTGAGGTACTTCTGACTGGGTCCAAACCTCCAACCTTTGATTTTGTTCTTGTTGTCAGGTGCCACCGAGTTGACTACAACTCAGTCCACCTTGCTGAAGACCTGCCTCCGTCTTGCTGACCTTCCACCTTTCCCAGCAGAGTGTCAATGCCAAGCACTGGCACCTCTTGACATCTAAAGCTCAGAGTGTACCGATCTGTACTCCTCAGGGACCCTGGCTGAAAGCAGAGAATACTAGAACGTGTATTTATGCTTTATCAACTACACCAAGACATTTGATTGTGCGGATCGTAACGAATTATGGCTAAGATTAAAAAGAATGGGAATCCTAGAAGACTTACATTTGCTTATGTGAAACCTATACAAGGATCAAGAGCCTGTTGTGTTACTAGAGCAAAGGAACACTTGTTATGAGCCATCAAGTCACTTGTGACTCAGTTACCTTATGCATGACACCTCTGAACGCTGCCAATCTTGAGCCAATCTCACTGACTCCGACACACCTACTCCTAAAACCCCCAGTTAATTTGTCAATCAACGTCATACAGGGTTTTCCTCTCTTGCACTATCCCTTCACTCTTCCAAGAATGATGTCCTTCTCCAAGGACTGGTGCCTCTTGGCAACATACCCTAAGTATGTCAGTCAGAGCTTCAAAATCCTTGCCTGTGAGAAGCAACTTGGTATCACATTCTTCAGGACAGACTTATTTTCTTGGTGGTCTATGGTGTGCTCAAGATTCTTCTGTTATCCTTAACCATTGTAAAGCTCTCTGATGCATATAGCAAGCAATTGTGAAGGCCATGCAAGTGCACCTTAGTCTTTAGACTGATATCCTTCCTCTTCAGCACTCTGGAGAAGTCCCTGATAGCGGATTTTCCTAAAGCAGTTCATCTTTTGATTTCCTGACTGCTGGTGCCAAGAGTGTTGCTTGTGGAACTGAGTAAGCTGAAATTGTTAACAATCTCAATCTCTTCTCCATCTATCAATCATGAAGCTACCAATTGGCCCAGTGGTAAGAAACTTTGTTTTCTTGATGTTGAACTTCATTCCATATTGAAGACTACAGTCCTTGACCCTTTGCAGCAGATGCTTCAGGCCCTCAATTTCAACAAGTAAGGTTGTGTCAATCTACTTACCGCAGATTGATGGTGAGTCATCCTCTAATCCTGACGCCACATTGCTCCTCATAAAGTCTAGCCTCTTGAATGATCTGCATTGAAAAGGTATGGAGACCTGGTGCACTCCTTTCCTGATTTTGAAACATTATTTCCTTGCTCTGTTCTGATAATTTTCTCCTGGTCCAAGTACAGGTTTTACATGAGCACAATCAAGTGTTCTGGTATTCTCATTCTCCTCAAGGTTAGCCACAATTTATCTGCAGTATCAAAAACCTTTGCATAGTCAATGAAACAGATATTCCTCTGGTCCTTTTTTTCGTCCAAGATCCATCTGCTACTGGCCAAGATGTCCCTAGTGCCACACAACCTCTTCTAAGCTTAGCTAGTATTTCTGGTAGCTCTCTGTAGATGTGCTGTTACAAGCACTCCTGGATCTTCAGCAGGATTTTGCTTGTGTGTGATATTAATGATATTGTTCAATAATTTCCACACTCTACTGTCAGTTTTTTCCAGTCAGTTGGCCAGGTAGTTGTCCTCCAGATTTCTTGGCACAGCCTGGTGAGCACATCCAGGGCAGTACCTGTTTGTTGAAAAATGGCAAGTGGTAGTCCATCAATTCCTAAGGCCTTGGTTTTTGCTCATTCCTTCAGAGCAGCTTGAACTTCCTTCACCATTGCCTCTTGAACATAAGTTGTTTCATGAAATACTTCTGGGTCAGCCAGTTCTTTTCAGTCAGATCTCTGGCAAGAAGCTGTACTGAAATCCCAAAGGCATGAGGTTCAAGGACACCAGAGGCTCCACAGGAGAGACGGGCAGTCTTCTCCCATGCAATTAACTGTCTCTAAAAACCTGCCAGGTCAGCTATGGGTCTATCCCTTCTCTATGGTACACACAACCAAAAAATGTTAAGTGCTGTTGAGTTGTAGACAACTCATAGTGACCCTATGAACAAAAGATCTGAACACTTGTATAACTTTCATTGTTTCTCAAAGTTCATCGTTTGCAGAGGCAAGCTATTTTGGAAGTGGACGCTACTCCTGCTTCCAAGCTTGTTTTAAATGGGGAGCTCCACCAAACACTGTCCACCACGGGGAACCACTCTTGCATCATTGTCACAGTGTTTAGCATCACAACAACCACGAGTTACCTCTGTACATCAATGCACAGACCAGTGCTAGACCACTTAGAAGAATGTTTGAATGAATTTCTTTTCCAATTGGAGGCTGAATACAATCAACTCACACCCAATGGTGAGTCATCATTCCAATCTAATCCTCACCAGAATAGCAAACAAATCTCTATAGAATCCAGCTGCTCCAGACGACTTCCCAGTCTGGATTCCAGCCACAAACTGGGGACTAAATGCTTTTGTAGACATTGTCATTCAATGCTGTCGAGTCGAGCACAGCTCATAGTGACCCTATAAACAAAAGGCATAAAGCCTTTCTATACCAATCATTGTTTCCCCACTTCAAAGAGTTTCCAGAGGCCTATGAGCCAAAGGTCCAAAGCCTTTCTCCAACTATATCTGTTTCTCCAGGTTCATAGTGCTTCCACAGGCATGTGGTTTAAAAAGTGGATGCCACTCCCGCTTCCAAACCTTAATCAGTCTAGGAGCTCCACCAAACACTTCCCATGATGGGTAGCCACTATGGTGTTTGGCACACCTATGGCACAGTTGTTGCATTATGGCATTTGAGACTCCAGTGGCACAAGGTTGAGTGTCACAGTAAACCCAGATTACCTCAGCACAGAAAATTGATTGCTGTATTACTTAAAATAGCTAAATATTTTCTTGTTAGAGCTAAAAACTAGTAACAAATGATTAAAATATAATCCCTCAGGCCCAACTTTTAAATATAAGGGCCCTCCAGGTTTTGTTGACTCTACAAGAGGCTTAAATAATAATCACGTAATCCCCAGAGATCCTCAACCAAAACAAGAGCACCATTGTACAGAGTCCACGATTTCACCTAACTCCACAGTGGTGATAAGGGGAATGCTTTTTATGTGGCTGTCGTTAAGTGTCATCAAGTGGTGACCCTATAAACAAAAGACCTTAAGCCTGTTTTCTAAAAAGTGTCCTCTCTTAAGTTTACACAGGCATGTTTAGGAAGTGGATGCCACTCCTGCTTCCAAGCCCATCTTAATCTGTGAGCTCTACCAGACATTGCCAACCATGTGTAACCATTAAGGCAATTGATACACCACTAGCACGCTGTTTTGTATCACAGAAATCCTCAGATACCTAAGCACAGCAACATGACAGAAAAGTGCTGTGCCACACAGGAAATGTTCATTTCAAATACTATTAAATCAGACTCGAGAGAACCCAAATTATTTGTTTTAAAACAAACCAGCCCTCAGCTTCCATCACAATCTCTCATTGGCTCCAAGGAGAGCTTCCTAGCCCACTCTCACCACCGACCAAGAGGACAGAGCTGCCTTGCATGGTGCAAGAGAACGGGCAACAACATCTTGATTGTATGTTTGATCAATTTCTGACTGCAAAAGTTGGTAAAAATCTTCTATTTCCTCTTCTTTGGCTCTGGTTGTTGGTGCATATATTTGAACGATAGTGGTATTCACTGGACTTCCTTGTATGTGTATGGATATTATCCTGTCGCTCACCACTTTGTATTCAGGATAGATTTGGAAATGATGTTTTTAAAATATGAAACCAACCCATTTTTTCTCCTTTTCATCCCCAGCATAGTAAATCATATAATCATGATTCAAAATGTCCCATGCCAAGCCATCTCGTTTCACCAATACCTAGTATGTCAATATTCATGCGTTCCATTTCTCTTAACAATGTCCAATTTTCCTACATTCATGCTTCTCACATTCCACGTTCCAATCACTAGTGTCTCTTTACAGCTGTTTCTTTCTCTTTGTTTCCATTTCTAAGATCTGTTTCTATTGCCATGTCTGTTAGTCCAAATGATAATCTTAAAACATGCTCTATTGTACATAGGGTTTTCAAAGGCCTGTAATTTCAGAAGTGGATGGCCAGTCCTTCTTCCTAGTCTGTGTCAATTTTTAAATATATATAATAGTATCTGACAGACAAGCATTCCACAGAAAAGAGTAGATGAAAGACATTTACCAGTTAGAAAGACCAACATTCAATGTTGCTGCCCACCCGGCTACATGTTTGGTTGGGTTTGGGATTTTGTTTTGTTGGGTTTTTTTTTTCTTTTAAATCCACCCTTTCCTTACTCCACCAACCCTTCAGAAGCAGAGGAATGTTGTGTAATTCCACTGTACCTTGTCTTAATCTCAGCACTCCCCTTTGTTTCCTCTAAAAGGAATTGAACACACCCCCATCTGTATAAAAGGCAATAAAAACATGGAACCATAACTGAACACTAACAAGTATTTATTGTCTGCCAATCACACATTCTACAAGAATCATTAATAAATCACCCTTACAACAGTATCTTTTATCGATATTAAACAAAGAGATGAGTTTACATATACAGATGAAAAATCAGTGCCTGAACAAAAACCAGACTACTTTTGTTCAACAACATAGAATGAGAAGATATAAAATCTCAAATGGCAATTTGGACACAGAAAGGATTTTAAGGCTTTTTAAATGCTTCTTCTCATCTCACATGTATCTTCTTCATACATAGCATCAGGTGTTCGTGTGCTCAAGTTCATAAACTCACAAGTACTAAATAAACATCACAGGTACTAAATAAACCTCTATAATTTATGTTCTGAGTCATTCTTAATACATGCTGATACTACAAAGACTAGAAAAATGAAATAGAGACAGGATACAAGGTATAGAAATGAGGAAAATTATCTAAGAGTGACTACTTAAATCAATACTAAATCGAGGCTGTTCTAAGCTATGGGAGCTTCTCTGTGAAGACTACTCCCCAAATTCTGCTTGCTCGAGTGCATCTTCTTCCACCATCTGTCTACTCTTGAGCCATCTTACAAAGTCCTGATACTCTTCTTGAGCTGGATTGACACCTCCTGTATCACACTGACCTTCATCTCCTCTCCCAAACAGGTTATGGCCAGCTACTGCTACACTGGCGCCCGAGAGGGAAGATTCCTCAGTGCTTCTACTCTCTGTATCCCTTCTAGATTGTTCTATATTTTCCACCACCAGGTCCTCATCATCTGTTCTACCCCTGGTGGTGGGTATGTCTGAGTTGTCTGAGCTGACAGCTAATTCCATTTGGGAGGTGTCACGGTTAACAGGGTCTCTGCGGGTATTCACTGGACTGTTGTTACTTGGAGTTAAAACCGTGTTACTTCTCTTTGTTTGCAGTGAGACACATGCCTCATAGACTAAATACCCAGTAAATAACTGGAATTGATTCATTCTACCAAGTGTTGTCTTGATGATGGGAGTCATAACCCCCCCTGACATGTCAATGAACAGAGCAAGATAGATAGTTTTCCCATTTTCCACTTTTTGTGTAATAGTAAAAATGGCATTTACATTCCCTCTAAATAGTATTACCTCATTAGAGTCAAGCATCTTATCAAGCACATTTCCATCTAAAAAATCTCTCAGTACCTTCCAGACTTTAGGGCCAATTATGTTTTCAGTCCCTCGTGTTACGTCAGAAATCTCATGCATGCCAAAGTTGGCATATATCAGAGTTTTCTCTATTAGCTTCATGATACCACTTAAGAAATCACTAGTCATTGTCTCAAAGAAGGATTGGGCAAAGGCACTGTATAAAGCCACATCCTTAGAGAGTAAATCAATTCTAAGGCTGGAATAAGCATAGAAGCTCAAGAAGTATTTTGCACACTTCAAGATATCATTGTGAAAGCAGCGCACTCTTCTCCTCTTAAAGATTTCATAGGACCTTTGCTTAAAGTTGAACTTTACCACTGGAGCACTGCCATTGTTGCCCACATTTTGTGCCTCCATTTGGAGGTCTTCATGTGGGACTTGTACATCAAAGACAGCATTCTGGATGTTTAGGACAGAGCCATCAAAGCTACTACCAGTCATGTGGAATATCATTAAGTGCTTCTCTTTTTGAAAGCTAATGGTTTTGTGTACACCTTTGGCCATGGCTTCCACAGTGGAATCATAAATGGCTCTCAAGGTATTAAAGTCAGGTATGTCCCCTGTATTCTGGAGAGTCTGACTCTGTATAGCCCTTAAAAAGCGTGGGACATTCACTACTGTATTTTCTGTCCCTCCTCCTAAAAAGCCTTCAGAAAACATTTTCAACTTGCTTGTCAATATGAATGAACATTCCTCAGAGAACATGACTCTACTTCCTTTACGGTCTATGCAAACTTTGGGTCTCTTCTGTTCATAAATCACTTTTAAAGGCCAGTGATCAATGACTGCCTTAACTACAGCATCATTAAAAGTGAAATTAATCAACCTCTTGACATCTTGCATCTTAGCCACATTGATGAGGTATTCCCTCTTTGTCATAACTACATAGTCATGAGTGGGACCGTTACATTGGTAAATGGCAACAACATGGATGCCCCCACGCTGGGTGGTCCCCGCAGGAGACGCCATTCCCGTTTTAACGCCTTTGCCACGACCTTTGGAGTACATCTTTACTGTAAGAAAAACAGGGAAAATTAAAAAACACAGCTACAAAGAAACATCATTTTGCACAATTAACCTCTACTTGTCGCCTCTGATTGACACCAACTCCCTTTTCGACACCACTAAGTCATTTGATGTTAGACAAGCAAGCTTATGCTCAGAAAGGTTAAAGGTTGATCCAAAATCAGACTTCTTGACAAAGCTAGGTCTGACTTTTTAAAACCATGTAGTGTCTCCATTTGACTACACTGGCAGCTTAGCAGTGAAGAGTCTCATCCCTGAGCAGTTGCTGCTACCTCCTCCACACAGATCACTGGAGAAAAGGCATGCGGAGCAGTCACTGATACCTGGGCTTGAGACAAATAGAGAGAAAGGAGAGGAAAGGTGTCCAAATGGTCCACTAGTGAGTGAGCTCCAGCTGTACTGGGACACGTCTAGTCACAGCCAGCCTAAACAGGGTGGCTCTGTAAAGAGGTCATCACTCTGCCATTTGAAACAAAAATTCCCTAAGTTATATTTAACATTGTTTGAAAATATTAACTTAACGAATCATCTGATTAATTAAATATTATATATGCAGCATTGTAGTGCGGACTAAAACATTAAGAATTATTTTTGTACTCAACATGCAACACTAGTAAATTGTGTTCTGAAAAAAAAAATCCTTTTGAAGTTCATAAAGAATTTTTTTTACTAAACAGAAAATGTTTCTTTTCATAAACTGTCCCTTGTTTTTAAGAATTACTTGTGTATCTTCACTTTCAATGCTAACTAGTCAGGAAAATTCCAATTTACCAGAGCCTATCATATCAGTCCAGGCTAAACGAAAGCCAATTACATGAATAATTATAACAAAGATAGATTTTCAAGTATTTTATCATGATGCTAAAATAAAAAGTCCATCACGGAGATAGGGGAGAAGAATAATGGTATTATTTTAATCAGGATGTGACATCTGGCTTCATTTACAGGGGTTTTTTTTCAGATACCGTACACTAAAGCTACCCCTTATTCTCTCCGGGAAGCTATAAATAAGATATGGTCTACCCTACCATGTCAGTTAAGTTAGTTAAGTACAATATACAACATAAAGCAGAAAGCACAAATGCAAATTTTGCAAGTGATTTGCTGTACAAATTTGGAGGGAGAGTTAGGAAGTAAGTATCCACAACAAATGTGTATTTTAAATACTGCTGATAAGGCTCCTATCAAACAGCCTTCTACTACTTTCCAGTGAGTACATTCAGAAACATAGTAACCTCATGTGTGTTATGGCAGAACCAAGCTCTATGGGATAGTCCGTGGCTCCTATTTTAGGAAGCAGATCACCAGGCCTTTCTTCCTCGCTGCTTTGGGTAGATTAAAAAAACTCAACCATTTCTGCAATTAGAATGTGGAAGCCTTATTCACTAACAGTTGCTTGGTGGGCCGGGAATGGGAGTATCTACAGTGGGTGGCTAACTTACATTGAACAGACTCACACATGCCCAGGAAATGGGCTTTCATAATCTTTGTAGGTCTAGAGGACCAAAGCACAAGCAGTACTTTTAAAAGGTGAAACACGATCTTTAACTTTAATTTAAAGTGCCACATAAATACAATGTAGCTCACAAATGTTGACTGAAATGGGAGTAAAGCTTTCTGAAAAATCAAATGAGCATGCAGATATGTGTCTGTGTGCAAAATATGTGTACACAATATTAGTATAATTATTCTTAAATGCAAACTAAACTGTTACTATCTTTCTAAAGAATGTCCTTTAAAACCCTGTAGACCGTAAACATTCAGTATAATCCACAGGGACAGAAGGGGACTTAGGAATAATACCCAAGAAGACTTTAAATGTTTCAAACTATAAGCCTATGACTCCAACTTTACATTACTGTCAGAGTACATCTGTTCTCCATAAGGTTGTCAAGAACTGACTTTTGGGACGCTGATGACCAGACCTTTCCTCTGAGGCACCTCTAAGTTTACCTGAACCATAACCTTTTAGGTAGCAGGCAAATGTATAAATATTTTGCATCACCCAGGGAATTAGTGAAACAGTTGTTTCATTTCTCCAGTTGGGTGATTAGTAAAAAAGTAGGAAATCATTTTGTGATTTCACATGCCATCTTGGTATTTTCTTAATTGACAGGTAGTATTATTTTAAAGGAAAAGCATGCTCTACTCTAAACATGCACAGGTATTGTGAGAGAGAAAAAACTAAAAGGAAAAATACCAAAGTGCTGTTAAAGAAAAATACATTCTCTCACTTTAGTCTCTCTCTGAAAAGAAAGAGTAAAAATCCATACTAACAAAAGTATTTAAATCTGGAATCATATACTACCCATTTGAAAGAGACACCTTAAAATTCTTGCATAAAAGTTCAAAAAGCTAGAAAGAAGAAAAATACTCACTGTTGATATATCAACTTCCGCTTTTGTCTTGAGGAGTTCTCAAAACCCTAGAATCAGATCAAGAATTACAAGACAGGTTAGCCTAGGTTTTGTACACTGTGGCATATATAGTATGTAGAGCTTTGGAAGTTTTGAGACATTTTACCCAACTGATTTAGTAATTTTTGTAGGTTTAAACCAGTTTGCTAACATCAAAAGGAGTTAACTTACAATCAGCATTTTACAATTTAACAAAATAGGAAAACACAGGAGAGAGGCAGGGATCGCAGTCAGAGATACAAAAGATACTGCGTATAATACACTGGATGAAAACTGGTTTTATCTATAAACTTTCAATTTAATCACCATAAGAAATACTTAACACTTACGTTTGATATATTAACTTGAGCTCTGTTCAGCACCAACCAGTCGTCCTAAGTCCTAAAGTTAGATAAAAATCACAGGAACAGTTCAGTATGAACGTAACACTTAGTGGTATACCTGACATTGAAACTCTGGAACTTGGGAGAAAACACATTGATTCAACAGTTTTTTAAAGTTGATCAAGTTTGCACAATTTTTTTAAAAAAAGAGAAATCTAAAATTTGTCTTCTACAACTTGAAACACTTTTGATAAATTCATTTCAGTGTTTATTCTGAATCAGCCAATATAATAAACTTTAAGTTACATTCAAAGTTGCAGATACAGAATAAAATCCATTTTTAGGCATTCTGGCATACTTAAGTTTACAACCTCTTAAGAGCCTGAGCTTGCTGATCAGTAATTTTCAAAGGTTAGTCCAATTTGTAATAACATTACCATGTATTCTCAAAACTAGACATGAACTCACTGAAGAAACACATTAGGGAAATATCTAATTAGACATAACAAACAAACTCGGATCAACAAATCAGTGTTTTCTACTAAAGACACCTCAAAGTAGTTAGTGTTCTCTCTTCTTTTCCTCATCTCTTGATTTTGATCCTGCTCAGAACCACAAGAATATTTCAACATTTATGAAGGTGCTAGATTTCCAAGATAGTAAGAAATCCTCATCATTTCATATAAAATAAATGTTGAGCTGGATAAGGACTCATCTTGTAGGTTTACAACGATTATCGTAATCAATTTAATATCACTTCCAGCAGTGTGGCACAGCACTGCATAAACAGTATGATAATTGGAATTCCTCTGCTCCTTGAATTAGTAAGCAAGTCACAGTGCGTATCAATCATGCATAATGAGTCTGAAGCATGGCTTGATTACATTCATTTGCATAAGATTTTTCTGTAATTTTTTGAAACTGAGTATTTTTAATTCCAAATAGATTTAAATACCATACAACTGCTGCTCTGGCCCCCAAAACCCAAGTGATCTTTTTTTCCATAATAAAAAAATGCTAATAAATTGTTCAAAATGTAGATCTTAGTTTGTTACTGAGTTTTCATTTTCCTGCATGCTGTCACATTCCATCACATTTGCACCTTTCACGGGTCCAAAATTGGGGCACACACATTTATATGGCTTGATTCTAACTACCACATTATTCTCTTACATTTACAAGGCAATTTTCTTTGAAATATTTTTGGAATTGTCCAATTTGGAGGGCAATTCTGTCTGTTTACACTTTGCAGTTTATAAAACCCTTATAATTAATTTTTGGTAATAGTCTAATGGAAATGTTGAATCAAGCTTGCCTTCAAAGAATCCAGTATCTGGAATTTTAATTTAAAAAACAAGAGTTAAATAACAGTGAAAGAACAGCACAAAAATAACTTAGTAATTTAGACATTTATAATCAACTTAAGACCAACTGCACTCTGTTATTTATCCATACGATTTTCACAGGAGAGACATTTGCTTAAACTTCACATATAATAATCAAAGAGCTTGACATTTTTTGTAAAACATGCTTAAATCTCTTACAAGAACATTTCTAAGTGCTGATCTTAGAACCAAGGGAAGGGGTGGGCTGACTTGTTTAAAAAAGAAAGTGAATTTCTAACTATTTACTGAATAGAAATGTTATTTGGAGTAAAATGCAAAGTGAAAAAAGTAATGAAACATTTTAAGTAAATTTTTCGACCCAAGTCTATAATAAGTACAAATTTGCAGCTCATTGGTGAGAAGTAAAACTTTCTGATCCATAACAATACAACACAGTGCATTTTCTGGAGGTTTTCTGGCAAGGAAAAAAAAATTAAAACCTCTCAACCAAGGAACTATTTGTGCTCTAGAAAAGAAATGGGAAACTTCCATAAAGAAGAATTTGCATTAGCAAATTCACCAAATTACATAAAAAAATTGACCACCTGTAAAGTCCCAGTTTATAAATTACAATGAATATATATATTTTCCGGGACAGGAAAAGAGAAAACTTCTTTGTTCAGATATTCCCTGAAACCTACTGCTTTATTTTTATTCATTATCCTGTATAAAGATTTCATAAACAGAGTATGTAATGTTATTTTTAAAGTAGCTTATATGAAACTTTAATAAACTGTCTTACATTAAAAAAAAACAAGATTACTGAAATTTCCTAAAAGATTTCTCATTAGTTCAAGACTTACAAACACCCACTTAATTAAGAGCCAAGAACAGTCGTAACACCCAACCCCCAAAATCTGCTTTGTTCATTATTAAAACAGATTTACATAAATGGTTGATTTGACCATACCTAACAATGACAAAGATACTTGTTTGAGATGGTAACACATGCTAATATTGCTGTAGTTTCCAAGTTTTCAACAGGAATTCTACTGGCAATCTGTAGAACTCACAAGATGCCCTCACCCCCACTCCATTGTCAACTCACTGTCTGGCAAGTCAGAAGTGACTGGCAGTTGACTTTCTGGCAAGACTGTAAATCCCATAGGAGGAGATTGCCTCTCTTTCCCCCTCTAAGCAGCAGGTACACTTGAACTACCAGAAATGCACTGCCTTTGAGTCTATAGTGCAACTTCTTGTGGCCGGTGCCACCAAAGGGAAATACAGACTTGGGCCAACAGTGAAATCATTGAGAATGTAAGGCAAAAGGCAATTTTGAGTTTCCTGAGCACTTATACTCCAGAGGGAAGGGTCCTTACCTGATGGTAGGAAACCCTAGTTCCCCAAAGTAACTGTGTCACCAGAGTGCCTTCCACTTCACAGTTAAAGAGATGGGGCTCCTTAGCTAAAACAAAGCAAACAGAATTCAACTTCTGGTTGAAAGTCTAGACTATGTGGAAATCCAAAGTATAATTTTCTATTCCACCATATTACCGTACTATAAAAAAAAATAAACTGGAACCTTAAAAGGAAAAAAAATTAATAGTTATGCACAGTCTTACTCCAGCAGCAAACGTCTGAAGGCTCTAGGCATCTGTGACCGCGAGCCCTCCACCACTGGCTTACGCTCTGCAGCACACACTCACGCGGCTGTTGTTCTAAGACCCACCAGCAGGTGGCGCTGCTTGCTGTAAGGCCGCCCCGCCCCTAACGTGGCGCCGCCCCGCCCCCTGAGCTAACACCTCTGCTCACACTCGGTGGCGCCCTGCAGCTCCCCCAGTCAGCCCCAAGCCCCCCAACCTCACGCTGCCAGATGCTCCACTCCTGAAACCACCTTCAGTGTCCCTGCCCCACCGGGCTTCGGCTTCGAGGGCCACCTTCTCAAAGCTTCCCTGTCCAACTACTGTGCAAGCAGGCAGCCGGCCAAATGCCGCCAGAAGCCAGCGCAGCCTCCCGCCCGCCATCTTGAAAACCAGTCCCTCGACTCTCCCCGTCTCACGACCTCCGTCCCCGTCCCTCCACTGGGCCCCGTGTCCCTCACGCTCACCCCAGTCATCTTAGAGTTGGCCCTCAGCAGGAGTGACATCCACTCCCTAAGTAACCTGCCTCCGGAAAGTCTCCCTGCTTTGGTAACTGTCATGGCCAGAGCGACACTTCAGGCCTTTTGGTCACAGGGTCGAGAGGACTCGTGACTCGACTCGAAGGCGATCATCAACAACTGCAGTCCTGACCCCCACTTACTAACCTTGCCCCGTAAACGTCCCTATACTTCGTTCTCCTCGCCTATTCTCGGCACATTAAAGACTCTACTGCCGATTTTTTACAAGCTCCAACCGGACCTCGGTGCTCAGCCTCCATTTTCTCGTCAGGCAGCCCCAAATTCTCAGTCTCTTGCTCTCCACACAAGCATCCTCGCTCACTCCCAGGATCTCTTTATCGTCTCTCGGCCTCCGCCTCTCCTTCCTCGCGCTTCCCTCACCTCTAGTTTTTCAGTCACACCTCCACCCCCACCCCTTCAACAGCTCCCCTCAGTCTCTGAGGTCAGAAAGAAATGTCCTCTTGAGCAGAACTGGCTTCAGGACTGACCGCGACCAGGCTGAACCTGGCCCGAGGAGGCCGGACTTACGCTGAGGAGATGAGGACGGTACACGAAGGTAACCGGACTCAGCCCCCCAAGATGGAGGAAAGCCAGGCGCAAAGCCGCCCCCCCCTTATAAATAGGTTGGAGAGGCGTGGCCTAGCAGCAACCTCTCATAGGTCATTCAAAATCATGTGGCTAAAACAAAGCTCTGGATAGGCCAAAAATAGCGGGAATCTCAACCAATCCAATTTGAGGCGCATTATCCCTCTCCCCAGGAGCAACCAATCACACTATCTAGAGGGCTCCAACTAGGCGACAATTAGTCTTTTTTATTTATCCTGGTGGCAATCGCAAGCCTATCTTGGCAAAATAGTTCTGCAGCCTTTGTGGTGAGACGTTGCACTGATAGGCCAAAATCATGTGATGGTTCTGATTTACCCACCGCTGTGGGGGAAAGAATAGCAATCTTCTCCTTTGTGATGAAAACCACCTGGAAAGATGGTCCACTATTAGCCGATTCAGGCTAATCACAACCTCCTGGCCATTATCAAATCCAAATAAACCTGTACCTGAGTAAAATAAAAAAGCTAACTCCACTCTTACCAAGTTGATTCAGACTCCTAAGGACCCTCTATCGACAGGAGGACACTGTCTTTCTCCTGAGGATGCACTGGTGGATTTGAACTGCTGACTTTTAGGTTAGCAACCCATAAAATACACACTGTACCACCAAAATTATTTTTATAATAGGAGAACAGTTAGACCTCGGTCTGCAAGCATCTCAGGGTCAAATAGAAATAGGCTTTTCCTTCCTAGGACTCTCTGACCAGGACTAGCAGGCACTCTTCGAGGAGGGACACGTGATGGCAGTGAGCGGGGCCAAAACCTGAGCACATGAAAAAGGCAGAGGTAGACCTGCATTTCACTGTAGTTTTAAAGACAATCATTTAAAAAAATTTTTTATTGCGTCTTTTCAAAATAATGCTTTGTGGCAGCTTTGCATCTACCATGTCTATTGATTTCATTTCCCCAGTACCATGCGCCCATTTTGTGTCTTTGTCACGTTTTGGTAATGACACAATTCTGCTTGCTGAAACTGAGGAGGATCTGAAATACTTGCTGCAGCATGGATTGAGGCTCAATGTCAAGAAGACAAAGATTCTCACCACTGGACCAATTGGCAGCATCAGGATGGATGGTGACGAGATTGAGATTGTTCACAGCTTCAGTTTGCTTGGCTCCACAGTCAACACTCTTGGCACCAGTAGGCAGGAAATAAAAAAACGTATTACAATGGGAAAGTATGCTGTTAGGGACCTCTCCAAAGTACTCAAGCGTCACTCTGGAGACTAAGGTACGTCTGATACAAGCCATGGTCTTTGCAATCACTTGTTATGCATCAGAGAGTTGGACAATGACCAAGGAGGATAGAAGGAGAATTGATGCCTTTCAGCTGTGGTGCTGGAGAAGAGTGTTGAGAGTACCATGGACTGCTAGGAAAACAGATTCATCATGGAAAGGCTTAAACCAGGGGGCTCCTTGGAGGCAAGGATTCTGGGGCTTCGTCTGACATACTTTGGGCATGTTGCAAGGAGGGACAGGTTCTTGGAGAAGGACATCAAGCTTGGGAGGGTGGAGGGACGGCACAGGAGGGGAAGGCCCTCTATGAGGTGGATTGATTCAGTGACTGGGGTAATCGGAATGGGAGTGTCAGAGACGGTGCGATTGGCACAGGACAGAGCGAAGTTTAGGGCTGTTGTACATAGGGTCACTATGAGTCGCAAGTGACTCGATGGCACATAACAACAACAACAACAAACACCTCAAACCATTTTTTAAAAAATGCTGTTGCACACTCACGTTGCAAAAACAAACAAGACTACAAAAAAAAAAAAGAAAAAGAAAGGCAACAAAACAATTTAAAAATCTACTGCCTTTGAAAAAAAATTAAAAAAATCTACTGCCTTTGAATCACTTTCATTTGTAGTGACTCATGGAGTTTCTGGGGCATTAAATCTTAAAAGGAACAGACTGCGGCATCTTTCTCCCCTAGGGAGGAGGTTGAGAGGTTCAGACCACCAGTTTGGCCTTGAATAGCTCAGGAGCACCAGAGTTCTTACACTATAGTGTAAACATCACCTTTATTTGCACTGGGAAACAAAAACTTTGTGAGACTCACTTTTGTACAATAATGTTTTATCGCAGAGGTCTGGACCACACTATGTCTGAAGCATGCCTGAAAATATTTCCCCTTTCCCCATGTTCTCCCATTCCTGAAATAAACAGTGAAGTAGGACGTTCAGCATTAAACGCTTGCTTAGATAGAGCGAGCCTAAACTCAGGGACCTGTGTGGAGGAAAAGATTCCGAGGAAAGATTGCTCAAGTCTAATTAAGTAATGGATAAGTATCTATTTGAGAAAGTGCTGTGCCAATACTGCCTTCCATAGTGGTTGCCCCTTTTTACACTCCCACCAACAGTGAATAAGAGTTCCAGCATTTGTTGTTTGCTGCTCTGCTGAATTTTGCTATT
>NW_006399766.1:26993641-26995617 GCF_000299155.1 Elephantulus edwardii
CCCTAGCCCCAAATATAATCCACTCTACAACCCTCATTGCATACTCCTACGATAAAAATAATGCCCTAAAATATAATACTTTTAGACTATTTTAAATCCTTAATTCTGCAACTTTTTTTGTGCAAAATTCTGCCTTAGTTTCTGTTCTAATTAATTTATGAAAATTGAGATTAAGCTATCTACTTGGGAGTCACACAAATAGAAATAGCATTAAGAATTATAAAAGTCAAAATCTTTACATGACAAATGGCAAAAAAGGAGGCGTAGAATACTGAAATGACTTGCCCAAAGTCTCACAACTAGTAGTAAAACCAAGAGTGACCTCTAGATTAATCTCCATTCTTGAAATATGTGTGGACGCGCACGTGCACACACACACAGACACACACACACACACACACACACAGATAAACATACAAGCACACCTATATTTTATCTCTGAAAATCTACTTTCATCCTTTATAATAGAGGAAATCACTATTTTAATGAGGCTATATAGGGGCTTTTTGGCTTATAAATTGCCAATTACTTATGTAGGTATTAAGTTAGTCTTTCCCTCATGAACATATCTACTCCTAGGGGAAACAAAAGGAAAATGGATGTGAGTCCAGGGATATAGCATTAATTTACACTGAGGTCAGAGTTACTGTTATGCTTTTAATTAATCCTAATGAAACTCAATCAAACACATTTTGCTGTTTCTGCCATTTGAACAAAAGTTTCCTATCATGAATGCTGTGCAAAATAACCTAAACAGATTCCAACCAGTGAAATCTGTGTTGATATTAATATTTATCAGAGGACACTGCAGACCTCTCCCTTTCAGCATCTGCAGTGATGGGTAAGATAAGGTGATGGATTGGGCACAAAAAAAAAAGATCAACTCTTAAATGGGACACCAACCAGGACTAAACATATTGTTTGCCATGCCAATGCAGTGAAAAACAGGAATTCGAGAAATTACAACACATCTTTTGATAATGTGAAATATGAGAAAAGGTATGATAAAAGTGATATGTCATTGAAATTTGCCACTAGTATGGTCTCTTGCCTGTTTATCTCTTATTTGTTTTATATTCTCATATTCTTAGAAACCATTTCTTTCTAAGGCTTCTAATGACATTACACTACATTATACATACTGTGATCTTGATGTCAAGATTGAATGAATTTAAAACAGCAATTCTGAAGATGTATGGATGTGGCAAAAAAGCAACCTCATCTTCTACTTAAAGCAAAGAACAATTGCCTAGAGATAAGATAATAACATTTTGCTAACTACAGGCAATAAATAACAAAACAGAAACCAGAGTGGAATAATAAGGTGAACCTGCTTAGCCATCAGACATGAATTATCCTGAACGTACGCCACATATGCAGGGTTAAAACTGTGTTGTTTCGTAACTACATTTAAAAAATAAGGGCAAGTGTCTCAGAAAGGCCAAAGACATAGCCCCCTTTCTACCACCACTGCTAGAAATAAAGGAGAAAGCAGAAAACCATGTCCTTGCCCTTTGATTCCGAACTTTTGGTGATACATACATACACATATGCATAGTTGAAACCGACCTGCGGGTTCACACATGTTCTAGCGTGGGACCTGTGTGGATTAAAAGAGGAACAGGGACATGAGAGATAGGGGCTAGACAAAGATTTCCTGATCAAGCCCAAATTTATTCGATGAATTCTGCTATAAATAGGCAGTGGAGTAGGCCCAGCTGCCAGGGAACCCAGCCCTAGGTTATCAGGTTACAAAAGAGAGGGAGGGGCATGCCCCAAGGTGTTGATTTACAGGTGCTGATTTAAGAAAGAGGTAGGCATAGTCCCAGAGATGGACAGGGGTGGCGGCTACATGTCAAAAAAACGACACCCTTTAAAGAAACTGAAATTATAAAAACAAGAGCAGAAATAAATGAAATAGAAAACAGAAAAACAATTGAAACTATCAACAAAACTAGGAGTTGGTTCTTTGAAAA
>NW_006399766.1:26999272-27035870 GCF_000299155.1 Elephantulus edwardii
TCACTTGTATATAGAAACTTTTTTCATTGTTATGTGCCGTCGAGTCACCTGTGACTCATAGTGACCCTATGTACAACAGCTGGGATCCCTGCTCTATCCTGTGCCAATGTTATTGTTTCTAACACACCTACCCCCACTACCTCAGTCACTGAATCAATCCATTTCATCCAGGGTCTTCCTCTCTGGTGCTGTCCCTCCACCCTCTGAAGCATGACATCCCTCTCCAAGGACAGATCCCTCCTGGCAACATGCCCAAATATGTCAGATGAAGCCTCAGAATGTTTGCCACCAAGGAGTAGCCTGGTTTCACCCTCTCCAGGACAAACTTGTTTGTTCTCCTAGCAGTCCATGGTATATTCAATACTCTTCTCCAGCACCAAAGCTCAAAGGCATCAACTCTACTTCTATCGTCCCTAGTCATTGTCCAGCTTTCTGTTTCATAGCAAGTGATTGCAAAGATCATGGCCTGACTGACATTGTTGCTCTTCAGTACTTTGGAGAGTTCTCTGACAGCAGACTTTCCCAGTGCAATTTGTCTTTTAATTTCCTGGTTACTGGTACCAAGACTGTTGATTGTAGAGCCAAACAAACTGAAGCTGTCAACAATCTCAAATCCCAAACCCACTGCCACCATTGAGTTGGTTCCAATGTAGAGGCACCTTCCAGCAGGTTTCCGAAGCTATGGATCTGTATCAGAGGAGATGGCCCATATTGCCTTCTCAGAATGCCGCTTGTACATTTAAACTGCCAACCTTTCGTAGTAGCCAATGGCTTCCTGTCCCGAATCCCCTCAGACCATTTCTAGAAACTTGTATATATTGCAATAATTTAACAATTATTAGGAATATTGTTTTATTTTCAAAATCAGGTAGTGATGTGTAATGAGAACCACAGGCAAAAAAAAAAATGGTTTGGTTTATTTGGGTAGGCTAGTTGTGCATTGGTTTGTTTTGGTTTTTCTCACTGTTGTTTTTGGTAGACTGACAGAAGGCATCTCTACTGGTATAGTGAGGCCAGAGGTTGGAATCCACCAGACGCTCTCTGGGAAACAGTGGAGACAGCCTCAGCCTGTAAGACCAGAACACTTCACAAACTTAATGGAGGCTCACTATGATCCAAATTGTCTTCACAGCAGTGGGTTACGCTGGCAAAAGAATTCTAACAGCTCCAAGTGCTGACAAGAAATGTAAATTAATATCTGTCCTTTGCATCCGTGTGGAGGAAATTGGTGTGGCCACGCTGAAATACTATTTGACAATATCATAATCTACAATAGAGTCCCTCTCCAAGGACCGGTCTCTCCGCACAACATGTCCAAAGTATGTTAGACGGAGTTTGGAAGGGTGGAGGGACAGCGCAGGAGAGGAAGGCCCTCTATGAGGTGGATTGATTCAGTGACTGGGATAATCGGGATGGGAGTGTCAGAGACAGTGAGATTGGCACAGGACAGAGCAGAGTTTAGGGCTGTTGTACATAGGGTCGCTATGAGTCACAGGCGACTCGACTGCACATAACAACAACAACACAATAGAGTAATTCTCCTCATGGACTAGAGAAAAACTTGTACTTTTGAAATGAGATATGGGGGGTGGGGCGGAAGGAGACTGTGCAACAATAAATGAATATTTAGAAATAAAATGAAAGTGAACTGGGGGAGGGAGAGGAGAAGGGGAGGGAGGAAAATGTGCAACAACGAATGCATGAAAAGACAACTTTAGTGTAAACTTTTGTTAAAATCACAATTAAACTAAAAAAAATTATTAATAATAAAAAAGAGATTAGATATGTTTATAAGCACATTGTTCTTCATGAACTCCTGCCCAAATGTAAAAAAAAAAAACCCAAAACCCAGATCAACTAGAAGCAAGCTAAATGTCCACTGACAAAAGAACAAGGAAATTGTGATAATTTTTCAGAGTGAAATACTATCCAGCAGTGGAAGTGAATGAGTTTCTTCAGCACACACCAGCATGGATGAATCTTAGAAACACCATGCTCTATGAAAACCAAAGTCTCAGAAGATTACACACAGATTTATATAACTCTATAAAGTTTTAAAAAAGGGAAAAAATTCTGGGCCTATTGCTTAAAGATGCACGCAAAAAACTGATTATACGAAAATTGACTATATAAGGAAATAGTAAAAACTCTGAATACTGTTAACTTCAAATACTGATTTTATGGGATTCAATTAAGTGGAGGATCAAGATATATTCACGATTACTGTTAATTTCTACTTCTTGAATGATGAGTTCACAGTTTAGGGTTATAACATGGTTCAATTTGTCTAACACATTATTTTGTGTGTTTTGAATAATTCACAATAATATTTATGCTTGATCAAATGGGTCCAAAGCAAGATTTCTGTCCAACAACAACACAAACAGGAAAAGTTGATTAGGTGACAGAATGAAAGATGATTATTTTCATTGTCTGAATCTGATATTAAGGTCAGAATGAGCAAGTTAATTAATTATTGCTAAAGTAACTACAGAAATAAAATCAAAGAAAAAGAAACAAAAATAGAAATAGATCATTTACAGGAACGAGAAAGCGAAAGCATAACACTAATCTTCATAGAAACGGACATTTAAAAATGAGCTAGTTTGCCACCTCTGTAATACTGTCAGAAAATTGAAGACCTGATGATACCAGATGTGTGTAAGTAAACCCAAACTCTCCTCTATTCCTAATGGAAACAGAGTACATTTTTGAAAGCAATTTGATAGTACCTGGTAAAATCAGGAGTGCTAATACTTTCTGATGCAGATTATTCCATCCCTAGCTTGTCACTCTAAAGAGATTCACATGTTGAACCATTGTAGGACATGTAAGAGGATATTGATGCATCGCCATGTTGTTTGCAGCTGTGAAATCTGGGGGCTGTTGGAGACAGTCAGGTAGACTAAAATTAGAGCAGGGTTCAGAGCTGTTGTACATAGAGTCATTATGAGTTGCTGGTGACTCGACGGCACATAACAATAATTTGTTAATTGAGGGAGCTCTGGTGTGCTAGTTGGTAGGAAGGTGTGTTGGCAACCCAAAGGCAGGCGGTTGAAATCCAAATGGCAGCTCAATGGGAGAACAGTGAGCATTCTCCTTGTAGGTGAGAATCGCTGAAGGGTCAGCTTTGCATCAGAGGCAATAAAATCTCATGAGAGGGGACTGTTGGTCCTTCTCTGGTGGGCATTGGAACCTGATGATTTCGGGATTGCATGGCAACTTCTTACCACTTCTGCCGGGCCAGGGTTCTTTCCTAAAGAAAACACTTCCTTGCGGTCCAGCCGCAGCCAACTCGCAGCTGACCTGCCCGCAGCTATAGATTGTTGTTGTTATGTGCCATCAAGTTGCTTGTGACTCATAGCGACCCTATGTACAACAGCCCTAAATGCCATTCTATCTTGTGCCAACCTCACTGTCTCAAACACTCTCATTCCCACCACTCCATTCACAGAATCAATCCACGTCATCGAGGGCCTTCCCCTCCTGCGCCGTCCCTCCACCCTCCCAAGCATGATGTCCCTCTCCAAGGACCGGTCCCTCCTTGCAACATGCCCAAAGTATGTCAGATGAAGCTTCAGAATCCTTGACTCCAAGGAACATCCTGGCTTCACCTTCTCCAGGACAGACCTGTTTGTTCTCCTAGCAGTCCATGGTATATTCAACACTCTTCTCCAGCACCACAGCTCAAAGGCATCAATTCTCTTTCTATCCACCCTATTCACTGTCCAATGGCTGGCCCACCGACACCATTGCCAGAAAAATAGTTTTGGATCCTCGGGCCAAGAAACAAAAATTGTGCACTGGTGCTGAAGAACAGATCCTTCTCTCCTGGGAAGCCACCCTCTTGCATCAGTAACTGGCTGCAAATGGAAGACAAGCGGTATTAACCAACGAGAAGGCAATTCTGGAGTGGAAGTTTAAGAACAAGGACTTTCTCTCAGAACGTTCCAGGAAAGGAAGCTGTTCATGACGGTTGTACTTACCAACTTTAAATTGAAGTCATACTGGCTGCATCATAAGAGAGTGACAGCAGCATGATATGTTCAGAATCACAGAAATGCTGATGGCTTGACCATCAGGGGCTGGCCAATGGGAGACGGGTGTTGAGTGGTGTAGGCAAAAGTAGGAAGGGATGGTGGTGGAGTAGGGAAAGGGTGGATCAAAACAAAACAAAACAAAACAAAACCATGTAGCAGGGGTAGGCAGCAACGCTGAATCTACTGGCTATAGATGACACGGGAAAAGACTATCCCTCTTTCTCCCAAGTAGCAGCTGGTGGATTCGAACTGTCTGGAGGAACCGTTTTGTGTCAGAGGTGGTTAAAAATCAACTGGTTGGAAAGAGGAGGCATGTTCTGACCTTGTGAAGCTGCAGGAGCTCTGATGGCCCATATGACGCCAGACCTTCCCCATCCCCACCCCCACCCCATTCTTAAGCGTGCTTGTTATTAGGGAACTCTAGTAGCTTAGGGGGAAGGGAATTGCACTGCCAACTCAAAGACAGGTGGTTTGAATGCACTAGTTGCTCCAGGGGAGAAACAGGGACAGTCTCTTTCTATGTGATTTACTGTCTCTGCAAAGTTGTTATAAATTGCTCCTGACTAGATGGTATATAACAATGTAGGATACTATGCAGCAGTAGCTATCCAAGCAGTCAATTTTCTGGACACCCATGCAATTAGCTCACTATATACATAAGTAGAGTTTTGAAACATGTTATTATCAGGAACTGCCTGGTTTTCATTGTTTATGTTCAAACATTCTTCTAGCCCTGGTGTGTTCACTTCCTGTACAGAGGTAACTCGTGGTGGCTGTGAAACTGAACACGGTGACACTGATGTGTCAGATGCGATAATGGTTACCCATGGTGGACAGTGTTTGGTGGAGCTCCCTGATTAAAACAAGCTTGGAAGCAGGAGCGGCATCTACTTCTGAAATAGCTTGTCTCCAGAAAACCTATGAACCTGGAGAAACGATGAAAGTTATACAAGTGTTCAGGTCTTTCATTCATCAGGTTGTTATGAGTCGGCTACTACTCGACGGCACTTAACAACAATAACAACAACAACAACAACAACTCCATGTACAATAGAATGAAACCCTTCCGGGTCCTATGCTATCTGCACAATTTCTGCTCTGTGTAAGTATGTCATTGCAGTCACTGTATCAGCCTTCTTTGCTGACCCTAAACTTGACCCGAGCATGATGGTTCTTGTTAGGATGTCCTGAGTATGTGAGATTATAAAATGTAATAATGGTAGTATAATATCACTTATGCAAAGAAAAAAATCTAAAACTCCAATATTCTTGTCAAAGACACAAGCCTGAAAAAGTGAAAATAATGAAAATGTTCATATTCATTCTCTTTTTCAACCTTGCTTATTCTTGGGTGAAATATTTACAAAATCATGGGATTTTTTTCCCTCCCCCTTCTGCCCTCAACAGTAACCTCCCTATGAAATTCACTTCTTCGAAAGAAACAAAGCCTTCAAGGACATTGCCTTCGTCATTTAAGACTGTGTTGAAATCATTCTGTAGTTGGCACGCTAAAAGGAAGAAAGCAGGGAAGCAGTTGACAGAGTCTTATTTTAGAAGGCTGCTGTCCTCAGAAAGGTGAAGAAACAGACACTTTATGACACTTGCCATAAATAGATTTTTGTCCCAGATCTGGTTAAAAGATAAAGAATCGAAGCATCTTTGAAACTGCAAAGGAGCCCTTCATAAGACACTTTAGGGAGCCGGAGAATAGTAACAACCCCTTGGGCTTCACTGCTTGTGAAGGCCTCCCAGTGGCCTTTAGAAACAACTGGAAGAAGAGAACATATCTATATGGTCCCTGTCCGTCTTAGTAAGGCTTAAAAAAACCAACCACTCTTTATGAAAGTGATCTGGTCACGTCACTGACTGGCCACTGTAATGGTAACAACAATATTATAAATGCAAAGCAATGCTGCACTTTAAGAGTTCTACAAAGCACTTTCATCTGTGTGGATTATTATTGTTTTGTACCAATGAGGCTGAACCAACTCCTCCCTGACTTTCTAGTGGGCTTTCAGAGGCTGTAAATCCCAATGGAGAGACAGCCCAGCTTCCTCCTGGCGGTAGGGATTATAAACCCTTAACTAAGCCTGCAAGTTAGGCCGCTATCATCTGCCCCTTCCGTAAATATCATCAGTCCACTTCTGTAAATAACTTGCATCTGGAAACCCTATGAACCTAGAGAAAGGATGAAAGTCACGCAAGTGTCAAGGACTTTCGTTCATAGGGTCGCTATGAGACATCTACGACTCAGCGGCACTTAACAACAACAACAACAACAACAACAACAATCATCAGCCCCAGTTTTCAGATTTCAAAACTGTGTGCCTGAAAGCTATTGTTTAGCTATTACATTATAGGAGAGGTACGACGTCTTCTGTGTCTACACTTATGAATTGTACTGGCCATGAAGGAAATGTTGGAAGGAACTCTCACGGAGTGCACAGCCTCTGAAAACCTGCCAGAGGGTCAGCTACAGGTTGTTTCCAACGCCATGGTACACAACAACAACCAACAACTGAGTCTATCGGCTCCTTGTTTATTGGCATCAAGCATAAAATATGGCGTCTTACTCTGTGCACCAAAACCAAACTGTTTTCCTTCAAGTCTACTACGACTCACGTCAACCGTGTGTACTGCAGAGCAGAACAGCATTCCTTAAGATTTCTGGGACTGTCACCTTGCAGGCCAGACTGCCAAACTTTTCTTCTGAGGTTCCTGTAAGTGAACTTGAGCTTCCAACCCTGTGGTTAGCTATCTGAACATATGTACCAGCCAGGGACTCTGGAATCCCCTACTGTTAATTCTCATTTCAGGAAGCTCTGGTACTGTAGGCCCTAGGGGGTTGAGCTGCTAATCCTTTCTGGAAGTTCCAATCTACCAGCAGAGAAAAATGCACAATCTCCTCTCTTGTGATTTACAGCCTGAGAGAGCTGCTGGCAGGTCAGCTGCCAGTCGGTTCCGATCCAACAGGAACTAGTTGAGAATTTTACTGCAACGTGTTACAAAATTGGAATGACTGACTTGAGTATTTAGAAAAGTCACCAACTAGTAAAGGCAATTAGCCATAAATGGTTCCTTGTTTTAATATTACCATCACACATCCTGAGTAGGTTCTGAAATATTAAATTAAGAATGATGATATTCATCAAGAAGATATGCAAAAAGGGAAAATATTCTATTTTGTGCAGTAAAATTTTCACTTGCTTTATGTTTTATTAATGAAAATTGGCTAACATGGAACTCAAATATTTCTAAAAATATTATACCACAAAAGCCTTGACAAAGGAGCGCCTCCCAGACTGAGTAAGAGGCGATTTACCGTAGATGAGAAGAAAGCATTTGCATGTTCTTTAGTGATTTTAAGATAATTAGCTCTTGAAAGAGTTTCTCTATTTTTCAGAACGATTCCAACTTGTAGTTTTCATGTCCTCATTTCAAAATGTTCTCCCTAAACACACCCACCTGGCTTTTTGCAATATATGTTTAAAAGTTCTAAATTTACATGTAACGTTATTTTCAACAATGTTTTGTCAAGTTTCATTATCCAGACTCATTCACTCACTCACTGCCCTCGAGTCAGAACTGACGCTGGCCCTCCTGCAGAATCCCAGAGGCTGTGAATGGCATGGGAGGAGGTTGCCCATCTTCTTCTTCTTTTTAAATTTTTTTCGTTATTTTAAAGAAAGTTTACGGAGACGTTGGATTTCCATTCACTCATTGTTGCACACTTTCCTCCCTGACCACCCCTCCCCCCCAGTTTGCTTTTTCCAATGAAAAGTTACAAAAAAAAATCTTTCATTGTTATACAATCCTTCCTTCCAGTCCACTCCACTATGCAGCTTTCATTCTGGACTCTTGTTATGACAATAACAGCTAATCATATATTCCTTTCAAACAGTTCTCTCCCTCATCTGTTTCGATGCAGTATACATTATTTACCCCCTCTTAGATTCCCCCCAACGCTTGTGTCAGTCTCACTATACAAAAGTGGCACTATGCAGTATTTGTCCTTTTGTGACTGAGGTATTTCACCCAGCATAATGTCCTCCAGGGTAACCACAGCATGTGAACCAGTAAGAAATATGTGGCCCTCGGCCAGGTTCAAATTGTCTTCCTGTCAAACATTCTTCTAGGTGGTATAGCACTGGTCTGTGCGTTGCTGTACAGAGGTAACTCGTGGTTGCTGTGATGCTGAAGCCTGTGACAGTGATGTGCCAATCGTGGTAATGGGCACCCATGGTGGACAGTGTTGGCTGGAGCTTCCCGACTAAATCAAGCCTGGAAGCAGGAGCGGCATCCACTTCCAAAATGGCTTGTCTCCGGAAACTCTATGTATGAACAGTGCTCAGGCTGTTCGTTCATAGGGTCGCTATGAGTCGCCTACGACTCAACGGCATTAAACAACAACAACAACATGAGATATCATCTCACCCCAGTAAGAAAAGCAAAATATAACAGAACAGCAAACAACAAATGCTGGCAAGGTTGGGAGAAATTGGAACCCTTATTCAGTGCTGATGGGAGTGTAAAATGGTGCAGTGACTATGGAAGGCAGAATGGTGCTTTCTCAAAAAGCTGGAAATCCCGTTTGATCCAGAGATTGCCCATCTTCAACGGCACAGCTGGTGGATTCACACCATGAGGCGTTGGGCTGGCAGAGCAACTTCTTACCCATCCAGCAGCAAGCGCTCCCTCATTATACACAAGGCAACTTTCTTCTTTCTTTGGAAGCTTCAGAACAAATGGTAATTCTCTAGAACATTTTCAAGTTGAGCTGTAGTCAAGCTATAAACAGAATAACTCAACAAGAATCATCCACAATACAAGTTTATTTTTAATGATTTTTTTCCATTTTAGATAGTCCAAAACATCCTATGATAGGACTTCACAACATTATTGTGATATCCTTTTATAAGATCCATTTCTGCATGTACGTAGGCTGCTTAATTTCTGTGTAAGGTTGCCTTGCTTCCTGAAATGTATCTTCCATTCATTTGAATCTTATTGTCATTCCAAGAGCTTTGTCAGATCAGTTATCTGATAGGGAGGGAAGAGCACAGGGTGAGCACAGCATAACTAGGGAATTGCATTCCACACTACGTTCCACCTCTAGTGAGAGGTGTCTTTAATATGGGCATGTAAAAAGACTGAGTGAGAATTGAGCTTCTGGCTCATTTGAATCATTTAGAAAAAGGACGAAGACATTACACAGACCCTCTCTACTTGCCCTTGTGACAAAACTCTGAGTATAAAGGGTCAGGTAATCTAATTGTCATATGCTGACATGCCATACTTGGGAAGTTTGGATTTCATTCCAGTTATGAATTGGACTATGCCAAGCTGAATGTTTATTATACAATTTTAAATACATTGCTTATGAGATATCCCTCTTTCAAGGAGATGTCTAAATTTCACATAAATATTCATTAACACAGTACGCCTCCAAAAAAAGGTAAGACCTAGATGGCAACGAGGGAGTGGGGAAAATCCAATTACGTGATAAGGACGGGCTGCATAATCAAAGAGGTGTCATTCACATCGATTACAGAATGAGTGGCACTCCCTGTGTTGATGTAAAGAAATAAAAATGTATCTGCAGAAATGTAAACGGACTGACTGCGAAGAAAATCGAAGCTTTACCTTTGTAAATCAGGGTCCTCGCCAGATTGCAGGGGACAGCTGAGTCATGTTAACAGTAAGAACCCACACTGCTCATCCCTATCCCCCTACTTCCAAAGGTACTCGGCTTTGGGGTTCAGATCCTTATCCTTTCCAGCATTCCTGAGAATTCAAAGGGCATACCACAATTTCTAAAGAACAGTTTCAGACAGCTGCGTGCACTACCACCACCAGCACGCTTATTGATTGGTGCCATGTTCACCGGGAACAGACCCTGATATTTTGTCCTATTGGGCCCAGTGGTCTTGTGCCAGGCCCTGATGATGCTGTTACCTGCTGATCCATCAGGCCCTAGTTCAGGGCCACTCTATGAAAAATGGGACACAATTCTACCCAATTCTGTACCGTTCCAATGAAGGGTGATGAATAAGACTATTGTGATCCCTACTTTTTCGTTGGCTGATTTGGGGAAGTAGAGAAACAGGTCTTTCTTCCTAGTCATCTGGATGTTCTACTGGGATCAGTTCAGCATTATAGCAACACATAAGACTTGACTAGTAGACAGACTAATGGCTGATGTTTCCTCCCACACAATTTACAGTCTCAGCAACCTGATGGAGAGTCAACTATGAGTCCGCTGACTCCGTGGCCATGAGTGAGTGAGATTATTTCAAGAAGAAAGATGAGGAATGAGGATGTATAATTTGACCATATTTGTTGAGACAGAACAATGGAGAGGAAATGAAGGTCCTTAATAGAGTAAGAGCCCAAAGAAAGCAGAAAAGATCAATTGTAGATCCATGAGATCAGCTAAAAGTAAAAGGAAATATCAGTTTAACAGTTAATAGAGTTTGCAATAGTCTTTTTAATCCTCAATTTTTAGTTTGATCATTTAATGTGTATTCATAATTAATGAAAGTGGAGTGTCCCTCCTTCTTTTGGATGTTATTACAAAAAAGTTGAAATAGTCCCAAGAGTAGATTTGGAATTCGTAGTTCAGATCTGGAAGTGTGTCTTGACTGCAAAAGGTACTTTGCAAAAAAAGAGTAGTTTCAGGTTTAACTGAGACAACAGGTGTGTATGTGCTTTGTGAGACGCAATGGCAAATATTAGTAGTTGTTATTAACTAAAGGAGATTGTCTTTCTGTAGCTTTCCAAAGCATTATACATGTCTTCAAGGGGAGGAAATTATGGAAAAATATGGAAAGAGAGAGAACCACTCAAGAGAAGCGCATCAATACCACACAGATGATAGGATTCCAGCTGCCATTACAGAAGGTGGGAGGAGTCCCGAAGTGCCGCGATATCACAGTGAACCATATTTGATCAAATCTTCAACACTCACGACACCAGTAAGTGTCTTCAGTTAGTTCAGAATATAAGGCCAAAATCAGCCAGGAGTGAACCTAGACAAAGTTCCCTTCTTTATATTTCTGCTACGTTGTTGTTTTTGTGGAGTCAGAACCGACCTATAACTGACCCTCCAGTGGGTTTTCAGAGACAGTAGATTTCTTCTAAGTGGTATAGCCCTGGCCTGTTCACTTGCTGTGCAGAGATAACTCGTGACTGCTGTGAAGTTGAACACTGTGACACTGATATATCAAATGTGATAATGGTTACCCATGGGGGACAGTGTTTGGTGGGGCTCCCAGATTAAAACAAGCTTGGAAGCAGGAGTGGCATCCACTTCCGTAAATAGCTTGCCTCCAGAAACCCTCTGAATGGATGAAACCCTATGAACGGGAGAAAGGATGAAAGTCACGTAAGTGTCGAGGACTTTCGTTCATAGGGTTGCTATGAGTTGCCTAACAACTGCAACAACAACAGTATATGTTTATTCACCATTCAGTCTATTTCTAGGCTTTGCACAGAGAAGGTACTCATTGACTATTGTTTAATGAGTTCATTTGTCCCCTAGAGCAGCAGAGCAGAGTTTAGGGAAGGTGACAGTAAAAGCTAAAGGAGGTGTGTGAATAGTCATCAGCAGAGCCGATGTCACACCGCAGTCCCTCCCATATGTCCATGAACATCTGTCTTGACTCCACATTCAAGCACAGGCCCAGACAGTGGCTGTTTCCTGTTCTCTCTCTTCTACCCTGCAATCAAGTCAACTATGACTCATAGAAACGCTATGAACAAGAGGCCTGCACCTTGCTCCGTCCTGCACCAACCTCACAACCTCTGGCACGCTCACATCTGCCGGGGAAGTCATTGTGTTCATCCTGTTGAGGGTATTCCACTCTTTCACGGACTTTCCCAACATGACATCTCTCTCTCTCTCTCTCTTTCTTCTTTCTTCACGGACTGGTTCCTCCTGAAAAGGTAAGTGAGCGGAAATTACCCCAGCCTCGTCTCTAAGGAGCACGGTGGTTGCACTTCCTTCAAGACGGATTTATTTGTCCCTTTGGTAGCTCGTATTTTCAACGCTTTTCATCAACACTGCAATTCAAAGGCATAGATTGCGTCTTCCCACGAATAGTATAGAAGAAAGGGAAGAAAGAAATCACACCGATTGAACTCAGTCTGACTCATGGCAAGTCCATTTGTGTCAGTAGAACTTCATAAAAAACACTAATAATAAATTGAAATAAAAGAAAAAATAGAAATTAATCATGGCTGATTATTATTATTATTATTATTATTTTGCTGGGAACATTGTCTTTGTTTTAAGCCACCGAGTGTGGCACCAACGCGCTGCTCGCGACAAAGGGTTTTACCAAGCAGCGGCAGGCGGCGCACGTGGGGTCCGGCCCCATCCCGGGTGCCCCCCACCGACCCCGAGGCCCGGGTCTGCCCGCAGCGCGTCCCAAGCCTGGCTCAGGCATGGAGTGCGCGCAGGGCGCCTGCATTTGGACCTGTTCTGGTTGCAATTTTTGGTCTCCAGGTGGAAGAGTCACTCCTCCAGGCCACCGGGCAGCCGAGAGACCGCCCCGCGAGGCTAAGCCCCTCTTTCAGCCTTCTAGCTGTGGGGGAGGGGAGAGGCTGTCCAGGGTTCGAATCCAGCTCTGGCCGGCCCAGCTGCACAGCCCGGCTGATTATTTTTTAGAAATGCATCACCTGCCTTGCTGTTGAGGCGCCTTGGTGTGGCGTGTGCTCAGATCTCCAGCTCTCCCGGTGGTAACCAAGCACTATCCGGGGGCTCCATAAATATGTGCTCCATAAAAGCACGACTTCTTAAATGAAGGCTAATGACTGTGTTCTTGAATTCAAATGTTTTATTTGCTCATGTTTTGACTCTTGTTTGAAACGTGTGATGTAACAAAGTAGATCCGTCTATTGCTGGCACATTACTTGTTTGCATAGTATAATTTATGCTCGTAGTAAGAGTAGTAGGACCAAATGCTGGAAAAACATCACTTCCTCACAACTCAACACAATATGTAGTATTTTTGCTGTTGCTGCGTCCCGTCGATAGGTAGTGGTGGTGGTGTTGAGTAACTGACCCCTCTGGCGGGTCTTCAGAGGCACTTAATTACTTGGGAGGAGATTGTCCATGCAGCTCCCGTGGGGCAGCTGGTGGATTCAAACCAAGTGTCTTCAGGATTGCAGCACAGCTTCTTGTCACTAGGCCATCAGAGCTCCCTCACAATTCCATAAGATAGGTAGCATCAGCCCCGTGTTACTGATGAGAAGCTGAGATGCAGAGAAAGAGAAGGTAATGCCTTCCCTACATGCCGGGAGAAATGTCAGAGCTGCCCTCAAGCCGGGGTGCATCTGGTTTAGAAATTGACTTTCTTATCATTCTGCTATTGCTTCCTCCCCCAAAGAGCGAAAACTAGAAGAACTAATGACATTTTCATCCAAATTGCTTGCGAAGTCTAACTTCCCATGCTCACTTTCAAAGGCCCAATTTACAAGCTCACAGTTTGCACAAGATCCAAGCATAAAATTCTTCAGAGGTTTTTACCCAACTTCACATGGAAATGTTGGCATTGATCAAGGTTTCCTCAATTCATGGCTAACTGTAGTTGTAAGTCCTGCAGATTCCTTCTCTCCTTTCTCCATGTGCTTATCTGTTGAGTTGTTAGCCCAAATGCTACTCTCATCCCTATAATTTCATTACTATATGATCTTATGAACTGTCCATGTTTCTGTATGTGTGTGTTTTTCTGCAGAGAAAGAATTTGGTGGCACAGTGTGTAGTGTGTTGCACTGCTGACTAAAATGTTTCTTGTCTCTGGTAGTTTGAACTCACCAGCAGTTTTTGGGAGAACAATGAGGTATACTCCCATCAAGACCTGCTGCCTCAGGAGCCCACTGGAGGGATACAGGGGTGGTGAACGGACTCAGCGGCCACAGGTTTAGTTTGAGGAGCTCTGGCAACATAGTGGGCAACATACCAACTGAAAGCCTGGCACTTTGAATCAACAGGCTACTTCTCAGGAAAAACAGGGGCAATCTCCTGTAGAGATTTACATTCTCACAAAACTCATGTATGTTTGTGATGGGTCGAAAGCTTCGTGCTGGAAGTGGGTTTATTTTTGGAGTTTACAGATCTCATTCTGGTTATTACTTCTTTCCCTTGGCATCTTGCTATACGTTAATCAAGTTCATTATCTCTAACATCACACCCACCATATTTTAGCCAATCATCACCACCATCAGTTGCCATTGAGTTGACTGTGATTCATAGCGACCCTATGTGTGTCAGACTAAAGCTGTCCTTCATAGAGTTTTCATTGGTTGCTTTTTCAGAAATAGGCTGCCAAGCCTTTCTCCTGAGGTGCCTCTGTGTAACCTCCAATTTTTAGCCTTTTGGTTACTAGTTAGCCATGTCAACCATATGCTCCAACTAGGGACTCCCACTCTCCTAAGTAATGGACACCAACAAAGATAAAATAAATATTGCAGTGAATATCTCTGACTCCATCTAGGTCTGGAACTATGTGATGTTCTCTCTGAAATACTGCACTTGGACTAAATGTCACCAGCTTGCTTTCCACAATGCCTTAGGTCAGCCGGTTTTCCAGAATGAACAAGTTTAGACTCATTGGCAGGCATGAGGGGTCTGAGTGCCCACATTCCTACAGCACGCAGGAGGAAGTCGAGGGCACGCTAAACTTCGTCAGTCTAAGAAGTGAAAATTAAACCTTATCCTTTTTTAATTTGCATTTCTCTGATTACTAACGAGTTAGAGTATCTCTTGACACGCTTGTTAGCCTTTTGGGCTTCCTCTTCTGGAAAATGTCAGTTCATGGCCTTTGCCAACTTTTCAATCTGAGTTACTGTGTTATTTTCCTGTTGATTTGGAAGAGTTTCTTGAATAATTTACATATTGATCACGGCTTTAGACAGTACAAATCTCCTCTCTCATTTGGTCACATTATTGTTAAATATTGTCTGTGCTCTTTTGCCAAAGTGAAAACGTCAACTTTTATATAATTAAATCTACCAAGTTTTCCCCTTTGGTACTTTTAGGGTTTTGTTTAGGATCTCCTTCTCTAAACTCAGATGAGAAAATTAGTATTCTGCACATCATCTTATTAGCTTAATAATGTTACCTTTCACATTTAGGTCATTCATTTACTTGGTGGTTGTTATGTGCTGTTGAAGCAAAGCTGATTCTTAGCTGACCCTTCAGTGAGTTGGGTTTTGAGAGGCTGTAAACACACAGGAAGAAACTATTCACCTCGGTTCTACAGAGCAGCTGAAGGATTTGAACAGCCTGCCTTTGAGTTGACAGTACAAATCCGGGTCCTACTTTATGTTAGTTGCTTATAGGAAACATTCCCCTTTTCTCAGAGTAAGCTGAATTTAATATGATTTACAAAACACTTATCCTTTACCTATAATTTTTGGTTCCCTATTTATGGCATATTGAGTCTCCACACAAATGATGTATTTTTAAATTTAAATGAGATAACCATTTTATCATAAATATTTAGAATATGTTTAGAATACAAGCTGGTAAGCTCATCATGATAAATTTAAAGAATCCATTTAAAATACATGAGGGAGCTTGGGAGGGGGGCAGCTGTGGAGTAGGGGCTGTGGCTGTGCACAGGGTTGTGGTGGCTGTGGTGACTGTGGGACTGACAAAAAGGTAGGAAAGTGCCTATGGAAACGAAGTAGGATTTCAAAAGAACATAATGGATGGAGAGGAGAAAACTTATGGTGGCTATGAAGGCCCAGATACCATGTATGTTAAAGATGGTCATGAATTTATTGTAAAAAGAGGACACACACTAACATCAGAAGTCATGCCCAGGTCAGTGTGCTGAAAATGAAATAAATGAGGTCAATTTTAGAGAAATCCCTTCCCACGTGGTATCAAAGTATGCATGTATTCTAACTACAAGGTTCACCACACTAACAGCTCCACCAAGATTCACCAATTTCTCCATTGCACCTGAAATGGCACTGGAACTGCTGATGGCTATGGGCTCCCATAGACTGTTAAAGAAAATAAATTCTAGTAAGCTGTGAACTTCTTCAGTTTAAAAAAGGACATGATGGAGTTGTTGTTGTATAACATCAGGCTGAAATCAACCTATAGCTGACCCTCTAGTGGGTTTTCAGAAACAGGAAATTGCACAAGAGGAGATTACTCATCTTTCTCCTGGTGGATTAAAACCATGCACTTTTGTGTTGGCAGCACATTTCTGGACCAGGAAGCAGTCATCAGAACAGAGCAAGGAAACACTACACGGGTCAAAACCAGGAAGGGAGTTGCATCAGGGATGCAGCCTGTCTCCTTTTCATTCTATATGCAGAACAGATCATTTGGGAGGCTTGCTTTATGAGAAAGAATGAGGCATCAGGATAGGTGGAAGACTCATCAACAACCTACATTATGCAGACGGCATAAATTTGCTTACTAAAACTGAAGAGGACCTGAAGCACTTGATGCAGAAGGTCACAAAGACTGTAGTCTTCAATGTGGATTGAAGCTCAACATCAAGAAGACAAAGATTCTCACCACTGGGCCAATTGGCAGCATCATGACAGATGGAGAAGAGATTGAGGGCGTTAACAGCTTTAGTTTGCTTGGCTCCACAATCAACACTCTTGGCACCAGCAGTCAGGAAATAAAAAGACAAATTACATTGGGAAAATCTGCTGTCAGGGACCTTTCCAGAGTGGTGAAAAGCAACAATGTCAGTCTAGAGACTAAGGTGTGCCTACTCCAGACCATGGTCTTTGCAATTAGTTTCTGTGCATCAGAGAGCTGGATAATGACTAAGGATGACAGAAGAATTGATGCCTTCAAATTGTGGTGCTGGAGAAGAGTCTTGAAAACGCCATGGATTGCCAAGAAAACAAAGAGGTCTGTCTTGGAGAGAGCGAAATCAAGTCTGTCCTTGGAGGCTACGATTTTGAAGCTCTATCTCACATATATTGAGCACGTGATCAGGAGAGACCGGGCCTTGAAGAAGGACATCATGCTCGGAAGGGTGGATGTACAGTGCAGGTGAGGAAAACCCCAGGTGAGAGGGATTGACACAGTAACTGGGGCAATGGGGGTTGATGTGGTGGAATTAGTGAGACTGGCTCAGAGCTGGGCAGGGTTCAGAGCTGCTGTACATAGTGTCGCTGTGGGTTGCAGGTGACTTGAAGGCACATACCAACAACAACAATAGAGATTACACACCCTTGGAAGACTTGAAGCACTTGTTAAAGAAGTTTGAAGACTACAGCCATCAATATGGAATGCATCTTACAACAAGAAGACAAAAATTCTTACCATTGCACAAATAGGGAACATCATGATAGAGCAAAGATTTAAATTGTCAACAACTTGATTTTACTTGGATCCACGATCAACCCTCTCGGTATCAGTAATTAGGAAACCAGGAGATGTATTACACTGGGAAAGATGGCAGTCAGGGACCTCTCCAAATTATTGAGGAGAAATGATGTCAGTTTGAGGACTAAGATGTATCTGATTTAGGCTGTGATCTTTCCATTCAATTGCTATACAGCCGAGAACTGGGCAATGAATAAGGATGACAGAAGAATTGATGCCTTTGAGCTGTGGTTTTGGAAAAGAACACTGAACATTCCATGGACTGCCCAAAGAACAAACAAATAGCTATTAACAGCCCGAGTGTTCCTTGGAGGCAATGATGATAAAACTTTGCCTCACATACTTTGGACATGTTGGTAAGAGAGGCTATTCCTTGGAGAGGGACATCATGCTTAGAAAGGCAGAGGGTCAGAGAAGAAGACCTACAACCAGGTAGAGTGACACAGTGTCTGCGACAATGGGCTTTGGTGTGTCAGGACGTATGAGGATGGCACATGAGAGGACAGGGTTCAGATAGGTCGTATTCAACTTGACAGCATCTAACGAGAACAATAACAACAAACCATCATAGTTCACCTGAGAGTGTGTGTGTGTGTGTGTGTGTGTGTGTGTGTGTGTGTGTAAAATATCTCAGAACTTTTCTGGTAGGTATAAGAGAAAAAAAATAGTGCCTTTTCTTTTTCCTTTCCCCCCTTCCTTCCTGCCACCACCACGCAGGCTTCCCCCACCTTTGGAACTGCCTCCTGTGTGCACTTTGTAGAAGTCAGCAGTCTTTGCCAGTTCTCCATCTTGTCAGTTTGCTCAGCTTTTATAAGTTCCATTTCACTCTTCTGCCAACTAAGTGCCTGGGGAACTAAACAGTAAATTGCTAATGACATGCCCAGGTAGACCTCACCAACAAAATAGTCAGGTAAAATATCGGAGCGGGGTGGATTCGAAATTGCTTCCTTGCACATGCTTGTGCATACTGAGTGCCTGGAAGAGAGGGCCATGCTGCATGCGTCTATCATGCACGCCCTAATTCACGTGTCCGGTTCGCTCACAGGGGACTACACAAAAGCATTCTAGTGCCTTTGTTCACATTCTTCTATCACGGTTTCTTCAAAACAAAGCATTTTTAAAGTGTCCACGAAGGAGAATTTCATGCACTGATATTAATGATTCCATGCACTTTAAGCTACACTTACACAAACCATCATTAATATTTTTTCCCCTCATTTACAATGGTTTCCATCACTGATGGAATTGGAGTTTGATGCTATTTTCTAAGTCAAATCAAATTTAGACTCAGGAAGATTTTCCTATCAGTCTGGAGCAGGCATGGCAAATGTTTCATCTCTCACGCTAAGTCCAGGCCATTGGGGACAGCTGCCTGAGCCACTGTGTTGAGAAATATTTCTAATCTGTAAGCAGATTCAGCAAGACATAATTTAATTTGTAATTAGCAGTAACTGGGAGAGGCACAGGAGAGAAGGATCACAGGAAAACGCCAAGTACATAGCTAAACCCTTCCCACCTACCAGCCACACCTGTACCCGTGTCTTCCCAAGGCCCAATTCTTTCATGCCTGTAGACGAAGGGAAATGGATTTCAAGGATCTCCGTATTTTAAAGTATTGTTTTCAAAGATGTCTAATCTCGCTTGGATCACTTCCAACAGGCCCATGGAGGAATTTGAATTCCTGAGTGAAGCCATCTTATTTGGCTAGTGGATACAATGCATTTTATTAATAGAAATGCATTGTTATTAGCTCACATCTTGTCACATGCTTGCAGATCATCATATCGCCAGGAATCTGATGTCAATATCCCATCCATATACTAAAGGTTGTTGCTGTTGTTGCTGTGTGCCTTCAAGTCAGAAATGACCCATAGGCGACCGTCCAGCGGGTTTTCAGAGACAGTAAGTAGCACAGGAGGAGACTGTCCGTCCTTCTCTCACGGAGCAGCGGGTGGATTCAAACACGTGCCTTTGGGATTGCAGTGCAGCTCCTTACCGCTAGGCCACCAGAACGACCAAGAGTCAGGGCTGAATTTGCCTCTTATAGAGTGTTTCTTATTCAAGAAATATGCAACTTCTGGAGACTTTTGTACGCTTCTATACCATCAGGATTCTATAGCCTGAGTAAATATTGCTAGCTGATATTCCCGCCACCCGCCATGCATCTGAAATAACGGGAAGCCCTCTGTCAATATTAGGTATATTCTAGAAACTTCATTCCCAAGGCATGGGATATTTGCACAGTGAAGGCTTACTCAAATCTGTTTCAGTCTAGAAGACATCAAATTCTGGAAGAATGTTCTGGTCTGATTTGAACCTTTTACCTCACATCTTGGTGCTCCTCTTTATAATTGGAATGGGCTAAGAAAGCAAGTCAAAGGACCTGGGGCTTTTGACTTAATTGTATTTATTTAATGTCTCACGAAATCTAACTACAAAAGCTACTGCTCTTTATCTTATCTCCTTTCTCACTTTCCAATCCTGTATGTTGTTCTAAAACTAAAAACACCAAACACCTTACTATTAGGAAAAAATATTAAAATAAGAAAGAAGGAATCTTAAGTCCTTTGGAGGGAAAAAAAAATCTGTAAAAGTTATTTCATCAACAAAAAAAAGGTAAACAACCCAACCACAAAACAGGCACAGGATATGAATAGAGGTGTCACCAAAGAAGATATTCAGATGGCAAACAAACACATTAAAAATATTTCAAATCCCTAGCTATCAACAAGAGACAAATTGAAACAACTCTGAAATATCCCCTCAACACAGCAGCAATAGCAAAGTTCAACAGGCCAGGAAACAACAAATGCTGGAGAGACTGTGGAGAGATTGGAACCATTATTCACTGCTTCTGGGAATGTAAAATAGTGCAACCATTATGGAAGGCAGCCAGATGCTTTTTCAAAAAGTCGTAAATAGAAATACCATTTGGCCAGCACCACTACTGGGGATACACTTTAAAGAAACCAGAGCCACAACTCAAACAGATGTATGTACATCCATGTTTATTGCTGATCTATTCACAATAGCAAAGAGATAGAAGCAACTCAAGTACTCATCAACAAAGGAATGGATAGAACAACTATGGTATATTCACACAATGGAATACTATGTAGCACTGAAAAACAATGTACTTGTAAAACATATACAACAGGACAAATACCACATAAAACCACTGTTATTACAGGACTGACATGGGGGATTAGAAGGAGAATAGAAAGGGAATGGATAGATAATGAACACTGCATTGGAATGGATCAAGGAAAGAACTATTTAAAAGGAATATATGATTAGGTATTATATGTATGACAACAGTCAGGAACCTTGCAAAGTGAACTGAGGGAGAGGTAAAGGAGGGGGATGGAGGAAATGGTGTAATAATGAATGAATATTTTAAAAAAAGAAAGTGGAGGGGTAAGGAAAATGTGCAACAATGAGTGAATGAAAGTACAGCTCTTCGTTAAACTTTCATTAGAAATACAATAAAATAAAGTATATCAAAAATAAGTTATTTCAAAACATAAATTTTAAAAATAAAAATATCTCATCCATTTAATTTATTTTGTATAATATTCTGGATGGTGAAGACAGTTTGGAAGTTCTAACCTAGCTGGTCATCACCAAGGAAGAAAGGCCTGGCAATCTGCTTCTGTAAGATGATACATAACACCTCTGAAGCACATGGGTCACCAGGATAGGAAGTGACTTCACAGCAGGTTTATGTTGTCTTAGCCCAATAAAGCATAAGACATTGGCTCATTTTTAATAAAGATGACAAGAGAAAATGTTTTCAATGAAGAGAGTTGTTGAGTAGGGACCAATGTACAGTTACATTCACATACTTTTTCATTATACACAAGTGTCTATAAAGAGAGGAAGAAGAAGGGGTTATAATCACAGTATTATCTTCCTGTGTCTCAGTTTTCCCATCTGCGAAATTAAAGCATTGCACAGTATGATTTCTCAGGACTCTTGCAATCTCTGCTTGCAATCTCTGGTTCTCAATCCTTTTGCTGACATTTCGATCAAAATAGAAATTTCTGGTTGTGCTGAAAGTTCGAAAAAAGTAAACCACACTCTTTGTCTAATTCAAAGCATAAAGTACTTGAAGATTAAACATTAGTTTCTCTGACATTTCCCCCATTATTAGAGTTAGGCTATAAGCTCTGTAAGGAAAATCAGAGGACACTGATGATTAATAAGCTGGAGGGAAGAGCTAGATGATAGCTTGTACTGTGTGAACTATTATTAGATCTTAGAGGCTCTGGGGAAATCCACCTGAGGATTTGGACAGATGCCCTTGGATTTGTATGCTTAATATTAATTCTCATTTCCTAAGAAGCAGCACATAGTGCTATCTACTACGGGTCACTGTTAAAGCCTACCATCTTGTACTACAGTCTTCAGTCATTGAAAAAGGCTCCTTCCCTCGTACTATTATTGTTGCTGTGTATCACAGAGTCACACCGACTCATAGCTGACCCTCTGGCCGGTTTTCAGAGGCAGTTAATCGAATAGGAGACTGCCCATCCTTCTCTCGTGGAGCAGCTGGTGGGTGGCCTTGAACCATGTGCCTTCAAGGATTGCAGTGCAGTCTCTTGCCAATCAAGAAATCAGAAAGTAGATGCAGGTAATGATTTTCTTATAAAGAATGAATGTTTTTTCATGAAATATTCTACAAAATGGGTGACCCTGGAGGACATTATGTTGAGTGAAATATCTCAGTCACAAAAGGACAAATACTGCATAGTGCCACTGACATCAGGGTTGGGGTAAGATTGAAAAAAACCTGGATAAATTATGCATACTGCATTGAAACAGATGAGAAAAAGAACAGTTCAAAAGTGATATATGATTGGTTATTATGGTTATCGCAAGAGTCCAGAATGATGGTTGCATAGTGGAGTGTACTCGGGGGGAAAGGGGGGGTTGCATACCAATGAAGGAATTTTTCTCTTACTCTTCAGAGAGAAGAGCGGATTGGGTGGGAGGGGTGGGCAGGGAGAAAAAGCAACAATAAATGAATGGAAATCAAGTCTCTGTAAATTTCATTAAAATAATAATAATAATAATAATATGTTCATTAACATTTACATGAAAGTGTACAAAGAAATTGGTTTTTATTTCAATCCTTCATAAAAATTTTGGTTTGTTCTGTTCCCTCCCCTCCAATCCATAATTGAGGATAATATAAGTTCTGTTTCAGATTATTATTTGCAACACACATAATACCTGATCATCCATTCATTCAAGAATGATCTTCCCTTCTTCTATTCCAATACAGTGTTCACTAAGTACCCATTCTTTCTTGCTGTCCCTAGAACACGTTATCCCTGCAATAACCATCCTGTTTTATAACAGTGCTATCATACAGTATTTGTCCTTTTGTGATTGAGTGATTTCACTCAGCAGACTGTCCTCCAGAATCATCTGTGTTGTGTCATGCTTCACAAATTCATTGTTTTCAATGCTGCATAATATTCCATTGTATGAATTTACTGTAGTTTCTCTACTCGTTCCTTTGTTGATGAACACTTGGGCTGTTTCCGTATCTTTGCTATTATGAGTAATGTTGCAGTCAACATAGGTATGCATACATCTGTTTGTGTCACAACTCTTGATTTCTTTGGGATATATTCCCAGTAGTGGAATAGCTGAGTTAAATAATATTTCTATTTCCAACCTTTTGAGGAAGCATCAGACTGCCTTCCAGTGTGGTTGTATCATTTTACATTCCTTCAAGCAGTGCACGAGAATTACAATCTCTCTATGTCCTTGTCAGTATTTGTTGTTTGCTGTCCTGATGAACTTTGCTATTGTTGCTGGGGTGAAATGATATCTCGTTGTTTTGCTGTGCTGCAAACACAAAGGCACATGGTTCGAATCAACCAGTATTATTGTGAGAAGGATGGGCAATTTCCTTCTGTACTATTTTCTGCCTCTGAAAACCTGCTGAATAGTGAGTTATGGGTTTGCTCTGATTCAGTGTCAGACAATAACAATATCTATATAAATATGTCGTGGGAAAAGTGGAGCCAGAATGCTCTTTGGAGGCAAAGCTTCGTCTCTCACACTTTAGTCATGCTGTTAGCAGAAACTATTGTTTGAAGGTGACATCATGTTTAGAAAGTTAGAGGGTCAATGACAGAGAGAAAGCCCCTCAACAAGATGGACTGACACAGTGACCACAGAAATGGCTTCAAGTGGGTCAGAAATGATGAAGATGGCACAGAACAAGTTAGGGTTCGGCTCTATTTTTCATATGGTTGCTATGAGTCATACTTGAGTCAACAGCACCTAACAACAATAGCTAGTGATCTGGAACGGACTTTCAAATATAATAAAAAATCCATAACCAGGGTAGGATCAAAGATATTAATGGGATCTTCTGAAAAACTTAACTTCTTATGCACATCCAAAAAGTCTCCAATAAGGTAAAAAGAAAGCCCATAGATGGGGGAAAACTATCTGGCAATAACAGATCTCATAAGGGACTCATATCTAAAATTTATAGAATACTCCAGCATCTCAACAAGAAAAAAAAAAAGGAGCAATTATAAAATGGACAGAAGATATGACAAGATTCTTCACCAAAGATGAGGTTCAGTCATCCAACAAAGAATGAATGCTTTAAGACAAACAAATCCCTACTAAGTACCATAGCAGCGGTCTCTCACGTCCAGAAGAACTATGGCATATAGACCAATCTTCTAGCTCCAACTACATGTGGAAACACACTCTGGAGAACACACAAAAACACTATACACACACAGAGAGAGAGAGAGAGAGAGAGAGAGAGAGAGAGAGAGAGAGAGAGAGAATGAAAACAGAGAAGGAGCGAGAGCACGCACAAGCAGTCTTAAAAAAACCTTACTCTGTGGGTAACTCAGTGATGTTAATGTGACAGTCCTTGACCAGACTATTCATCAGAGTTACTCAGTGATAAGTTGGGTCGGAAATGTGAGGTGTTCGGTCTGATTTGAAAGTCCAGGAATGAGGCAAATCCTTAATGGAATATATGCTTTAGCATTATACCCGCAACAGAAACCCTGAAGGGCCAGTGCTATGATGAAGTGAATGAGGCACTCACCTCAAGTACAAAATGAAAGGCATCCTGAAAAACCTCAGTGGAAATTAAGTAGCCTAAACTCTAATATTTAATGAACACTTAAGTTTTAGGGGCCATAACAGAGTGAATCAAGTGCTATAGGGATACCGATAATGGGATGATGAATTCGTCCATGGCAGGACCGTGAGGTCAGGAACATAATAATGGAACTAGGTCTTATAAGATGTATAAAACTTCAGATGAAAGACAATTACAGAAACAAGCAATCACATTAATAGTAGGCTTTACCATGAAAAGATATGGTCTCATCTCATTGCTGCCAGGAAAACTCTCTGCCCTGCAAAGGGGCAGAAACTTCTTTCCCACTAGCAAAAAAGACCAAGTGAGAGAGTAAGATTCTTCACACAAACAGAGTATTTCTTAAAGGAGATGTGCAGTGGCAGGAAAGGAAATCACGGCATGGCTCTCCAAGCAGAAGAAAACCTGCAGCGTTCTGCAGAATCCACGCGAACAGGGGCTTTGCATGTATTCATGAAAGGAGGTTGGGAATTCCAAGAAATGGGTTCATATAGGTGGACTTTGAGAATTAAATGTGCACACATACAGTTTTCATGAGGGAATCTACTGCAGAGGCCTCTGGGTTAAGAGACATCGCTTATTAAGGGATGGGACGCATGCGCCACAGCAGAGTCCTCGGGTTCAAATCCCTGCCCAGGTTGTCAATCTGTTCGAAGCAGGTCAGCTCTTGGCTGTAATCGATGTTTCTGCGCATGCTCCACAGAGCTGGTTCCCATTTCTTAGGGCCAGAGTGGATGCTTAAAGACAGAATCGAATTAGTACTCAGATAAAACTGTTTATTAGGATGTGTGGTTTCACCACCTGCTAGTTCAGAGAGGAGAGGAAAACGTCACTGTGCCTGTCTGCTTGCATTTTACTTAAAACTTTCGAGAGAGAGTTATTGGACTCTATCCTACCTCGCCAGGACACACAACAGAAGACTGAAAATACCAAGAACTAGAAGACAAGGGAAGGCAAAATACCATAAAGAGGGCAAAAGGAGAGACTTGCAACTTGAGGATCAGGGAAAGCATCACAGGAGAGCTAATATCCTGACTGAGCCCTGAAAGACGAGAAAAGGTGAATGTGAGAAGATGGCGAAACCGCCATGGGCGGCCACAGTACCATAAAGTGGAGGGCAGTCCCATCGGACAGGAAAAAAAGGTGCATGAAGAAAGTACGATGACAGATAATGAGGGAACTTTAGTTTGGAACAAGAAATCTGAAGGTAGAAAAAAACCCCCCAATATCTAGATTTGTCATTTTGGTCAGTAGATTAAAAAAAACCAAGGTGGTTTTGGGACAAGCGCTGATCCTTTTTGTGATTTGGACGGTAAAGCCAGTCATAGTGTGTATGGAGTTAAGCAAAGTGAGACGTCTTCAAGGACATTTAAAAAAAAAATATCCTATTACAAAAGCTTCATCTTAATTCAGCACATGATCCTTTAAGACAAGTAGAATCTGTCCTCAAGCAACTCTGAATTTCAAGAACTACTCCCATCAGTAACTTACCCAAAAGAAATTCTGCCCCTGTTCCGCGTTAATTCATTACCTTGGGCCAGAGACCTGGCTGTAACCCTTAGTTTATACAATGGCTTTATGTTGTTTATGTGAACCATTATCCTTATCAATTAAACCGACCTCAAAATAAGCTTTGTAAAATGTCTGTCACTATTTATGTATGAGGGAGCTCTTGTGGTTTAATAGTGTGGAATTGCACTGCCAACAAAAAGGTACGTGGTTTGAATCTACCAGCTGTTTTGCGACAGAAAAATGGACAATCTCTTCCAGTGCGATTTACTGCTTCTGAGAACCTACTGGAGTCAATTCTATGAGTCAATTTGGACGTGACAGTACAGAGCAACAACATTTACATGTAGAGCCTAAAATTATTTGTCTCTGAGTGTTCTCTTTCCTAGCTGTTTGTTCAGATAGCTCAAATGTGAGCCACCTTTTAAAATGTACCTCATTGACTTACAGGTTTAAGTCCAAGTTTCTGGGCTAGGAATAGACACAGTCTTGTGGTTTGGTGATGGGTGTACTACATGCAGCTTAAAGTTTCACCAATCTCTACCCTCTATTTGTGTTCCAGTAACACCAAAAGTATAGTTCTCTGCGCTCAGGTTGTTTCTCATGTGCCCCATGGATCTCTCATTGCTTCCCTTGCCTGAGGGTTTCCAGTGCCTACCACCCCACGCCCCCTTCACCTCTGACTGTGCCTCATCTTGCTACACTTCCCCTGGGAGATCCTCCCACCCAGATGCCTTCAGGTTTATGTAATGATCTGCACCACGGGATGCAGCGTCATCAATGGTCTGTCTGGTAGAAACCAGCAAGGAAGAAAGAAGACTGAGTGCTAGACTCCGCGTATTTGAGGAGGAACAACATTTCCATATAGCGCCCCAGATGACTTTTAGCAATGGAATTTTCACTTCTGCTTTTTCTAGCTGCCTGCCTGATCCTTTGAGCCACAGAGTCAATCCTGCAAATGATCCGTAAGTGCCACCATGCGCAAAGGTCACTTCTTCCCCAAAGGAACAGTTTTAAAATTTTTGTAATGCTAGAACAAAGAATCATAGAAAGCGCTTCGTTTCTTGGTAAATCCCTCGGCTGTTCAGACCATTGCGGACTCTGCAGCCTGACACTGCATCACTGTCACACAGTGTGGACAGCAGCGAACACTCCTCACTTACCTCCCCTCTCCCCCCCACCCCCGATCTCAATTCAACATCCATAATCTCATTCTTTAACTGTGACCCAAAGGTCGACTTTAACACAAGCCTTTTAATAGTAGAGTTACGGGAGTTATGGTAAATTCAAAGAATGTCTCCGTCTTCTCACGGTCTTAGTGCTGCATGAATGTGAAAATATTTACATGAAATTCCATTCATGAGAATCCAATCTTACCTCAGTGCATCCCATAGTTTTGTTTCCATTTTGTCATGTGAGTTTTCATAAACACTTGTTTCTGTCTCACAGACACTTAGAACATGGTCACTAGTCCATGCATGTTAGGTGTAAGACAGAAAACAGGGAAATTCAGAATTTTAAGAGACCTTTAGAAGTCTGGCCCTAATTTTTCAATTTTCAAAACTGAGCTATAGATTAAGGATTTTACTACGCAGTGACTCACAGTGGTGAAGCAATAACCAACCATGCATTTCTCCTGTCACTCAGTCTACCATTCTTTCTATTAGGCCCTTTCCAGTGCTACCACATGGGACTGAACTCACTCGTCACTACTCTCAAAGGTTCAACAGCTTCCAGTCTATGAAATTGGGTAGTTGGCAAGTCCTGTTGGGACTTCTAGTGGCTCAGGGGTGAGAAGGTGTGCTGCCAACCCAAAGACCGGCAGTTCAAATCCACCAGCTTCTCTGCACGACACAGACAGACAATCTTGTGTGTACTCATCCTTTAAGACCTAGAACCAATGTAATCTCCTCTAGAACAGCTTCTCTAGTTCTCATCGGTTATTGGTCATTTCTGACAACATATCACAATTTTCTCTCTTTATTCCTTTTATTCCTGTTGTGCCTGGACTCTTCAGAGTCTGGAGTTATAGCTCATGTATTTCAGCATACTCCTGTATACTTTCCTTTGAGCTGCTGTAAAAAAAAACAAACTGGAAAAACTAGGGGCTTAAAACAGAATTTTACATCTGAAATAAGTTACCCTGGGCTGAAATTAAAGGGACAACTACTAGATTGAGCTCCTTACAGAGGCCCACGGGAGGATGCGTGTTGTGTTTCTGGAAGATTCTGCATTCCTTAGCTTTTGACCTTGTCATTCCAATTTCTGCTGTGACTACACTGCCTTATTTCTTTGCTGCATGTGTTGAATATCTCTATCTTTCTCTTGTAGGGAAATATTTCTTTCCATTTAGGGACCTCCTAGAAAATCTAGAGTAACCTATTTATCCCAAAATCCTCAATTGAGTCATATTTGTAGAAGTTTTTATTTGTCTATCACAGTTCCCAAGAGTTAGGATGGAGAGAACTTTGAGGGAGTCATTATTCAGCTTACCGTAATCCTTCTTTCATGTAACACTGTCAGGCTCATAGCACAAAGAGCACGCGAACTACTCATAGTTCTGTAAATGCTTCACGTGTTAGCTGGGCCAAGCATCTCCATTTCATCATTAGCCTACCCAGAGTCATGTACACTCATGGCAAAACAGAGTGGAGCTTAAATCCCAAACACCTAGATGATAAATTTATTTTGTTACAGCATCTAGTTAGATTAAAAATATTGTCTTTTGATTATAAGTACAATGCTTGCATACTGTATTTACGTGGGGGGGGGAAGGTGAGAGAGAAATCTGTAACCAAAAGAAAAAGTCCCCTGCAAATCCATTTACCCCTTGATAACCACTGTTAACATCTTATCTGTTTCCAGTACATTTTATATATGCATTATTGGAATGCGAGTTGTAGGTATGAAAGTCCTCGACACTTGTGCGACTTTCATCCTTTCTCCAGGTTCATAGGGTTTCCGGAGGCAAGCTATTTATGGAAGTGGATGCCACTCTTGCTTCCAAGCTTGTTTTAACTGGAGAGCTCCACCAAACACTGTCCACCATGGGTAACCATTCTTGCATTTGACACATTAGTGTCACAGTGTTCAGCTTCACAGCAACCACAAGTTACCTCTATAGGGCAAGTGGAAACGCCAGGCTATACGACCTATAAGAATGTTTGACCAAATATAATTATGCTATTTTATAGTACTATAATTTATATACGAATGTCTTACATTACTTAAATAATATTCTGGAGAAACTTTCACGCTTATTTTTATTCACTAGGCATTATATGACTAGCCTTTTCCCATGTCATTAAAAACTCTTTGTAAACATCATTTTAATGGCTGCATAATGGTCCATCGTATGGATGTATCCTAATTTACCATTCCCTTGATGTTACACATTCAGGCTGTTTGTAAATGACTTTTCAGAGCACTGAATTCTAATACACTGAAAGGCACCTATCAAGGTCAATTTAGCATTCGTAGTATGTAATATGCTGTTTTCAAAGGCTGGGGAAAACGTGCTTCCATATAGCCACATTTAAAACAATAAAGAAGTAGTATTTAGAGGCGGTAAATCACAAGGGAGAAGATTGCTCATTTTCCTCCCCAAGAGCAGCTGGTGTATTTGAACCGTGTGCCTTTGGATTGGCAGTCCAATTCCTTACCACAGTAGTGGTGGTAGAACCACATACTAAGGTCGCTTTTCCACTCTATCATGCCTTTGACTCGCTGCTCTGGAACACAGGACTCAGCCAGGTTAAGCACATACCCAGGATCAGTCAGGATTCAACCCAAATATGCTCGCTTCAAAAGCTGTGCTCTTCACTTCTATCTTTTACCTCCATTCTAGACCTAAGCCATAGGCCTCCTCTAAAAATATTCTGGTTCCTTGAGTCCAGTTCTTACCTCAATCAAGTACTTCATCAACAAGTGTCTAAGAGGACACAGGGCCAGGACCAAATCAGCACATGACTGCCCTGTTGGCAAAGGAACTCAAAGCTTTGACCTCAGGAACTACTTAGGATCCTTACGGATGCAAAATTGTCACAGCGAGTAGATTGCTGGCAAAACCCACTAGTTATTGGGAAAGTAAAATTGAGGAGAAATGAAACTGGCAATAAATGTCTGTTTTAATGGGACAGCTCAGTACTTGAATGATTGGGCAATCTGTATTTCAAATTATTAACAAATGTGCTTTCTTGTACTTGCTGTTGTGTCGTTGTTCTGTGCTGTTGAGTCACCATGACTCATGGTGACCCTATGTACAACAGCCCTAAACCCTGCTCTATTCTGTACCAACCTCACTGTCTCCAACACACCTACCCCCAATACCCCAGTCACTGAATCAATCCACATCATAGAGGGTCTTCCCCTCCTGCACTGTCCCTCCACCCTCCCAAGCATGATGTCCCTCTCCAAGGACCGGTCTCTCGTCACAACATGACCAAAGTATGTTAGACTGAGCCTCAGAATCCTTGCCTCCAAGGAGCTGCCCGGTTTAACCCTTTCCAGGACTAATCTGTTTGTTTTCCTAGCAGTCCATGGTATATTCAATACTCTTCTCCAGCACCACAGGTCAAAGGCATCAATTCTCCTTCTACCCTCCCTAGTCATTATTCAGCTCTCTAACACATAGCAAGTTATTGCAAAGACCATGGCCTGTATCAGGCGCACCTTTGTCTCTAGAATGATATCGTTGCTCTTTGGTATTTTGGAGAGGTCTCTGACAAAAGACTTTCCCATTGCAATGTGTCTTTTAATTTCCTGGCTGCTGGTGCCAAGAGTGTTGATTGTGGAGCCAAATATTGCCAATAGGCCCAGTGGTGAGAATCTTTTGTCTTCTTGATATTGAACTTCAATCCCAGTTGAAGGCTGCAGTCCTTGACCTTCTGCAGCAAGTGCTTCTAGTCCTCCTCAGTTTCAGCAAGCAGGGTTGTATCATCTGCATAACCCAGATTGTTGATGAATTTTCCTCCAACCCTGATGCCACACAAAGGCAGTAAATATGTTTTTCTTTGAAGTTTAAGTAATCTCAACCTTCTTTAAAACCACTGATTACCCAACCAACATTTTTAATGCTAACTACACCTACATGTGGAAGGTGGACAGTGAAAAAAGAATGCTGAAGAACTGTTGCCTTTGAATTGTGGTGTTGGTGAACAATACTGAATATACCATGGGCTGCCAGAAGAACAGGCAAATCCATCTTGGAAGAAGCAAGGATGGGAGACTTCGTCAGACATCCTGTTCTCAGGAGGGGCCAATAAAAAAAGAAAAGAAAAGAAAAGAAAATGAAGGCCATCATGCTTGGTAAAATAGAAGGGTAGAGAAAGCGAGAAAGACTCTGAACAAGAGAGACTGAGACAGGGACTGCAGAATGGACTTAAGCATCTCAGAGGTGGTGAGGGGGAGGCAGGGTCCGGCCAGGCTTCAGTCTGCTGGATGGAGGGTGGCCAACTCGGCAGCACCTAAAACAACATGAGAGGTGAAGGAGCCCTAGTGGCATGGTGCGTTGCCTGTCGTGCTGCTAAGGAAAAGGTCTGCTATCAGAGGCCACCAGTCACTGCATGGGAGAAAGACAGGCAGGCTTCTCCAGTGAATGTGTTTATAACCTTGGACACCTGATTGAGACTCCCTCCAACCAACCACCAGAAAAGTATGTGCAGTTTTTTGTTTTGGTGGTTCTTGCTTGTTTGTGTTTTTTGTTTTGTTGCTGGGTTGTTGGTTGGTTTTTGTGTTTTTTTTGTTTTTTGTTTTTTTGAGGTGGCTATTATAGAAGGTTATCCCCATAGGTCATACAGAGCTCTGTATTATAATAGTTCTGTAAACAATTTTGTGAAACAAAACCAAGATAAATAGCTTTTATATTAGCTTTGTAAGCAGTTTTGTGGAAACTAGTTGAAGCACACCCCCTCCCCAAACTGTCCGGTGCACGTGGTCTGTATAAGGATCCCTGTGAAGGTTTCCTGAGAGGGGCAAACTCAAATCTTGAAAGTATCTTTCTCTTACGAATTTTGGTACTTTTTCTTTTTACGCCTCTACCAATTTTTGTTCTCTTTTCCACAAATCTCATCACTTTCCTTATCTTTCAAATGTATCCTTCAGTCCCATGTGGAAAAAAACATGACTTAATAGTGATTCAGTGCACTTCCTCTGGTATAAAAAAAAGCAATTTTTAAAATGTCATACAGTGTTCTACTGGAGGAATGATTTTTAATAATAAAAATCATCTGAGATCCTGAAAAACAGAGACCAAGTGGACAGATGGTGCGACCATCACTTAAGTAAGGCAAAATTATTATCCCCACAATTTAGATGATAGCTCCACAATTTAGATGATATCTCCACAATTTAGATGACTCAACAAGCTTCGTTGGAGGAAGCTTGACCATGTCACCTCCACATTGCTTTGCTTCTTCGTAAGTGATCTGAAACAGAAGACCTGGGATGCAACAGAACACGTCAGCCTGGGCTTCCTGTCACTGCCCTGGGAGAGCACCCATGAAGGCTCGAGTACAGAGAAGAAATATTGAGGCAACTCATACAGTGTAAGGCGGGAACAACATCCAGTAGAAATGGACTTTCTTTCTAAAAGGAAGATTGGATAAGGAAACGTAAACCGTGGTGACAAAAGGCACAGTAAAATTGCATATCCTGTTTCTTAACTATATGGTATTAATGAATTTGATTGCAGTTATTTTGGGAGAAGAGAAACTTAAAATAGTTGTGTTGGTAGCACTGTGGATTTGGCATTGAGCTCCTAACAAAAAGATTCAGTATTGAACCAGTCGTTCTGTGGGGAGAAGACGTGGCTGTTTGCTTCTGTAAGGACTGACAGCCTTGAAGGTACTACCAGGCAGCTCTACTCTGTCTTATGAATCGAGCAAAGCTGGCCCAGTGTTGGGCAGAGTGCGTGTTAAAAGGGAATGTTTCCATGACGCCAAATGGCGCTAGGTCTTGACTCTTTAGCTTAAATTGACCCACAAAATAGTGACAGAAAGTAACTTTCTGAGAATTTTTTGAAAAGCCCTGTGAGGAGAGGGCTAGCCTTTGCTAATGATCGTTCTAAAGGCAAGAGAGAAGGACACACCCTGGGTAAGTCTGCATCGCTCGGACTGTGTTCACAGATATCTGACAAGTTGGGCTGGCTTAGAAGCGCTCATTTCAGGAAAATAGCTGAGGAGGAAAAAAATATTTTAAAAATTCTCCTTGAAAAGAAAAAGACAAACTCTTTCATTGTTATGCAATCCTCCCACCCTGAAGTCCACTTCACTATGCAGCTTTTTAAAGGAGCATGCTAGTTCATGGACATTAACTACTAAATTTCAACTCAATAGCTCCACAAACCTTATCTTTTAAAAATACGCTGTTGTTGTTGTTGTTATGTACCACTGAGTCAGAATCGCGCCTTAGCTGCCCCTCCAAATGGTTTTCAGAGTCAATTAATCACACGGAAGGAGACTGCTCAGCTTTCTACTAGGGAGCAGCTGGTGGATTCAAACCCTGTGCCTTTGGGTTGGCAGCACAACTCCATCCCACTAAGCCAACAAAACGGTCTAAAAATATTTTAAAAAAGAAAAATTTGGGGGGGGAAACCCCCAAAACTCCTTTATTCCAATACCTGTCTTCCAACCGCTATGAGACATTGGCTAGAGTTATTTTTCCATTATTTTCTCTCAATATTAACATTTAAAAAGTCTCTAAAAAGGCACATTTGCTCTTTCCTATTAATGCAAAGGCTGATGACAGAAGAAAAAGCCGGATGATTTGCTTTCACTGATTTGTAAAAGTTCCAAATTTCCAGTTGACACTCCATCAAGTTTCCTGTTCTATTTTTTTCTTTCTTTCATTTGCATGGAAGTTTACAAGTAATAATGGTGTTTCATTCAATAATTAACGAACATTGTGTTTTATAATTAATTATGACCGCCCTACTCTATCAATCTGAATGGAGGCAAACTGTCGATCTTTCAAAGAGCCACCAGTGGTTAACAGCACGCCATGCCAAGTAAGGACTGTGCAACCTGAGCTCCTTTCTATGAAAGTTTTCTTTTTCATTGTCCTGTAGCTTCTCTTGCCAACAGAGAAGGAACCATTCTTGGGTAGAGTTGTAAGTCAGATCACGGCACTGCACTGAATGCTCACAATCTAACCATGGCTCCCATCTCACTTACATTAATGTGAAAGTCCTTCTTTCATTCACTCATTGCCATCAAGTCTGAACAGACTCAGAGCTGACCCTCCAGCAAGACTCTGGAGGCTGTACATTGCACAAGAGCTAGTATGAGCTGGAGACAAAAGCTTATTTGATAAACTGCTTCCTGTTCACTTAGTGGGCAAGAAGCTTCTCCTGGATCAGGGTTACAACCTTCTAACAATTAACATCTTGCTCCAGCATGTTTGCACTTGCCTCAAAGCTCTAGCTTCTCCACATAAGTACACTGACCCTCAGACGCTGTCATTTTCTGGTATTTAGAAACACAGTTTTGGGTTTCTTTTCTCTCGGGAAAACTATGAGCATGCCTGCATCTGCAGGAAAAGGAAACATTTTAAAACTGATCCTCGACTCCAGTTCATGAGACTTGATGTTGACAGAAAGGTGGAGCTGAGAGGTTTAGTAAGTGCACTGGAGGGTGGAGTAAAAAAAAAAAATCCAAGTGTTCAACAAAAACAGTGGAATGGACCTAATAAAATGCAGCATACCTGGGTGTAAGTCAAACGTAGAAGTGCTGGGTACAGGAATAATGATGAGAAAAAGCACCATGTAAGAAATATTCAGACATTTATTTAGAGGTTTGACTATTAATCAAACATACGTTCTCATTCTTGTCAGTTGCCGTGGAATCCACTCTGATTATTGGCGACCTTGTATGGAACAGATTAAAATGTTCTCTTGGTGCATTTGAGTTCATTGTAGTTGTTGTTGTTGTCCATTCATCTGATAGCAGGTCTCCCTAGTTTTCACTGACTCTCTACCAATCATGGTGTCTTTTTCTAGCAATTTGATCTTTCCTGCTGATGTGTCTGAAGTAAGCGTGTCTAGCTAGTTTCTCTTCTAAGGAGCACTCTTGTTGCATTTCTTCTAAAACTGGTTTCTTCTTTATTTTTTTTTTCCTGGAAGTTCACAGAATGTTCCTTATTCTTCACCAAGGCCATGTTGTTGTTATTGTGGTGTTGTATACCATTAAGTTGGAACCAATCCAGTTGACACTCTAGTGGCTTGTCAGAGGCAGTAAATCACAGGGGAGGAGACTGCCCATCTTTCTCCCAACAACACGGCTTGGGTCTGAAACACCTTAGTCTTTAAAGTGACATTCTTACTCTTTAGCATAGTAATTTGCCCCAAAAAACCATACCTTTTAATTTGCTATGAAGGATGATGATTGAGGATCCAAGAAAAACGAAATCCTTCACAACTTTGACCTTTTCTCCAATCATCCTGATATTGCCTATTGGTCCGGTGGTGAGGTGTTTTGTGTTGTTGTTGGGTGGTTTGGTTGTTTTTGGGTTTTTTTATGTTGAGGTGTAATCCATAGCGAAGGCTGTAGTGTTTTACTTTCTTTAGCACTCTGGGTCTCTACTTTCTGCAAGCACGGTTGTGTCATCTGTATAAAGCAGGTTGCTGATGCAGGTTCCTCCAATCCTGATGCCATGTTCTTCATATGGTTCAGCTTCTCAAATTGTATGGACAAAGGACACAACCCTGAGGCACACCTTTCTTGATATTAAAACTTGCAGTGCTCCCTTGTTGCGTCTGAACCAACAGGCTTCGTAGTCTATGTGAAAATTTCCCATGAGCACAACCCATTGCTCTTTAATTTCCATTCTTCCTTATGTTAGCCATAATTTATTATTATCCACTACTCCACTCTTGAACTTCTTCATTTCTTTCCTTTGTTCTGGCTTAGGACTCTAGTGAATTAGTCAGAGTCTCCTCTGACGCCTATCTTTACTTCCTCTTCCTCCTCATCTCTGTAGTTCATGACCATTAGCTTTCTTCCTGGATGAAATCTTGATATCATCTCATAGCTCGTCTGGTCTTCATTCATTAAAGTTCAAGGTCTCAAGCCTGTTCTTGACATGATTTTTAAATTCAGGTGGAATAGACTCAGGGACATATTTTGGGTTTTGTGGATTTGTTTTAATTTTCTTTGGCTTCAATTTGAACTTGCACATGAGTAGTTGATGGTCTGTTCCACAGTCAGCACCTGGTCTGGCTTTTACAGCTGATACTGAACTTCTGTAATGATTCTTTTCACAGATGTAATCTGATTCCTGTGTAGTCTATCATATATGTCCATTCTTGGGAGCTCAAATAGCTAATTTCTTCCATCAAAAAAGAAAGCACATGCTTACAGCATTGAAGTCTATGGGGGAGAGAATAGTCTAAAAGTATTATATTTTAGGGCATTATTTTTATCGTAGGAGTACGCAATGAGGGTTGCAGAGTGGATTATATTTGGGGGTAGGGCGTGGGGTTTGGGGAGGTGCGGGGGCATTGTGTACCAATGAGGGAGTTTTTCTTTTGCTTTT
>NW_006399766.1:27036366-27050362 GCF_000299155.1 Elephantulus edwardii
CCAGAGTGAAGGCTGCATAGTGGAGTGGACCTGGGGGGAGGGACTGTAAAACAATGAAAGAATTTTTCTTTTACTTTTCAAAGAGAAGAGTGTATAGGGAGGGGAGAGGGGTGGGAGGGGAGAAAAATAAAACAATGAATGAATGAATGGAAATCCAAAGTCTGTAAATTTGCATTAAAATTAATAATAATAATAAATTTTAAAAAGAAAGCACATGCTCAGTGATTGTTAAAATGACAGCAATAATGTGCTGCAACATAGTTTTCAAATATTGATATTCGTTCTTCACCAATTTGTATTTCCAGTTCCTGAGTTAAGCCAAAATCATGTCTCCAGTTTAAATATGACAGTATACTTTGTGTGTAAATGGAACAGTTTTCAGGTTTATCATCACATTCTAATCACATCCTTCCATCATTAAATCCACAACAAATTGAGAACTAAATTATATAGGGCTGAATAGTTTACAAATAAAATTATATACAGTACTGAATGATGCTTAATACAATAGCATTCTCATAATTTCCACCATCAACTTTTATGTCTAGAAATATATTACTAGCTACAGAACTTATATTTGTTATCAAATTTTTTAACACTAAGTTTCAGATGGCCCACTATGATGTTGGCAATAATTTGGCCCTCTTTAAATTCAAAAGTTTATATCATTGGAAGGAAAATATTCCACAGAGCAGTATTTGTATTATTTATGGCAGTTGCAGATTTGAAAATTTCCGATTGTAATGGTTTCACTTTGTGTGTGTGTGTATATATATGCGGGGGGGGGGGGCGACTGCGGGTGGTTTTTACTATGATATACCACAAGGGATGAAAGCATAATTAGGGGAAAGTTCTGTTATAGTCAAAATTGCTATGGGGGATTTCTCAGTGTGTTACCCTGTTAACCAGAAGGCTGCTCGTCTCCAGCAGTTGGAAACCACCAGTGGCTCCACCATGCACTTACAAAACAGTCAGAAATAATTACGTTATTTCCTTATTATGTTTATTAATGGCCCCTTCATATATCTCCAGAAATATTTTTACTTCTTGAAATAATACGTCAAGATTTGCCACTCACATTCCAGCCCACGATTCTGTATCTTTATATGTGAGCTACTGTTTGTGTTTGATGAGGGTAAGAACAATCATAAGAAAAAATGATGCAAATGCAAGGGTCTGCACAATCTGAAATTTTAGGCAGCACAAGACTACATCACCAGTCATGTGATTTGAATGCACAACTTTAGAGCGTTCTCACCAAAGAGATCTAAACGTGAAGTTCTACTCAGTTGGAAATGTAAAGGGAAATCTAACTGGTATTGTACACAAACTTTAGATAATGTGCAATTTCTTTCTTTGTGAAATTGTCCAACTCTGAAAATCAGACATACCTGCATAATTGATGTAACAACAGCACTACTTCTTGAGCAGTAAGTTGGTTTTAGAAAGTTACAACATCAAGCAATTTGTTAATTAAAAGGGAAATGGAAAACAAAATATATGATTTTTTTAATCTAAATAAATATTAATTTCTTTTCTTTCCTTAAAAATGTTTTCAATTTCCTTATACTCAAATACATAAATGCTCAGGTAAGATATAAATGTAATGCCCTGGTAAACACCCTGTTTTCTTTCTTGGAAGGCTAATTTAAAAAAACAACTTACTGCTGCAAAACAGAAATATATTTTGGAAACTAAATCTTGAATTTTGTTTCCTCTTCATATGCCTGATATCTTGTGTCTGAGCATATATCAATATATATATATCAAGCACTGTGCCCTGTGCAACAGGTAACAGCAAATAAAACTCATTAAATTAAATCTTTCATTACATAAGTATGAATATTTCCATTATGCTTTTAACATGTACTATGTTAGCATTATATTAAATGTAAGAAAGAATTTTGTCAGCACTGGTGTCATTTTAAAAAAAAAATTATATTTTTGTTTACAAACCTTGGATTTAACTCTGTCCATAAATGTTGTTGTTTCTTAATGAGTACTTGTTTCTTATGAGGCAGAACGGACTCCTAGCTGAGCCTCCAGTGGGTTTTCAGAGGCAGTTAATCACTCGGGAAGAGACTGTTCATCCTTCCCCTGTGGAGCAGCTGGTGGTGCCGAACGGCGTGCCTTCAGGATTGTAGTGCAGCTTCTTGCCACTACTAGGCCAGCAGAGTGTTAGAGAATTAAAAAGTCACTTTATTATGCTGAGTTACTTATTCAAAGCCCCTTGCGTTCGCATGCCACCTCGGATTGCCTTACCCATTGACTGCCTACCAGGAGATGTCCAAGCACAAACCCTTGTGCATATTTCAAACAAGGCCTATTTCAGGCCCCAGAGGCTTGGAGCTGCTGGAGCAGCCAATGTGGACTACAGGACCATCCTCTGAAAAGTTCTGAGAGCTGTTATCCGTATAATCCGTCTCTGCTGAGGAGCCACTCATATTGGATATCCCTGCATGTTGGGGGAGTGTAGTCAAGAGTCGCACCCGACAGCTCTTGATTATTGGAGAGAAATAGTTTCCTTCCAACAAACCCACGGAGATTAAAAGTGTCAGCTATAGGGAAGACCATAAGACCGAGTTGTCAGTGTTGGTGTTGACGAGGTAGGAGTCTCTTGGCCTAGCGACCTGTATGTGAGCATCGTCATGGCCCTGAATGAACTTTACTACTGGCATGGTCTCTGATACTGATGCCGGGAGCAGGTTCACTTACTGCTCTTCCAGTTCCTTTCACGGCTATGCTCACTTTGCTGTGCTTTCCATCTGCTTTCTGTCGGTGGAGGCTTGCTTTGGACAACTGGTACCCCTGTTTAGTTGATGTCTTAAGTATGTGTTTACCTTGGTTATTATCTGTCTCAGAATATAGGCTAATAAAACAAAGTCCATATAGAAGCTAGGCCCAATACGGGTGAGAAAAGGAAGGCAGACAAAAATTCAGTCCATCCATAGAGCTTTACCACCCACAGCAAATTTGTTATCTCCATTCTCACATTTAATATTAACTTCAGTTACATATGAGCCCAAATTTTATGTGAACAGCCTGGGAATTGATCACAGTTAAGAGAACTCGTAAGAACTGTACATCAGATAAATGCCTGTGTCATCAGTACTGAAGTAGTAAATCAGTCTGAAAGGGGGAAAAGGCTTGAGAAAGATTGTCACAGTAAAAATATATCTTAACTCAAATAGAGATCCAGCTGTGAGAGATACAAGAGGCTAGGAATACAGGGTCCATAATAGCCTAGTGGTAAGAAGCTGTGTTGCAATCCCAAAGGCATGTAGTTCGAATACAGGAGCTGCTCCATGCGAGAAGGATGAACAATTTCTTCCCATGTGATTGGCTTTTTGTCACAGATAGCTGAGCCTCCATTCTTGAACACTCGGTTTTTCAGTTTTCTGTATAATTGAATTTATTGAGGTGTTTTCAGAAAGCACTGTTATCAGACAAAGCCTCACATGTGTCCCTGTTTCACTTGCTATAATCCTTGAAAAAGAAATACAGTCCCTGGATGCGTGGACTATCTTAGTTCTTCCCTTGAGTTCCTGTTACTGCTATTCCTAGAACGGTTCCTCTATCTGTGGGGGCTTTGGACAAAGGATATCTGAGAGCTACCTAAGACCACTATAAGAACATGGCAATGTTAATGCAAACATTACCAAGAAAGATTTGTTAACAAACATAATGTAAACTGTTTATTTCATGACGTTTTGGGAAAAGGAAAATAAAGTTCTATAGGATGACAATCCTCAGCAAAATGCCTGAGCAAATTGTATGTTGTTGTTATGTGCCGTCGAGTCGCTTGCGACTCATAGCGACCCTGTGTACAACAGCCCTAAACTCTGCTCTGTCCTGTGCCAATCGCACTGTCTCCGATACACCCATCCCGATTACCCCAGTCACTGAATCAATCCACCTCATAGAGGGCCTTCCCCTTCTGCACTGTCCCTGCACCCTACCAAACATGATGTCCCTCTCCAAGGACCGGTCCCTCCTTACAACATGACCAAAGTAAGTTAGACGGAGTCTCAGAATCCTTGCCTCCAAGGAGCCGCTCGGTTTAACCCTCTCAAGGATGAATCTGTTTGTTTTCCTAGCAGTCCATGGTACCCTCAATACTCTTCTCCAGCAACTTGTATACCTTCAATAAATATTTGTTGAATGGATGAATGAACTTCTAGAAAATAAAAACAAAATCTTTTACGCTTAATACAAATATCTCTTTCTCAGTGAGGTCTCCTAGGGCCTCCCTATTTAAAATTATAAGTTTATCCAACACTTGCGATTACTCTCTTTTTCAGCTATTTTTCTTGAGCACTTAACATCTGAATGCTTTGTGTGTTCTTTAGTGTACTGTATTTATTGGAAGCAGGAGTAGAATCCACTTCCTAAATAACTTGCCTCTGGAAACTTCCTGAACTTTGGTAACAATTGATAGTTGTAGAGGGGCTTCAGGCCTTTTGTTCATAGGGTCGCTAGGAGTCAACATATAACAACACCAACATCATCTCATTAGAACACAGGTTTAAATGATTTGTTTCATTGACTTACGAACCCCAAAGTCCCAAAATGTACCTGGAAAATAGATGCTAAAAAAAAAGCCTATGAACAACAACAACAACAAATCTATTGCTTTCTCTTAAAGGTATACACTCCTCTTCAAACCAACTGCCACCATCATCATGTGTCTTACGGACAATTGCTCAGCCTCCTGTCTGATCACTCTTCCACCTCTCCAAAAGAGTTTCCTCAAGACAGTTAAATAAACCTGATATGGAGAGGGACAAAAAATCATTATGCTCTTCAATGACTTTCAATCCTTAGGATAAAGTCCGTGTTCCTTCTCCTGATATGTAAGGCCCAGCCTGAAAACATTTCCACATTTATCTTCAGCCACACCACTCCTTCGGTCTGAGACAAATTTTCAACTTCATTTCTCATAACTTAAGCTTACTCCCCTGTGTGGACTTCCCTCACTAAACACCAACTCTATTCATCCATATTCTCAAACCAGGTATCCTGGAGACATCCTTTCTCACATGTCATATCTAATCTGGTAAGAAATGATGCTGTTTCTTCCTCTAACTCCAAATACAACTGCGCCTCAGTATCTCCATGGTGATGGTTCTCGATGAAGTCATCACTGTTGTCTCTTGTCTGGGTTGCTGTAATTGCTTCCTCACCGGTCTTCCTGCTTCTTCTCCTAAGTCTATTATCCATAGAAAAGTCAAGGTAACCTTTTACAATATAACTTTGATGTACAATTCCTTTGCTCTTAACTCTATAATAGCTTCCCCTTCCCACCCCACCTAAAGTGAAACGTACAAGGGCCTACAAGTCTCCCCTGGACCTGGTGCTTGCCTCCATTTCCAAAGCCATTGTCCACACCTTCCTAACTGGGCTGCACTCACACTGGCCTTCATGTTGTTCCACGTAGTGGGGCCCTCCTGCCTCAAGACCTTGAATGACTATTTCTGCTACCTTGCTTATTGCATTTAAGTTGATTCTCAAACATCACCCCTCAGAAATCATATTTTAAACGCTCTCTCCCTGTTCTCTGTCTTCTTACATTGCTTTATGTTTTCTTATAGTATTTATGATAATCTAGAATTATACATGTATTCTTTTATTGTTTATTGTCCCAGATTAACCTTTACTATCATCTATCATTCTATGATAATAATTTCATTGTTTATTGATCAAGTATGTCACAAAAATGCAATTTTCATCATCGAAGAGACTTTGGTCAACACCCTGCCCCAAACCCCTGGAAAACTTAGTTCCTGGAATGCAGCAGGTGGGCACTAAATATGTATGCAGTGAATAAATGTTTTCCTTTCTTCACATGTGTTATTTTTCTCAGACTAGAATGTTCTTCTTCACCTTTTGAGAAGATCAAATTCAATCATTCTTTCTTCTATAAGCAACCTCTTCTCCATCCCACCCCACTTCAAAGGAATGAACCCTCTTTACAACTTGCCCTGAGAATTCATCCTCACCCTTACACAATCAAGATTTTGCTTTATACCATTTTTTTCCCTTCCCATGGAAACCTCTTAATTCCACCCTAGTCTATGAGCTGCTTTAAGACAGAAACTCTGTGGATTCTTTATAGCCCCCTCCTGCTTCTGCATTTCTGGCTACAAAGTTTGTGAAGGAAAATGACAAATGCAAGACATGAAGAAAGTGTGGAGCTCAGTGTGACTGTGCGCATCCCATATGCATGACACCTGGCCTGTTTCCTTGATAATTTTAGCTTCACCTTCTTTCTTTGGTTTCCTCTTCACAAACTAGTGACTCACCCAAGACTTACCTGGCCCTCTCCTAAATGCCATAGGCAGCGTTAGCTGAGTTCTCCTCAGGATTTTCCCACACCTCACTGTTAATGTTTACCAGCACATATGGCAAGGTACTTTTTGGTTTACATTTAGCCAACTATGAGTTCTTCCCTGTGCACACAGTAGGTGTTCAGCCTATATTTCTTGACTATGTAAGGATGTGTTGAAAACCTAGACCACCACTGCAATCTATGTGAAGAACAGTTCTGTAGATTTATATTACATTCAGCACAATTCCCTAACCCTGTGGACCCAGATATAAAGAACTACCTTTTCAAAAGACAACTTGTTTTGTTCTCCTCATCCCTTTATTCTAAGCCTTTGAACTTGGTGGGTTCCAAATCTACTGCATTTGTGCCATATGCATGTACTTTGATGAATTTTAAAATGGCATCAGCTAAAATATTGGCAGACAACATTTGCATGGGAATTGAAAAATAATTTATGAGAAAATACCACGGCCAGTCTCATCCCTAATAATATTTAGGGCTATTTTGACTCCATAGCAGCAGCATCTAACAGGTTAACTTCTTTCTTCTTTCATTCCCCTTTTACTGTATGTTCTCATTCTCATTTCCTGTGAATCACAGCAGAGAATTTCTCATTTCCTAAAGTTTTATCGTCTGGTAAAAAAACTGCTCTAAAAAGAATTGCATTATTTTCTTAAAAGTAAATGGTTATTAAAATTCAGACACTAATTAGATAATTAAAACTATAAAAAGCATAATAATGTTTTCCTTTGTATAAAATGTCTCTGAAATGATGATCTACAATCTTATTTTTTATAGTTTATGGCATTAACATTTAGGAAAAGACACTATTATGAGGTGCCGTTTTATAAAAAAAAATGTAGTGAAAGGTCTAGGCACCAGATAATATTATTAATATATAATACTTTCTCCTGGAGTAGCTCAAAGTATATTCTCACATTTAAATATCACATGAGAGTCTTGCTAAAACATCAACTGGAATGAGTACCTCCTATTGGGTCACTAACTAAATCTCCTTGCACAAGTCTAAGAAATCTATCTTAAAACTCTAGTGTCTAACAACTATGAAATATCATCTCATCCCAGTAAGAAAAGCAAAATTTAACAGAACAGCAAGCAACAAATGCTGGCGAGGTTGTGGAGAAATTGGAACCCTTATTCACTGTTGGTGAAAGTGTAAAATGGTGTAACCACTGTGGAAGGTAGTGTGGCGCTTTCTCAAGAAGTTGTAAATAGAAATACCATTTGACCCAGCAATCCCACTACTGGGAATATACCCCAAAGAGACCCTAACTGCCACCCAAGCAGATATATGCACACACTCATGTTTATCATGGCTTTGTTCACAATAGCAAGGAGTTGGAAACAACCCAAGTGCCCATCAACAAACGAATGGATAGAAAAGCTGTGGTATACACACACAGTGGAATATTATGCTGCATTGAAAAACAAGGAACTCATGAAATAGTATTCAAAATGGGTGACTCTGGAGGATATTATGTTGAGTGAAATATCTCAGTAACAAAAGGACAAATACTGCATAGTGCCACTGTTGTAAAACGTGACTGACATAGAGTTTGGGGAAGACTGAGATGGGACATATGGGATAAAGATGGGATAAATAATGTATTACTGCACTGAAACAGATGAAGGAGAAAACTGTTTAAAAGGGATGTGTGATTAGGTATTATTGTCATGACAGCAGTGCAGAACGAAGGCTGCACAATGGAGTGGACCTGGAGGGGAGGTATTGGAAAACAATGGGGAAACTTGGATTTTTCAAAGAGAAGAGTGTACTGGGGTGGTAGGGGTGGGCAGAGGGAAAAGTGCAACAATGAATGAATAGGAAGAAAAAAAACCCTTTAGTGTCTAACACTGTATAATAGAAGTTAGATTAATAATTTTGAAATTGTGTAAATGGTTCACCACCATGGCTCATGACAACATTGAAAAACAGACTTTTAAAGTTGGAGAGACTCATTCTAAAGGCGAGATGCTTCCTAAAGTATCCCAGCCAAGCAAAGTGTTAATGACCTTCACCTTGTGACAATGTTGACTCTCATTTCAAGAAGGTTGGACCAGAGTTAGTAAATTTATAATAATTTACATAAATTGAAAAAAAATTCTTTCCCGATTTCCTTCAGAAAGTCTTCTGGATCTAAAGTATTTGAAGTTGAATGACAAGGTTCTGATACAAGAGAAACTACTAAATTTCCATTCATCCCACAGTAAATACAGAGGCACGTCCCCCATCAATGCTGTGTGGTTCTCACAGAATCCCTACGTATTCCTGCACTATTTTTTTCTTCTTCACCACACAGTACCGTAATAGTCTATCTTGTTTACAAGGTTGAAAATGCCATCAAAGAGTCAAAATTCCTGTATTCACTGATTGAACTCTAAGTTCAGAGATCTTTCTACACTATCATACAATATTCCCGTGCGGTACCGAGATCCCAGAGAAAATTGTATGAGCCTAAAGTCAAAGATCTGCTTGGAAAAGCAGGGCAATGAGTTACCCCACTAATGGTGAGCTTGTGTGTGTCAGTGGGTCTTTTTTTGGAAGGAGCTCGCAAGTGTCTCTCGGTGAACTCAAACATCCAACCTTTCAGTGAGTAGTTAAGCAGATTAACTAACTGTAGTACTCAGGGTCTTCAGAAAGACCAGTAGCCTAAGAGGCTTCTTGCTAAGTTTTGCCCCCTCTTGTCTTGTTTTCCTGAAACGCTTTTCTGCTTTCTTCATACTTTTGAAATAACACTGAACATTTTTCCTAAGCAAATAAGAAGTTGTCCACTACTGAAACACAAATGAACTCATTACAATGAATATTAATTTGTGCCAGTGTTCAAAGTATTCATTAAGTGGGCTTTGGAATTTGAGCGACTACTTCAGTAATCATTGGAAAATAAACCGTGGAATGGTCTGAATGGAAAACAGTAGCCCTGTTTGATGAATCTGGCTATATTTTGAGTTCTCTCTGTGGGGCTTTAGGGGTACTTCTTAAGGCAAAATATATCACAAATCATGCAAGCTCAGCTTCAGAAATTAATGATCAGTACTATGAATACAGTAATACTGAGAATTTCAACTCTCCAAGCAATATTTCATCTTCACTCACAAATATATGCAGAAAATAAGTTGATATTAAATTTGTCTTTTTTTATCTCATGACATCAGAGCATCATTTTATTAATATTATATTTTAGAGCTGGAATAGTCTTCCTTTTCATTTAACCTTTTCCCCAAAATCAGCCATGGAAATAAATTATGAGGGAAATATAGTCATACCTGTTGTTGATCAGTCTTTCCCTTTTCGCCTCCCTTCCCCTTGTCCAGGAAATGAAGGATAAAGTAATAATGGAGGAAATGGGACTCTGCCTGCTATCCAGAGCTTTTCAGTTTTTACAGGAAATAGCCCACATTCATCAAAAATGATAATGCTCAGAGACCTACTTGAAACACTGAGCCCAAACTTTAAACTTCAAAATATTAATTTTTTATATCCCTCAAAAACAGTTGTAACATACTTATTAATTTCTATAGAAAGAGGGAAACGTGTGTGAAGAATAACTTGCATAATGATGTATTGAGTGACAAAAATTGTATTTAGATGTTCCAACTTTTTTTGGTTTTGCTTTTCTAAAGTAGTAGCAGAACTATGCTAGAAGAAAGGGGTCTTTCTTCCACATCAGTTAAAACAATCAGAGCATTTGTCCAGTTGAAATAATAGCACAGACTTCACACTGGATTTGACTTCTTATGGAAAATGATGGGAGTAGAATAATGACTTGCCAGCCCCATAAGCTAGTGTGGGGGGCACAGTATTAATCTAAGCATTTGTGGGACATAAAAGTAAAATCCTTATGCAGCACAAAGAGTCAATATTCTTGGCTGTTTCCCCAAAAGCTGGAAGTTCAAGTCTACCTAGAGGTAACAGGAAAAAAAGGCCGAGCAATGTACTTTCAAAAGCTCACGGTCATTGAAAATCCTATGGAGCATGAGTCTATTCACATGTGCATGTTTGGTTCCATAAGTTGGAATTGACTTTATAGCAACTGGCTGGTTGGCTGGTTGGTTGGTTGGTTGGCTGGTTGGTTAATATATAGACCATTGAGTGGGCAGGAACATCAAAGGAGAAGCCAATTCTATTAATCTAGACAAACAGGAAACAATATATGAAATGTTTCTTGGACAAAGTCATTAGCATTTTCAGATCTTCGTGCTTAAAAGGTGGACAATAGTTCCTGTCTCAAATGACTGCTGTAAGAATTAAATGAGGTAATACTATGAGTGTTTAGCTCAATGTTTTAGTTTATGGTGAATACTAATTGATTGAATACATGAATGCATGTATGAGGACTAAATACTGTGAAGGGGTGAGTTTGAAGAGTTACAGTATAGTTTGGGAGAGAATACACTTCAAACAAAATCCATCATATATTCTTTACCAAGGATTTATAGATAAGAACTTCAGAACGACAGAGGATGGACTGTCAAGAGAGCAAACACATCAGTCCTGGAGAGGGTGACACCAGGTTACTCCCTGAAGGCAAGGATTTTGAGGCTCGATATCACATACTTTGGACATGCTTCCCAGAGGGACTAGTCCATGGGGAAGGAGTTCATGCTCGGAAGAGGGGAGGGACAGTGCAGGAGAGGAAGACCCTGGATGAGATGGACTGACTCAGTGACTGGGATAATGTGAGCGGCTGTGTCGGAGACAGTGAGGTTGGCTCACGAGAGGGCAGGGTTCTGAGCTATTGTGCATAGGGTTGCTATGAGTCACAGACAACTTGACAGGACCCAACAACAACCAAAATAGATTCCATGACATAATAACCTCATCAGAAAGCTGATCTTGCCAATATCAGCAGAACTGAATGAAAATGGGAAGCTACGAAGACATAGTCAGTGAGTAAAAGGCAAAGCCTCAGTGAGATGGATTGACACAAAGCTCACAACTGACCCAATGAGACCAGAAGTCATGCAGACAGCACAAAACTAGGCCACATTCTGTTCTGTTGTATATAATCTGTATATATCTGACGCAAGGCCACCTAACAACATACTAGAAATTTATTGGATAAGGTAAAGGATTCTCATGGGTAGCATACCCTAAAGATAAACTCTAGATATAAACACATTTCAGGAGAAAAAGACATTTTGGTAAACTTTGAGTAGTCCAAACACTATACTTTTGATTTTAACCCTTTGGTTCAAGGTCAGTCTAAGTGTTGGTGGATAAGAATCGAAATCTCACTTTTCTCTAACCGCTCTATTCAGAGAATCTTAACTATGCTAATGGTTAGGAGCAGAACTTCTCCACATGCAGGAGTCAGTTTTAAACCTCCAAACATTCAGGGAGCTCTGGTGGATTAGTGGTAATGAATTTTGCTGCCAGTGCAAAAGTACACAGTTGGAATCCACCTGATGCTCAACAGGAGAAAGAAGTAAATCTCCTCCTGTGCGATTTGCACTCTTTGAAACCCACTGGAGTTGTGGACCAGCTGGACCAGCTACGAGTCAGTTCCAACTCGATGGTATACAATAACAACACTCACAAATTATTTCTGTAAAATTTCACCACCACAGGCCCCTAAAGTTACAATAATTTCCACAGTTCAGATATGCAGACACGGAGATCCGAAGAATGGAAGTGTCTTGTTCAATGCCTCAGACCTAGAATATGGCAGGGAGAGGGTGAGAATTTACTTCTCTGACATCCGAGAATGGGTTAGGAATCATTGTGCTGTTATGAGACAACATGTTAACAATCTCCGGGCGATTCCATTTTCCCTACCACTGTTGTTATGTGCTGTTGAGTTGGAACTGACCCGTACCTGACCTTCCAACAGGCTTTCAGAGGCAGTTAATGGCCGGGGAGGAGACTGTTTCTAGTTCTCCCGTGGAACAGCTAGTGGATTCAAACTTTTGGGTTGAAGTTTTGACTCCTTACCACTAAGTTCCGAGCCTCTTGTGAATTTAAGGGGCCTGGGATAAAATGATGACTAAGAAAATCTTTACTGACTATAATACATTTCAAATACATAAATAAATAATAGAATGTAAAAATTAATAGACAAACTCATGTATTCCAACTTCTTAGACAAGCTTCCCACTTCCCCTGAGTTAATTCTGATGCACAGTGACCCTCCATCAACCTTTGGAGGCTGTAAATCTCAGTCGGAGCAGACATCGCCTCCTCATTTTCCCTTAGATTCAAACTACTTTCAGGTAACAGGTCAAATGGTAACCTACTATTCCTCAGTTATGAAAGTCAAATACTTCTCTCCCTCTTTTCCTCTCTCCTTGTCCTTCTTTCCTCTTTCTCTGCCTCCCTTCCCCCTCCTCTCTTCTTGATTGAGACATAATAGACTGTAAATGGAGCATCAGAATTGGAAAATACTAGATTCAACCACTAGCTATAACATAACAAAGATCAGGTGTTTGGGATAATAAATTTGTATTTTCAGAAGATTTTTTTTTATGGAAAGGCACTAAAGTTTGTGCCTTAGAAGAAGTCAACGGTAAATAAATTACTTTAGTAGCAATAAAATAAATGTATGCTCTTCCAGGAATCAGAGCATTTCACTTGCATGGAAATTGTGGCTATAAGAAGTGGTTAGCAAAGCCTGTTTTTCTTTGAGCTCCAAGTGCATGATTGGAGGTGCTTTGGGTGATGGATAGGCCTTCCACGCAATAAACAAGAAACTGGCCTGATTAACTTTGTGCACTGTCTAGCAGACCAGAGCGAGTTGTGCTTGCCTTTACCGGTTTGGAAACAGGTCCATTTCCTTCAGAATATGAGGATAATGAATGTGAGACTCTTCAGGAACTGAGATTCAGGTGTCAGTTCCCCACAATTATATATAAATAAGGAACACAGACAAACATGGCAACACATACAGCAAGGAAATGGAATTTAAACATAAACTGGAATCATTTTTATAAGCCAAAGGTATATTGTTGTTATGTGCTGTCGAGTCGCTTGCGACTCCTGGCGACCCTAAGTACAACAGCTCTAAACTCTGCTCTGTCCAGTGCCAATCTCATTGTCTCCAACACACTCATCCCGATTGCCCCAGTCACCAAATCAATCCACCACCCAGAGGGCCTTCCCCTCCTGTGCCTGCCCTCCATCCTCCCAAGCATGAGATCCTTCTCCAAGGACCGGTCTCGCCTTACAACATGACCAAAGTATGTCAGATGAAGCCTCAGAATCCTTGCCTCCAAGGACCAGCCTGATTTAACCCTCTCCAGGATGAATCTGTTTGTTTTCTTAGCAGTCCATGGTACCCTCAAAACTCTTCTCCAACACCAAAGCTCAAATGCATCAATTCTCCTTCTGTCCTCCCTGGTCATCGTCAAACTCTCTGATGCATAACAAGTGATTGCAAAGACCATGGCCTGTATCAGACACACCTTAGCCTCCAGAGACACGCTGTTGCTCTTCAGCACTTCAGAGAGGTCCCAAACAGCAGACTTTCCCATCGCAATACGTCTTTTAATTTCCTGCCTGCTGGTGGCAAGAGTGTTGATTGTGGAGCCGAGCAAACTAAAGCTGTGAACAATCTTAATCTCTTCACCATCCATCCTGATGCTGCCAATTCGTCCAGTGGTGAGAATCTTTGTCTTCTTGACATTGAGCCTCAATCCATATTGTAGGCT
>NW_006399766.1:27051567-27096071 GCF_000299155.1 Elephantulus edwardii
TTAAACATTGGGCTACTAACCAAAAGGCCAAAATTTTATTTCTTTAGTGTCTCTAAGAGAGAAAGATGAAGCAGAATACTTTCTGTGTTCTTGAGACAGTCTTGGAAAACACATGGGGCGATTCTATTCTGTCCCAAAGGGTTACAAGAGTTTGGATATATGCCATAAGAGCGAGCAAGTTAGGCTTTAACCCAGCAATTCCACTATTGGGAATATACCCCAAAGAGATCATAACTGACATCCAAGCAGATATATTCACACCCATGTTTATTACGGCTTTGTTCACAATAGAAAGGAGTTGGAAACAACCTAAGTGACCATCAACAAACGAATGGATAGAGAAGCTGTGGTATATTCACACAATGGAATACTACGCTGCATTGAAAAACAAACAACTCATACAATATTATTCAAAATGAATGACCCTGGAGGACATTATGCTGAGTGAATTATCTCAGACATAAAAGGACAAATACTGTATAGTACCACTGTGGTAAAACAGGATTGACCTCGGGGTTGCGGGGAGACTGAGAAAGATAGGATAAGTAATGTACACTGCATTGAAAGAGATGAGGGAGAGAAATGTTTAAAACGGATATGTGATTAGGTATTTTTATCATGACAGGAGTATAGAGCAAAGGCTACATGGTAGAGTAGACCTGGGGGAGGGTTTGTAAAACAAAGAAAGAATTTGTCTTTTACTTTTCCAAGAGGGTAGTGTACTGGGGGGAGGGGAGGGTTGGGAAGGGCTAAAAGAGCAACTATGAATGAATGGAAATCCAGAGTCGCTATAAATTTTTACTGAAATCAGTAATAAATTTAAATTTAAGATAAATAAATCTCAGGAACAGAATGGAGGCCTTAAACACTAATGAACGAAGACCAGATGAGCTGTGGGAGGATATCAAGACTACCACCCAGAAAGAATACAAAAGGTCATTACAAAAAAGATAGAAGAGGAAGAAAAGACCACGATGGATGTCAGAAGAGAGTCTGAATATTGCACTAGAGCACCGAGAAGCCAAAGCAAAGGGAAGAAAACAGAAGTTAAGGAGCTGAACACAGAGGATTTCAAAGGGCAGCTTGGGACGAAAGAGCAAAGTATTACAATGAAATGCGCAAAGAGCTGGAGTTGGAAAATCTAAATGGCCAATCTTGCTCAGCATTTCTTAAACTGAAGGAACCAAAGAGCAGATTCAATCCTCAGGTTGAAATATTTAAGCACCCTATGGGTAGAATATTGAATGATTCAGGAGATAGAAGGAATATACAGAGTCATTGTACCAAAAAGAATTGGCTGACACAGAAGAATTTCAAGAAACAACATATGAACAAGAGGCAATGGTGATGAAGGAGGAAGTACAGGCTGTTCTGAAGAAATTGTTAAAAAACAGTTAACAGCACATCAATTGACATATTTCAACAAACAGATTCTGCCCTGGATGAGCTCACCAGGTTGTGCCAAGAAATCTGGAGAATAACAAATGGCAAACTGACTGGAAGAGATACATATTTATTCTCATTCAAAAAAAATGTGACCCAAGAGAGTGTAGCAATTATTGAACATTATCACTAACATTAAACACAAGGAAAATCTTGCTGAAGATTATCCAAAACAGGCTGTAACAGTACATCAACAGAGAACTACCAGAAATACAAGCTGGGTTTAGAAGAGGTTATGACACTAGAGGCATTATGGGCAATGTCAGATGGATCTTGGCTGAAAGCAAAGAGTACCAGAGGAATGTCTGTGTTTTACTGACTAAGCAAAGGCATTTGACTATGTGAATCACAACAAATTGTGGCTAACCTTGAGGAGGATGGAATCCCAGAACACCTGATTGTGCTCATGTGAAACCTATACTCAGACAAGGAAGCAGTCGTCAGAATAGAGACAGGAAACATTGCATGGTTCAAAATCAGAAAGGCGTGCATCAGGGATGCATCATATCTCCATACCTTTTCAATCTATGTGTGGAACAAATCATTTAGGAAGCTGAGCTTTATAATGAGGAATGTGGCATCAGGATTGGAGGAAGACTTGTCAACAACCTCTGAAATGCAGATGATACAACTTTGCTTACCGAGGAGGACCTGAAGTACTTGCTGCAGAAGATCAAGGACTGTAGTCCTCAATATGGATTGAAGCTCAACAAGAGAAGACAAAGATTCTCACCATTAGGCCAACTGGCAGCACCATGATAGATGAAGAAGAGACTGAGGTTGTTAACAATTTCTGCTGCTTGGCTCCACAATCAGTCAGAAAATAAAAATTTGAATTGCACTAGGAAAATCTGTAGTTAAGATCCTTTCCAGAGTATTGAGAAGAAACAATGGCAGACTAGAGACTAGGGTGTGCCTGATTCAGGCCATAGTCTTTGCAATTACTTACTGTGCATCAGAGAGCGGAACAATGACTAAGGATGATAGAATAATTGATGTCTTTGAGTTGTGGTGCTGGAGAAGAGTCTTGAACATACTCTCCTACACTCTTCTGGACCACGAAGAGAACAAACAGGTTGCCTTAAAGAGGGTGAAACAAGTTTCTCCTTGGAGGCAAGGATTTTTAAGCTCCCTCTCACATTCTTTGTGCATGTGGCCAGGAGGGACCAGTCCTTGGATAAGGACATCATGTTCAGAAGGAGAGAGGGAGAGTGCAGAAGAGGAAGCCCCTGGATGAGATGGATTGACACTAACTGAGATAATGGGGGCAGGTGTGTCGGAGTCAGTGAGACTGGCTCAGGACAGGGCAGGCTACAGAGCTGTTGTACAAGGGCAACTCAACAGCATATAACAACAACAACTGCCAGGTTTTGCCATACTTTTAATTTCTGAACATAAATTTTTCATAAATTGTCATGCCTTTTCCTTTCCCAAAACGTTCACCTTTAAAAGAAATTTACCAGTCAGAAGAAAATCTTTAAAATTTACCCACATATTGACTATTTCTGGAGCTTTCCACTGCTTTGCTTAGACCAAAACTTTTCATGCACTATAGTTACTCAGCCCAGAGGGATTCCTTTAATATTGCTTTCAGTGTGCTTCAGATGGCAGTGAATTCTCTCATCTTCTTTATTTTCTGAAAAAGTCATTATTCCACTGTCATTTATGAAGAGTATTTTTATTGGATATAGAATTTTAGGTTGACAACTGATTTATAGTATATCCATTTTTACGTACTAATTTTTGACATTTGCATTGTTTTAAAACAATGATCTCAACATCATTTTTATATTTAATTGGACTCATTGTTCATTGTTCTTGATATAAAGTTTCTCACAAGTGATTTTATATTTTTAATCCTGAATATTATCCAAACAACTGTTACTATAATAAGAATTTGAATGGCAAGTCTTCCGATATTGCTTCAGCCTTCATATTTCAATGACATTTTGACTAGGTTTAAAATAGTTGGATCACAGCATTTTTCATCAAAATTATGCAGAACATTGGTTTCCAATTTTTATACCACTTTAAAAATTTCAGGTTTTCTTGTTGTTAGATGCCATAGAAATTACTACAACTCATAGAAAGTCTGTGAACAACAGATCAAAATCTTTCCCAATTTTGCATCATCTTTACAATCTTCCTTATATTCAAGTCACTATGCCAGTCCATCCCCTTGTTGTTGTTGTTGTTATTAGTTGCTGTTGCGTCGAATACGACTCATTGCAACTCTATGAACAAAAGATCTGAACCCTGTTCTATTCTGTGCCATCCTCCCACTTCCTGACACACAAGAACCCACTGCAGCAGTCACCGTGTCAATCCACTTGGGTGAGGGTCTTTCTCTCCTTCACCAACACTCCACCCTTCCCATCATCATGTCCGTCTCCAAGGAACAGCCCCTCCTAGCAGCATGTCCAAAGGATGTGAGGTGAAGCCTCATCATAATCGTCTCCAGAGACCACTCCGGCTGCACCCTCTCCAAGACACAGCTGATTGTTCTTTTGGTCGTCCATGGGGTGTTCAGTGCTCTCCTCCAACACCCCAGATCAAAGGTGTCAACTCTTTTTCTGTCATCCTTATCCACTGTACAGCTCTAGATGCACAGCAAGTGATTAGAAAGACTATGGCCTGAATCAGATGCACCTTAGTCCTCAAACTGACATCATTACTCCTTAATAATTTGGAAGGGTCCCTAACTGCAGATTTTCCCAGTGCAATGCATCTCCTTGAGTGCTGATAACATGCCAAAGTATGTGAGATATCATTTCAACATCCGTGCCTCTAAGGAGTACAGTAGTAACAGATCTGTTTATTATTTTGGCAGTCTATGTGATATTCAGCAGTCTCAATCAACACCAAAAGCATCAACTCTTCTTTGACATTCTTTACTTATTGTCAAACTTACAAAAGCATAGGAAGTTATTGAAAAATACCATGGCTTTGGTCACATGTACCCTAGTCTTCAGAGTGACATACTTGCTCATATACATTTAATGCAAGCCAAGTTGTGTCATCTGCATTAACACAGGGTTTTTTTTATTATGCTTTCTTCAATCCTGATGCCATGTTCTTCTTCATATAATTCAGCTTCTTGATCTATTTGTTCAGTATACAAATTGGATATGTACCAAAAAAGGCTACAAGGCTGAGGCACATTTCTCTGATTTAACTATGCTTTAAACTATACAATTTCTCTCTGTTCTGTGTAAAGGATTGCTTCTTGGTGTATATACAGGTTTCAAATGAGAACACTAAAGTTTGCTGGAATAGATTCAAATTCCTATGCACATCCAAAAACTTCTCCAAAAGGGTAAAAAGCGAAGCCACAGACTGGGGGAAAAAAAAATTTGATAATGACATGTCTGATAAGGGACTTACATCTAGAATTTGTAGAATACTAGAGCACCACAACAAAATAAAGGTAAACAACCCAACTGAAAAATGGGCACAGGATATGAAGACACTTCACCAAAGAAGACATTCAGACAGCGAACAAATACATGAAGAAATGTTCCAAGTCCCTAGCTCTAAGAGAGATGCAAATCAAAGCAACTATGAGATATCATCTCACCCCAGTAAGAATAGCAAAATTTAACAGAAGAGCAAGAAAGAAATGCTGGCGAGGTTGTGGAGAAACTGGAACCCTTATTCACTGCTGGTGGGAGTGTAAAATGGTACAACCACTATGGAAGGCAGTATGGTACTTTCTCAAAAAGTTGGAAATAGAAATACCATTTGACCCAGCAATTCCACTACTGGGAATATACCCCAAAGATACAAGAACTGCCACCCAAGCAGATATATGCACACTCATGTTTATTGCTGCTTTGTTCAGAATAGCAAAGAGTTGGGAACAGCCCAAATGCCTATCAGCAAACAAATGGATAGAGAACCCACAGTATATTCACACAATGGAATATTAAGCAGCACTGAAAAACAAAGAACTCATGAGATATTATTATAAAATGGGTGACCATGGAGGACATTATGCTGAGTGAAATATCTCAGTCACAAAAAGACAAATACTGTATAATGCCAGTGTTATAGAATAGGACTGACATGGAGGTTGGGGAAAAAACTAAGAAAAGAGGGGATAAATAAAGTACATGGCATTGAAACAGATGAGGGCGAGAACAGTATAAAAGGAATATATGATTAGGTATTATTGGCATGACAAGAGTCCAGAATAAGAGTTGCATAGTAAAGTAGTCTGTGTGTGTGTGTGTGTGTGTGTGTGTGTGTGTGTGCGCGCGCGCGCGGGGAAACTGTTTGACAGAACATTTTTTTCCAAAGGAAAAAAGCAAACTGGGGAGGAGGGGGAACAGAGATGAAAATGTGTAACACCGAATGAATGGAAATAAAAAGAAGATGATGATTGAGGCCTTTGAGTTGTGGTGCTGGAGAAAAGTGTTGAACATACTATAGACTCCCAGAAGAACAAACAGGTCTGTCCTAAAGAGGGTTCCAGGTTGCTCCCTGGAGGCAAGGATTTTGAGGTTCCATCTCACATGCTTTGGGCACATGGCCAGGAGGGACCAGTCTTTGGAGAGGGACACCATGCCTGGAAGGGTGGAGGGACAGAGTTGGAAAGGAAGACCCAAGATAAAAGGGACTGACTCAGTGATTGGAGAAATGGGATTAAGTTTGTCAGAACTGATGAGACTAGCTCAGGATAGGGCAGGGTCCAGAATCTGCCCTGTGCTTTGGCTGACACATCTTCTCTGACCTTCCTGACTTCCTATCATAAGACTCCCTGGGAGGACACTGGGGTCACCTGGATAACCCAGGACTATGTCGCCATCTCAGCATCGTAACAAGCCAAGTCTCCGCTGGCCTGCCAGGCAATGTATTCACAGCCTGCAAGTATTAGGACGTGAGCTTCATTTGGAGGGTTTTTTCTGCCTACTATATACTATCCTCTGTCTTTTTCCAAAAGAAGTGCACTAATAAACTAACTCATGAGGTTCTCTGTCCTTGCCCGTGGTGCTGCAGCGACGAAAACAATTTAGAACATTTGTTTATGAGCTAGGTTTAGAGAATGCCAGTGTCAGAAGACAGAAGGCTGAAAACATTAAGTTCTATAGAACTAAACGTGAATAAGCTGAATTCAATTAGACTTTTGTGACAGAAGCAATACATATTTTAATTAATCATGTACTTACTTTGCCAACTCTCTTATAAAGTATTTAGCTCGCATTTCTCTTATGTGAGAGGGACTGAAAGGATAACATGTAGATGATTCTTTTTCTACACGTTTTATTGGCCCAAGTCAATTCCCATACTGCAAAAATGGGCTGCATTCTTTATTTTTTAATAGCTGAGAATCTAAACAAATCTTTTAGCTATTTGGCGGTCACTTAGGCTTTAAGAAGCTGTTCTGTCATTATAGAGTCATAAAACTTAACGGGCCATGAATGCAGCCCCAGTACACCACCGAAGGCTAAATAGGAAAAAACAATGTGTTAATTACCGGCCTCTGTGATCAGCAGTTGGTTCAGGAAGGTATGGTTAGAAAGAAACGTCAAAATACGTTAGAAGAGAGAAGCTTCCAGAACAGTAACAGGAGAAATAATTTTAAAATTTAGACCAAAATTCCCTATCCTACCCCTGTAACCACCTCTCTGTGTTCACTTGTCCTTACTCCCAGGTCCCAGCTCATTGCTATTGAATGGATTCTGACCCATGGGAACCCCAAGTGTCACAGAGCAGACTCGCCACAAGCGTATTGCCAGGCCTTTCTTCTGAAGCATTGAGAATGTCAAGTCTTAGTCTCTGTGCTATCACCACTCCTCGTGTTAACGCCTGCATTTATGTATGGATCTCCGAGTGATTTACACCAAACCACATCAGGTTAAACCACTCAGCTGTTAACCAAAAGGTTGATGGTTTGAACTCATCCTTGCTTCATAGCCTTGGGAACTATCGGGATGTGCAACTGTCTTGCTGGATCTCTCTGATTTGTTATCAACTCCAATGCACCTTCTCCCCTTTTCCTGTTCTTTGAAAACAAGAATGCTGAGAACTCGTCTCAATGACTTTGGGACTATTATCAGGAGGAGCTGGTCCCTGGAGAAGGACATCGTGTTTGGTAAAGCACATGGTCTGTTAAAAAGTGGAATATTCTCGAGGCTAGAGATTAGCACAGTGACTGGAATAATGTGCTTAACCACAGCAGAGATTGTGGAAATGATGCAGGATTGCGGAGGATTAATCCTTTTCTACAGCCTGACCATGAATAGGAATTAGCTTGATAGTGTTACAATAGCAGGAGCATCTAAAAGTCACACTTTTTATTTTATTGTTTTGTGTTGTTTTTTTTTTTAAATCACACTGGTTTACTTAGAATGTTTGTATACGTTGTTTTCACACCAGATCTTTCCTATTCTCTTTACCCACCCCTCCCTCTACCCATCAAATTGTGCGACCCTGTGAATCCCACCCCCTAATCATCTTCACCCCTCCACTTGGATCCTCATAAACATTTTACTAGTTATCTTTCTATTTCTACAGTAATGTTCTTATACAATATTTGTCCTTATGAGACTGAGTTAGTTCACTTAGCATAATGCTCTCCAGACCCTCCCCAGTTAGATAGTAATTTTACAGTCATGCTTTTTAGATGGCTACAGTATATTCCACAACATGGATGGAACACGATTTCTTTTTTAAAATTCTATTATTGTACTCCATGTCAGTTCCACTTTTAACCACTATAAACACTGTCACAATGAACATCTTTGTGTGTCTTTCCCATGGGAAATAAAGAGATTATTTTCCCATGGTAGATTTTGGAAATTGGAATGTAGAATGTTATTGAATTTTTAAAACAAATAATGGAAGGATTTCCCAACATTCATTTATAGTTAATGGATCTTGGATGAAAGCCGAGAGTACTAGAGGAATGTGTATCTGTATTTCATTGACTATGCATAGCTCCTTCTCTGACCCTCCCCATTCCAAACATCGTGCCTTTCTTTTCAAAGACTGGTCCCTCCTGACAACAGGTCTAAAGTCGGTGGGTGAAGTTTCACCATCCTTACCTTGAAGGAGCACCCTAGTTGCACTTTCTCAAAGCCATACGTCTGCATTCTTTCGGCAGTCCATGGGACATAGAGTACTCTTCTCCAACCACAACTCACATTGATTCTTCTGTCATTCTTCATTGTCTAACTTTCAGAAGCATAGCAAGTAACTGGAAATACAATTGCTTCTATCGGCCATCCTTTAGTCTTGAAAGTGACATCCTTGTCCTTCTGAACTTTGAAGAGGTCCTTGACAGCAGACTTTCCCAATGTAACACGTCTTTTCATGTTTTTACTACTTTTATCATGGGTGTTGATTGTGGATCAAAATAAGATGAAACTGTTGAAAAATTCAATCTTCCTCTATCACAGGATTGCCTATTTGCCCAATGGTTAGGATTTTTGTTTTAGTGATGTTGAGATGCAATCTACAATGAAGGCTATTCTTTGATCTTCTACAGCAAGTGTCTCCAGTCCTCCTCACTTTTAGCAATCAAGGTTGTGTCATCTGCTCAACATGAGTTATTGATTCATCTTCCTCTGATCTTGATGCTACATTTTCCTTCATAATGTCCCGCTTCTTGAATGATTTGCTCGGCATATATATTGAATAGATATGCACTTCACCTGATGGACTAATAGAAGTCAAATTAACTACATCTGTTGAAAAAATTGTAGCTGCTCGGCATGAGCAGTCAAAACCATGCCAGGTGCTGACTGTGGAACAGACCATCAGTTACTCATGTTCAAGCTCAAAATTAAGCTGAAGAACATGAGAGCAAAACCACAGAACCAAAATACAACCTTGAGTCTAATATCACTTGAATTTAAAAACCATCTCAAGAGTAGGCTTGAGATACTGAACAGTCACCAGCAGGACACTAAAATTCTACCTGTATGTGTTGTATGAAATATACAATTTTTCAAGTAATAGAGATATGTTAGAAATTTCAAAGTACATATATTTTAGCGTCAGGGGTAGAAAGTAAGGCAAGAAATAGATTTGGTTTTATCAGATGATGGAATGAAGGCAATTTCTAACGCATTCTCCATGCTGCTTGTCATATTACTGTTAATTCAAATGTACAAGGAGGAAAGGCATTTTGTTAAAAGGGGCAGTATAATACGGAACAAAAGAAGTGAGCTATGTGTTAGAGATGCCAGGCAGTGGGGGAAACACTGCAGTAAATGGAGACATCTTCTTGTTTCAATTTCCTTTCATTATGTGGTCATACGGTGTTTACCTAAGGAATTTGCAGTCCTATGTAATTTGAGATCTAAGTAGGAAATATGACCAACATGGAACACACATTAAATGGTTTATGTGGCAGTTCAATAATGTGAGAGAGGTCAATATGCACATTAATGAGGAAGGTGGCTGTCTACCCTTATACACGAGAATATCCTTCAGTGGAATAACTATCCGTGACCACGGCGAGTGGGTTCACTAGTGAATTCGTGATGTAATAAAATGTGCTTACTCTAAGAGAATACTAATACCTTCAGAATGTAAAATGCCCCAGGTGAAGAGCCCATTACATATCACTGAGAACAAAAGGGGCAATCAAGCCCACATCTCTGCCAGGAGGTTTTGAAATGAGAGTAGTTACCAATTTCCTGCTTCTTGTTGTTGTTCATTGCCTTCAAGCTGGCTCCAACTCATGGCAAAATGTTGACGAGGCAATGGCCCACCCTGCGCCGTGTTCGTGATCCTTGTTACGTCTGACAGCAGCAGAGAAAGGAGACCTACAGCCAACCTACATGGGATGCTGGAAGGAAGTGACTCCTCTTTCATGGGAGCATCAAATGCTTAGCACACAGATTACAAGAGACACCAGCCACTTTACAAGTGTTTTCTTACAGGCGATATATTTCAAATATTTCCCATATCCTCACCCTCTCGGACACCAAAGAGGAAATGCACCACCAATCATTACTGTGCCGTCGTAATATCTGAATACTTAATTTCTGCCAATAAACAATTTCAACAGTCATTCAAAATATTTCACTTGAGTCTACCAAGACTACTGAACTATCACTCAGCTAGTTAGGAGTGTCACAACCTGTTGGGAATTTCCAGTGTCATACTGAACTCCTTTCTAGGATAGTAAGAGATATTCCGATAGCATATCAATATGTCACATGGGATTGGACTCCTAGAACCCTAAAGGACGGCGCAGAATTGCTCCCTAGGGTTTACTTTATGGAAGCAGACTGCCTCTTCTTTCTCCTGTGTGGGGATGGTGAATTCAAACCACTAACTTTTCAGTTAGCAGTCCAGTGCTTAATCCACTGTGTCTTCACGGGTCCTTAGCTTATCAGTACCAAGACCCCAAGATAAAAGACAGTGCCATCAAATCGAGTTCAACTCACAGCGACCCTCCATCAGATGCTCAAGGATGTAAATCTCTACAGAAGGAGGTGGCTCTTCTTTCTCCTGAGGGACAGCTGGTAGTCTTGAACTTAATTGTTTTGTTCAAACATTCTACAACTACAATAAAGGCCTAGTTTAAACTGATTTTTGTCAAACATTCTTCTAAGTGTTATAGCACTGGACTGTCTACTTGCTGTACAGAGGTAACTCATGGTTGCTCTGATGCTGAACACTGTGACACTGATGTGTCAGATGCTATAATGGTTACCCATGGTGGACACTGTTTGGTGGAGCCTACCGATTAAAACCTCTCCAAAGTACTAAAGAGCAACAACATCAGTCTGGAGACTAAGGTGCACCTAATCCGGGCCATAGTCTTCGCAATTGCTTTCTATGTGTCAGAGAGCTGGACAATGACTAGAGATTATAGAAAGAGAATTGATGCTTTTGAGCTGTGGTGCTAGAGAAGAGTGTTGAATATACCACAGTCTGCTAGGAGAACAAACAAGCTTGTCCTAGAGAAAGTGAAACCAGGCTGCTCCTTGGAGGCAAGGATTCTGAAGCTTTGGACATGTTGAAAGGAGAGACCAGTCCTTGAAGAAAGGTGTCATGCTTGGGAGGGTTGAGGGACAGCACAGGAGAGGAAGACCCTTGATGAGATGCACTGGGGCAGGTGTGTCAGAGACAATAAGTTTGGCACAGGATGGAGTTTAAGGTTCTTGTACATAGGATCGCTATGAGTCACAAGCTACCTAACAACACATAATAATAACAACAAGCGGCAAGAAGCTGTGCTGCAATCCTGAAGGCATGTGGTTCGAGTCAACCAGCTGTTCCACAGGAGAAGGATGAGCAGTACCCGTGTTAATTAACTTTCTCTGAAAACCAACTGGAGGGTCAGCAACAAGTCAGTTCTGACTTATGGTACACAACAACAACGGATAGTAAGCATGAAAACAGGAATGGATAACACGGTCATCTTTTGCGTCCATAAACAACTCATGAGATTTGCCGTGACAGTGGGATAATTACTTCTACTCACATGGCATTGAAACCTAACGATTACCACACCATATGCTTCCTCCTGTGGGTTAAGTGTGTTACAGGTGTTGCTACTAATCAAAAGGTCAGAAGTTTGAATCCACCAGCTAGTCTGTATGAGAAAGATGAGCGATATCCTCCTACGGGGGTTTACAGCCTTGGAAATCTGAAGGAAGGATACTACGTGTCTTGGTAACAATGGGTTGATTTGGTTATGCTTCCTCTTGATGGGCTCTAATAGCTCAGTAGTTAAAGTTTCCATTTTTAATAGAAAGGGCAACAATTCAATCCCACCAGCTGCTCTGTTGGGGAAAGATACCTGCATCTGAAAGATGGATAGTCTTAGAAATGCCACGGGGAAGTGACTGTGTCCTGCGGGGTCTCTGTGAGTTAGAATCAACTCACGCAATTCCCTTAATCTCATCACAGCCCTGATCCCACATAACTTGAGTCCCCTCACTAGAAAACCCCTCAACACCAAAGAAGGCTCACACACATGGTGATCTCTAAAGAGCCCTGGACCTACAGAGGCTAAGGGAAATAAGGACCTTCTTCCAGAACTGACAGAGAGCGAGCTTTCTAGAGTTCACACTGATTTTGAATTTTCAGCCTCCTAAACTTTAAGATAATGCATTTCTGTTTGTTAAAGCTAAAAAAAAAAAAATAAAACAAGCTTGGAAGCAGGAGTGGCACCCACTTCTGAAATAGCTAAATAGCTTGCCTCCAGAAACTCCATTAACTTAGAGAAATGATGAAAGTTCTACAAGTGTTCAGGTCTTTCATGCATAGGGTTGCTCTGAGTCGGCTACAACTCGATGACACTTAACAACAATAACAGTCCAACACTTAACCCACTGTGCTACCAGAGATCCTTAACTTAGCAGCAGCCAAAATGCATTTGCCTTCTGCTATTTGAAGTTGAAAATTCATCGCCAATATGTTCCTTTCCTACCCTCAGCGGACAAATCTTGAAAATATTTATTCGCAGAATCCTCAGAGTTTATTAGATGAGCCTTTGTATTGTGACCTTCAAGCTTGTAAATTATTTACTTTGTTTTCTAGAAAAAAATGCAAATCCTAAATTAAATCTATTTGGCAGAAGGGATGTCTATTAATCTTGGCCTAAATGTCTAATACAGCAGTTCTGTAAGCTTTTTCTGAATCTCTCTAGTTAATGAATAATGGTTAGTATATAGGGTAATCTTCCTTTAAATAATATATGGTCTATAGTGGCATCCACTTCCGAAACCACTTGCCTCCAGAAACCCTATGAACCTGGAGGAACGATGAAAGTTATACAAGTGTTCAGGTCTTTCATTCATAGGGTCACTATGAGTTGCCTACGACTCTACTGCACTTAACAACAACAACATAGAGAGAGCTCAGTTGGCCTAGTGGACAGAAAGTGATGCTACCAAGCCAAAGGTGGGTGATTTTAATCTGTGGCCCTCAGGCCTTGTTTTAACTGTGTGTGGTCAAGCATTCTTCCAGGTGGCATAGCCCTAGTCTGTCCACTTGCTGTACAGAGGTAACTCATGGTTGCTGTGATGCTGAACACTATGACAAATGTGTTAATGGTTACCCATGCTGGACAGTGTTTGGTGGAGCTCCCTGATGAAAACAATCTTGGAAGCATGAGTGGCATCCACTTCTGAAATAGCTTGCCTCCATAAACCCTATGAACATAGAGAATCTATGAAAGTCATACAAGTGTTCAGATCTTTCATTCATAGGGTCGCTATGAGTCGCCTACGACTCAACGGCAATTAATAACAACATAGTAAGGTTATTGGTACCTTGAGATTTAAAATCAGTTAATATAGAGGGTTTATTTTCCTTAAAAAATATTGATCATTGGAGATGAGTTAACAAAGACTACCTAGACGGTTTTTTGGGCAATGTGATTTCATACATCCTGTAAACAGTGGCTGATATGCATAAGAATGTGTGTATGTATATTTGGAAGTCATTTACAACAGTTTGTTTCATCTGACTTCTTGATTCTTCTATTACAATAAATCAGGGTGGAGTTATCTTTTTTCCTAAAAATGTTTCAAAACACTATGAAAAAATGTTCCTTATTTTTAAAACAATCGTCTTTACCCTCTCCATTTATCACTATTGCTTAGTTCCTCTGAATCTCTTCTTATTGTGGACATTTTGAACTCTTGCAAGTCCTTGTAGCAGCGGTGGTACTGTCATTAGGAGAGCTTCTGTCCTACCTCTTGGAATAAAAGAAAAAATACCAGCCCAGCTGCCCCCTGCAAAAACAATAACTTCTACAACAGTGGTACCATGCAGTATTTGTCCTTTTGTGACAGAGATATTTCACTCAGCATAATGTCCTCCAGGGTCACCCATTTTGAATAATATTGCATGAGTTTCTCGTTTTTCAATGCAACGTAGTATGTTACATGTCTCTGACTGGACTCCAACTCCTAGGGACCCCAAGTGCACTACAGAACTGATGCTCCATCTTCACAATGTCTGCCCTCTCAGAGCTCTCTGTTGCAGCCACTGTGTCACCCCATCTCACTCAAGGACCTTCTGTGTTTTTTGCTGACTTTCTTCTTTACCCATCACAATGACCTTCTCCAGGCACTTGGCCGTCCTGTTAATGTCCAAAATAAGTCTTGCCATCCTCATGTCCAAGAAGTCTGGGTGTACTTCTTCCAAGGCAGAGCTGTTTGTTCTTCTGGAAGGCCATGGGCCAATCAATGTTCTTCTCCATCGACATCACTTAAAGGGGTCAGTTCTTTGGGCTTCCTTATAAATTGGCCAGCTTTCACATGCCCACGAGTGACTGAATGAAACCATATCATGGTTTGGGTCAAGCACATCTTACTCTTCAAAGTGACTACGTTGCTTTTGAAAGGTATATCCACACTCATATTCTATGCACAATTAAAGAAGTGATTTGAGGAAAGTATGCTGTTTCGCTGTACTATAAGTTATAAATAATAAGATTCTAAAGCTAGCATTGATCATTTATAGTGTTTTCACAATACACAAAAGATAGTGTATTAGCAACGTATGGTTAGCAACAATAACCTTTTGGTCACTATTAGAATAGGGGGGAAAATGATAGCTTACAGTTATCTTCCCCATTACTGGCTTTGCAGAACTGCAATCAGAGCACTCTTTCAAGGCGAAAATGGTAAGGATTCATTCACAAACATGTTATCAGGAGGGACCAGACCCCAGTGAGAAAGCCAGAGGGTCAGTGAAAGAGAGAAAGACTCTCCACGAGATAGGCTGAGATTGCGAAGATGGTGTAGGCTAAGGCAGCTTTAGCTTTGCTTTGCGTGAAGTTGCTGAGAATTCACAGCACCTGTTGGCAAGAGGCCTGTATTTGCTTCCTTAGTCTATGATCAAGATCTCTACCAACAGGAGACCTCTGCTTGAGTATCTCTCCTCCCAGTTCGGATCCATGTGTCCACACATCACATTTTTTTCTCTTCCCAGGGCATCAGTTCTCCTTCACCATCTTGCTACATCAACTGGCATCATCTCGTTAGTTCCAGGAACAAAACTTCCTGACTTATTTTTCCCAATTTTCTGGGTCCTTCTGGTTCTCTCGCAGTCCTTCCAACGCCCACCTTTTAGTGATACTTGTCCGCTGTCACCACCCTAGTCTGTGTCCTGGTCAGTTTACACTTGGGCAATTACAACAGACTCGTCTCCAGTTCCATTTGCTCTAATGCATCTTATACCTCACTGCCAGAACAGCCTTCCTAAAACAGAAATCCTTCCAAAGCACCTTTCTCTTAAACACATCCAGAGGTTCTTCAATGCCCAAGTTGATTTCCTTCAAATGCTGTCATTTGGAATTCACTCAGCCGCCTTGGCCTGGCATTCGAGGTTTCACATGTGGCCCCAGCTTGCCTAGTTAATCTCACACAAGCGGGGACCCAGTTCTCCAGTCCTCCTAGCCTTTTCATTTCCCACTGTCGTCATTCCCGACTTGAAGCTTTTCACAGTGTCTCCCACTAGGCGTCCAGAGCACATCTATATCAGCACATTTTGGAGAGGGACATCATGCTGGGTAGAGTAGAGGCACAGCGCAGGAGGGGAAGACCCTCTATGAGGTGGACTGATTCAGTGACTTGGATAATCGGGCTGGTGTGTCAGAGGCAATGAGACTGGCACAGGATAGAGCAGGGTTTAGGGCTGTTGTACATAGGGTCGCTATGAGTCGCAAACGACTCGACGGCACATAACAACAACAATAACAACAATCTTTGTACAGCACTGGTGGCCTAGTGGAAAGGACTTGCACTGCCAAGTTTGAATCCACCAACTGCTTAGCGGTAGAAAGATGGGAAATCTCCTCTCACGTGATTTACAACCTCTGAAAACCCACTGGACAGTCATCTATGAGTCTATTTTGACTCGATGGCACATAACAATCTATGTTTGTAACACTTCTTAGATGGTTCTGGTAGCAGCTGGATCATAAGCTCTTTGATGTAGCTGATTGTTGATTGCCGTTGAGTTGAGCACGACTCATAACGACCCTATGAACCAAAGGCCTGAAGCCATTCTACAACTATCGTGGTTTCTCCAGGTTCTGAGAGTTTCCAGAGGCATGTGGTTTAGGAAGTGGATGTCACTCATGCTTCCAAACTGGTCTTAAATGGGGAGCCCCACCAAACATTGTCCACCATGGGCAACCATTATGGCATTTGCCCCCCCCCCCCCCCGCCATGACACAAGGTTCAGTTCACAACAAACCCAGATTACCTCAGCCCAGCAAATTGACAGAAGGGTGCTGTACAATTCAGAAGACTGTACCTCCAAAATAATAACACTAGGCCCTTGGACTCAATTGACATTGAAATACAAGGGTCCTCCATATCTATATGTATAAGAACAAAAGATGAACAAAAGGCCTGAAGACTTTCTGTAACTATTATCAAATCTCCAAGTTTATAAACTTTCTGGAGGCATGTGGTTTACGAAGTGGATGCCAGTCCTGCTTCCAAACCTGAGTCAATCTGGGAGCTGCACCAAACACTGCGCATGACGGGTAGCCAGTTACGGTGTTTGGCACACCTGTGGCACAGCTGTCCATCATCACAGCAACTCTAAGTTACTTCAGTAGAGCAAACAGACCACTGCTGTAGCACAAGAAGCAAGTTATCACGGGAAATTTGGGGGAGAGAAGTTTTCTGTGGCATTTCAGCATTAGCATAAAGGAATACAAATTTTAAAAGAGTTACTTACAAAAGAAAAACATGACACATAGCATTGTCATGAAAATCTCACTATAACGGCATTCTTAGGGGCACGTGACTTCTCCTGTGACTTCTGTCTGTGAGGCACTTAAGGAGTGAGTATTCCAAATAGAAAGCAATTTATTGCCAAAACAAAATGAAATCCAAACCCTTTCTGCCAGGTTGGCTGTGACCCTGAGAGACTCCATGTGTTTATATAATAGGATTTTATTGGCTATAAACTTTTCTGGAACAGGCCTGGTTGCACAGTGGTTAGACGTCTTAACGCTGCTAGCTGAAACACTGGAGGCTTGACTCCGTCCAGCAGTCTGTGGGAGAAAGACCTGGTAATCTGCTACTATAAATATTATAGGCAAGAAAACACTGCCAGGCCTTTCTTCCATAGTGCTGCTGGGTTCAAACTGTCAACTTTTAGGTTCATTTTACTAGCGCGATCTCTTCAAATTCCAGATTGCAGCCCTGTGGATGAAATTGTCTTTCCTCCTTTTGGTCTCCACTGTTGATCCAAACCCTAGGCTCAGCTCAAGTCCCTCCCCTCGGGCTTCTGTTCTTCTGTCTGGCAACCAGCTCAGTGAACCTCACAGTGGGCCCGCAGGCCAGGTCTCATGTCAAGCAGGCCCAGAACACATGCTCCCTCCACATGTGCTTCCCGCACTGTCACCGAGAAAGAGACGTTAGGAACGGGGAGGCTGGCAGCAGGCTCGCAAGGAAGGAAATATGTTCTCCTGACTGACAACAAGATGAAGCCCAGGAAGTTGTCAAATTCACAGCAGAGATAATGGAAAACTTGATAGAGCAGAGAAGAAGCGTGGCATATAGAGTCTCTGGTCAGAAAGAATAAACAACTCTCACTGAACAAACAAGCCGCCGCCTCCGACAGCTGCTCACTCAACAACAGACACATTCTGGCTAATTTTGAAACCTGGATGAAATGCCACAGAGAACAAGAGGGAAAAGAAGAAACAAACACATCTTTGTGGAGATTGCCTCAGGAGAACACACTGAAGGCTCAGATTCTTATGGGGGAAAATATCTGTTGCTTTTTTTTTTTTTTAAAAAAGGGTAATATATAAAAAAAGGTAATATATACAAGTGCTAAAACAAATCATGCCATATATAAAATTACAGAGTGAAAAAGGACTTGTGCCTCCCACATCCTTTTCCTTGTACGAAGACTTGAGATCTTCCCAATCAATCCTGACATCTGTATATTGGAAACAAATCGGTTGCTGTCAAGCCAATTCTGACTGATGGTGACCCCACAGGAGTCAGAGCAGAGCTGCACTTGACGATGTTCCCACAGTTTGGGAAGCTGATTGCCACATCTTTTACCCCTGTCATCGCTGGTAGGGTTCAAAACATCAACCTTTTGATTTTCAGCCAAGTCTTTACCTTTTGGCACCATCTAAAGAGTCCCAATTTTTATATATGTCGTCTATATTTATATCCTTTACTACTACCAAGAGTGTCTAACACTTCTTCAGCTCCAAGCACAAGGTAAAATACTATTCCAACCTTTTCTTTTTTAAAAAATTCTAATTTGAGTGGAAGATTACAAAGTCAATTGATGTTCCATTCAACCAGTCATACAAATTCTGCTTTATAACGTTGATTGTTGTTGTTGTTATGTGCTATCGAGTCGCTTGTGTCTCATAGCAACCCTATTGTACAAGAGCCCTAAAGACCATTCTATCTTGTGCCAACCTCTCCGTCTCAAACACACTCATCCCCACCACTCCACTCACAGAATCGATCCATCTCATTGAGGGTCTTCCTCTCCTGCGCCGCCCATCCACTCTGCCAAACATGATGTCCCTCTCCAAGGACAAGTCTCTCCTTGCAACATACCCAAAATATGTCAGACGAAGCCTCAGAATCCTTGACTCCAAGGAGCATTATGGCTTCACCCTCTCCAGGACAAACCTGTTTGTTCTCCTAGCAGTCCATGGTATAGTCAACACTCTTCTCCAGTACCACAGCTCAAAGGCATTCATTCTCTTTCTATCATCCCTATTCACTGTCCAACTCTCCGATGCATAGCATGTAATTGCAAAGACCATAGCCTGGATCAGGCACACCTTAGTCTCCAGCCTGACGTCGTTACTCTTCAGTACTCTTGAGAGGTCCCTCACAGCTGACTTTCCCAATGCAATTCATCTTTTGATTTCCTGGCTGCTGTTACCAAGAGTGTTGACTGTGGAACCAGCTAAACTAAAGCTATCAACAATCTCAGTCTCTTCACCATCTATCATGATGCTGCCAGTTGACACAGTGGTGAGAATCTGTCTTCTTGACATTGAGCCTCAATCCATATTGAAGACTGCAGTCCTTGACCTTCTGCAGCAAGCGCTTCAGGTCCTCCTCAGTTTCAGCAAGCAGGGTTGTGTCATCCACATAACTCAAGTTGCTGATGATTCTTCCACCAATAACATTGATTACAATCCCCAAAATGTGACCACTCTCCTCCTTTCTACTCCTGTGATTCTCATTTCCATCAATCCTTCACTCCTCTACTCCTTTTTTTTTGCCTTCTGAATTTTTTCCCCCTGTTGGGCAAAGGCTAACAGCACTACCATCTTTTTGAGAACTGGATGTCAAAAAAATATCTACCTTCCATCTTTTTTCCCTGCCACCAAATTAGGCTGAGTGGCACAGGCTGGAAGTGCTGGGTGGCCTTAGCCTGAATGGACCAGTATCTTGGCCCTCTTTTAAACCTTTGCAAGAACACGTATGAGCTGCTGCACGCTGCTTGAAAAGCTCCACTGTGTACCTGTGTTCCTGAAGACAAAGGTGCCCCTGTTTCAGGTCATTGCCTTCCGAACCACTTACTGTACATCCGAGAGCTGGACAGTGAATAAGGATGACAGAAAAAGAATTGATGCCTTGGAAATGTGATGGTGGAGAAGAGTACTGAATATCCCATGGGCTACCAAAAGAACAAACAGCTATGTCTTGGAGAAGGTACCACCAGAGTACTCCTTGGAGGCAAGGACAGGGAAGTTTCAACTCACATACTTTGGGCATGTTGCTAGGAGAGCTTATTCTTCAGAGAAGGACAAGATGCTTACAAAGGCAGATGGTCGGCGAAAGAAAGCAAGCTCCTCAAACAGGTGGGTTGACGTGGTGACTGCGGCAATGGGCTTGGGTGTGTCAGAGATGGGGAGGATGGCACAGGGTAGACGGGGTTCAGATCTGTTGCTCAAAGGGTTGTTATGAGTTGGACTCAACGGCACCTATCAAGCAGCACAAGTGCCTTACCAGGGAGCTAAGGGGGCCCAGTGGGAAGGAGTTGCAGTTTGAATCCACCAGCTGCTCTGTGGGACAAAGCTGGCCTTCTCTTCCTACACAGTGTATGGTCTCAGAAAACCCACTGGAGGGGTCAGCTAGGAGTCGATTCTGACCCGATGCCAAGGAGCTGAGAAATGTCAACAGTGTTATCCTGTTATTCCATTTTATTTATTTATTTTTTTTTTTTTTGCTTTTTGTTCACATACACACTGTAACAGAAATAATGTGTTTATTATTGCTGCTACAAAGGAGAATGACTGGTTTGTAGAAGCTAATCTTCTACAGTAACTGGTCACCTTACAGAGGTCTATTTTCAGTTCTACTAAACTGCCAATTCGCACACACATCCTCCTATCACGACACATGGCAACTGTGTCTCTTCATTTCCAGTCTTTGAGCAACTAATTTTTTTTAAAGTTTCCCTGTAATGATTAGGAACTAAAGGCTACTCGACAAGGAACGATGAGGGTGAATTTCTCCCTACCTCCACCCCCACCCTCCTTAATCCAGATCCTAGTTTCTCTGATAAAAGCAGCATCGTAAAACCTGAGGAGAAGATTCTTGTTTGTTTTGCTTCACTTTGTTTCTATCAGTTAAGAAGATTACTTTTTATTTTCTTTAATAAAATGTTTTACTTCATACTAGTTTACTGACAACGTTCTTTTACATTGTTGTCCAAATTTCTCTTTGCATACTAAAGTGTTCAGTGAAACCTGTTAAAGCTAGAATAATCAAAATTTTTCAGAGAAGGATAATGCAAAATTTTTCCATTAAAAGGCAAGCTAGAGAAGTGGTAAAACTGCTCGCTGTCAAAGGTAGAAAATGGAGAGACCCCGAAAACACAGCTTACAGGCTTCCCGGTAGAATCACTACCCTGAGTTTCCAAATCAAAGTGAAAAAACATTCCAATATTTCATTTTACTCTTTTCTATTCAGAAAGTGAGAAATGGTATACCTGTATTTTCTCAGATAGTAATTGGTATTTCTGGGATTCCAATAATTCTAAAGTGGCAGCAGAATTACATTTGTTCGATATATAATATGCAATCCTTAGACTGCACAACTTTTTTCTTTTCCGATTTTTTCCCAGCTGCATTCAGCCCTTTTCTCTCAAATAATCTGCCGTTTCTTATTAATGAAAACCTAAATTGGTACACTGTGCAAATAACTGCTCACTTTGCAAGCACTAAACCCACAAAGCAAAACTCTCAAAAAGCACAACTGCTTTAATGTGGCAGCGAAGACTCTACAGAGAGCAAAAAGGAAAACCAAAGCAAAACAAAAAACCGCAGGGTAAAACGTAGTTAGTCATTTGTAAACATGTGAATAAAACCATGTATTGGAAGTGATTAACTCACTAAAAAATTCATTGCCATCAGTTCAGAAATAACTCATACCTGCCTCTCCGGCCACTTTTCAGACTATAAATTGTACAAAAGGAGATTGCTCACTTTTATCTCTTAGAGGAACTGGTAGATTTGGTCCACCTGCGTTTGGACCGATGGCTTAGTGGCTAGGAGTTGGGCTGCCAACCCAAAGGCACATTGTTCAAATCATCCAGCTGCTGAACTGGAGAAAGATGTGCCTTCTTCCCTCGCACAAGGCATTGCCTCTGAAAACTTCATAGAGTGTCAGCTACGGGTTGGTTCTGACTCAACAGCACACAATAAGAACACTACCAAAAATAGTAGAGGAAGTAATACAGGAACATGTAAACGTACTCAAGGTTTATTAATATAATAGTGATGTGATTGTCGTTAAGTACTATTGATGTGCAACCAAGTCATTGCTGACTCTCCAGAGAGGTCACAGAGGCTTTAAATTACATGGAAAGAGCTAGCCCGTCTTTCTTCTCCCTCAGAGTAGCTAGTGGATTTGAACTCCCTGCCTTTGGATCAACAGCTTAACTAATTTCTCATTAGGCAATTGTTGTTTTTATGTGATATGGAGTTGGAACTGTCTCATAGCTGACCCTACAGTGGAATTTCTGCAGTTATAAACAATATCGAAGGAGACTGGCCATCTTTCTCCCTCACAATAGCTCTTCATCCTCTAGGCCACCAGAGCTTTTTTAAAATATATACATTTAAAAGAAGATGGAAGGAGTACACAGAGTCACTGTACCAGAAGGAATTGGCTGACACAGAAGAATTTCAAGAAACAACACATGAGCAAGAGTCTGTGGTGATGAAGGAGGAGGTTCAAGCTGCTTTGAAGGAATTGGCAAAAAATAAAGCCCCAAGAAGAGATGACACCAATTGACACATTTTAACAAACAGACGCTGCCCTAATTTGTGCCAAGAAATCGGAAGGACAGTCACCTGGCCAACTGACTGGAAGAGATCCATATTTGTTCCCATTCCAAAGAAAAGTGACCCAACAGAGTGAGGAAATTATCAAACAAGCAAGATTCTGCTGAAAATTATCAAAAAACGACTGGAGCAACATGTCAACAGAGAACTGCCAGGTGTGTAGGCTGAGTTTAGAAGAGGCCATGGTACAAATAGGTTTGTCCTGGAGAGGGTGAAATCAGGCTACTTCTTGGACTCAGGGATTCTGAAGCTTCATCCGACATATTTTGGTCATGTTGCAAGGAAGGACCAGTCCTTGGAGAGGGACGTCATGTTTGGGAGAATGGAAGGCAAGTGCAGGAAAGGAAGACCTTTGATGAGATGGATTGATTCAGTGATTGGAAAAGTGGAAGTAGGTGTGTCAGAGACCATGAGGTTGACACAGGATCGAGCAGGGTTTAGGGGTCTTGTACATAGAACCGCTATGAGTTGCAAGCAAGTTGTTGGCACATAACAACAATATACATATACATATATACATACATACATATTGTTGTTGATAGGTGCTGTTGAGTCGTAGATGACTCATAGAGACCCTATGAATGAAAGGCCTGAGCACTGTTCATAGAGTTTATGGAGGCAAGCCATTTCGGAAGTGGATGCCACTCCTGCTTCCAAGCCTGTTTCACTCGGGATGATCCTGCAAACACTGTCTGCCATGGGTAACCATTATCACATTTGGCACATCAGTGTCACAGTGTTCAGCAACACAGCAACCATGAGTTACCTCTGTACAGCAAATCAACAGACCAGTGCTAGACCACCTTGGGCATGGTAGCATAACATTCTGTCCACTAGGCAACGTAGCTCTCTCTCAGTCGTCGTTGTTATTGTTGTTAGGTGCCGTCGAGTCATAGATGACTCATAGCGACCCTATGAACGAAAGGCCTGAGCACAGTTCATAACATACATACATACATACAGACAGACAGACAGACATACTTACACACACATATATTTGGAAGCAGGAGTGACACCCAGTCCCTAAACAACATGCCTCTGGAAACTCTATGAACTTTGATAAATGTCAACAGTTATAGAAAGGCTTCAGGCCTTTTGTTCATAGGGTCACTACGAGTCATACTCGACTTGAAGGCAATCAACAACAACAACATATATATATATAAATGGCAATATACATATATAAAAATATTTTCAAAGTAAAGGGGGGAAATCCCACTGCCATCAAGTTGATTCTGACTCACAGGACCCCTCCATTAGGTTTCTGATGTAAATCTTACCAGATCAGACTGCCCAACTTTCCTCAAAGAGTTTCTGGTAGCTTCTAACTTCCACCTTTTGGTTAGCAACCAAACACTTAGTGCCAGATTGCACATTTCATAAACCATGGTGTCAACATCACAGTGTGGCACCAGCATAACTTTAATAATGTACTGTCAAACCAGACAAGTCATGGGATATTTGCTGTATTGCAACGAGCTGGAACTGAACTTACAATGTCTGTAAGAGTATCCTCAGAGCGACAGCTATTAGGATGGAATCTGAGAGACAAACACAGACAACCAGTTTTCTTTCATTTTTTTGTTTTGTTTTCTTACACCATCTAAGAAAACAATACAAAACCAGGAAAACGTTTTACAAGCGGACTTTTAAAAGAGTTTTGCCGAGAAGATTGTAAAAATAAACCAACCAAAAGCAACTGGGCATAACCTGTAAGTCAGCCGCTGAGAGATGTGATCATAGATCATAGTGACTCACCAATGAGTGGATAGCCAATGGCAAGAGAACTAGGAGATAAACTGGGATTAGGGACATCAGAAAGCACATCTAACAGGAGTCGGGACAGCACGGGGGTGGGAAGCCATGGAAGCAATAGGAAATCAAGTGCAGTGACGGAGGACTCTATAATCAAGGTGCCGGTAGTTGTTGTGGTGGCTGTTGTTAGGTCCGACCAAGTCAAGGCTAGCTCATAACAACCCTACGAACAACAGGTCTGAACCCTGTCCTATCCGGTGCCGTCCTCACCATCTCTGACATGCTTGTGCCCGTTGCTGCAGTCACTGAATAAGCAAAGTAAGCGGGTTCATTTCCCAGTCTGTGGTGAGTAAGTTCTGGTTTGGTTTTGTTGAGAGTCTTTTTCACCACCTCAGAGATTCTGCTTCTAGGTCTGGCTGGCATCTGGCTTTCACAGCTGCAAAGGCCCTTCCTATTGAATCAAAGCCTCTTTCCAAATTGACAATCTCTGGCAGGGACCTCCGCAGATATTGAGAGAATGAGGCAAGGCAGGGAAGCTAATCATGTTCCTGGCCCCAAGAGAACAAGAGGATCTCGGCCCTGACACAGACTCTGAGGGCCTCTGCTCATCACAACTGGCTTATTTTCCCTTCTCCACAGAGAAGGCCACCCCACCTAAACTTGGCCACAACCCACGAGGAGTGGCCACTGAGGGCAGCTTTCTGTTTGTTGAAAGCCTAGGGTCAGATACACTAATTTGGCACAGACATTTCCACGATGTTCTGCCTACCAACAAATACCAAGGTACTAGATGTGTCTGCCCGGGCCCATGTGGTCTCTACTTCCTTGTTGACCTGATAGCCGCCATTTTTCACTAGGAACTATGGGTATAGAGGGAGACTGAAAACCTGGTTGTGTTTGAATCTGCTTTCTTATTTGCCAAGTGCCTTCTGCAACCTTAAATAAGACTCTCTGGGACTCCTCTTTGGTGTGCTCAAAGACCCTAATGGAGAGATTTAAACACCAGGTCAATTGCTGTAGGTCTTTATGGATTTTCTCATGTATTTCCTTCTCTTGATCGCACTTAGGAGCATCTGACCTTCTCGCTTCCTCGTTTACTCTCTGTCTCTTGCTGCACAGGAAGGCGAGCTCCATGAGTGCCGGGTCCTGCAATAGCATTTGAATGAATGGCTGTTGAATGTGTGAACCAGCGAGTGAGGGGCATAATCCTACCCAGGCAGCTTGTCCTTTGGAAAAACCTGTGCGCACGATCAGTGGCAGATGAAACAGTGCTGCACTGTGCTTCACATGGGGTTATCTGGGCTGGGCTGGGCTGGGGGAAGAATTGGGCAGGTCTTTCATGTTAGTTCATGTTCACCTGGAAGCTCCACTGAGGAATCTGTTCGGTGTCACAGCAACACACAAACCTCCACTGAGAAACAGGCTGTGGCTATGCTTGAGGTGCCGTGTCCTGGATTTGAACCCAACTCTCCTGCATGAAAGGACAGAGTGCTAGTAAACTATTACGACCTCCAGATTATTGTGCATGTTCAGACTTTGCCTCGGGTATTTTGGACGTTATGAGGACGGACCTGTCCCTGGAGAAAGACATCAAGCTTGGTGAAGTAAAGGGTCTGGAAAAAAGAGGAAGATTCTAGTCTTAGTTTTCTAGTGCTGTTAAGACAGTGGTCCTATAAATGGACAGCTTTAACGAATTCATTTATCCTCTTACATTTTGAGAAGGGAGCTCTGGTGGTCTAAGGGTAAGGAGCTGTGCTGCCAACTCTAAGCCACAAGGTTCGAATCTACCAGCTGTTCCGCAGATGGATGGGCACTCTCCTCCCTTGCCTTTCTTTTAAAAAAATATTTTAATTTATTTATTTTTCATTTCAATGAACATCTACAGAGATTTTGGAATTCCATTCATTCATTGTTGCACCCTTCTCCCCGCCCACCCAGCCTCATCCCCCCCCCCAACGTTTGCTCCTTTCCCTGAAAAGCAAAAGAAAAACTCCCTCATTGGTACAATGGAATACTATGCTACATTGAAAAACCAGGAACTCCTCCCTTGTCTTTTACAGCCTCTGAAAACCTGCTGGAGGGTCAGCTATGGGTTGGTTCCAACTTGGAAGCACATAACAACGACACATTTTAAGAGGCCAGAAGTTCAAATTCAGGGCACCAGCTATAAGAGAAGCCCCACCCCATTAGTTCTAGAGGAAGATCCTTGTTTTCGTCAGCATCTGGAGGCCAGGCTTTCACTGGAAATCAATGTGTGCCTTGGCGAAATCTAAAAAATCATCATGTCCCTGGTGTCGAGGAGTGACCTAGTACAGGGCCTGAGACCGAATGGAGGCGCTCCACTCCTGGTGATGATTCTTCCTTGTACTGAAGCTCCCGTCTCTCAACTAGCTGTCCTCCCCTTCTACCTCTTTTTCTCTCTTGTGACATAATAAAAAGAGCTAGTTACCTAGGTAAGGTAACACCACTTACATCATATTGAGGCTGTGATACGATTAAGTGGTACTGCATTTATCCTTTAATCCTTTTACAACTACTGGTCACCATCAACAATATGGACTGACACTCTAGGTGCGACGATAACTGAAGCCTCTGGTTATGAGGATGGCACAGGACAGGGCAATGTTTCCTTCTGCTACACACAGGGTCCCAGCGAGTTGGAACTGACTCACCGGCACCTAACAGTGACAACCAAGAAACAATACACAATCTGCAGCTATGGGCAGCATTCCTCCTGTGTTCTCTGGTGGTGGCCACAGAAGCACTGGGGGGTTTTCCAAAAACTGCAGATGAGTAAACCACTCCAATTTCCTCAGTCTCGCCACTGGCCATGAAAGACTACGCAGCAACTTGAAAACTAGAAGTGCCCTTAGTGGATTTGGGGTAACAGACAGACTGGGGAGCAAAACGAGTGACAAGAAGTGATGTTATTCATGCCCTTTGTTCAATTAAATCTTGACCTCCAGCCATACCTAAATAGAAGACAGAAATGTTTGGATTCGGGTATTGCTATGGAGTCCTACTGAAACAGGATACAAAGCATGGGATTAGCGCTTCTTATAGAAGATACTATTGCACTAATTAGATCCCTGGAGTCACTACCAGCAACAAGGAAGAGAGGGGAACGGAAGTGGGACCACCTGCATGACGAGCTCAGTGGACGAATAAGCACCAGAGGTTCAGTATCTCCAGTCCAGCCTCGGTTCTGTGAACAGAAGAGAGCTTCTAGACTGGTGGACCTGCGGTACGTTATGCAGTGTAAGTCTGGTCAAAGCAAAGTGAATAGGTTGTATAAGGGGGAAATTGCATCAAAGCATGGGCATTTTGAAGGAGAAATTCACAGCCGGACAAGACAAGCTGTGAAAATTCTACTTCCTGCAAAGGAAGAGGGCTGGCACAGCCTTTGAAATGGCGGCTCGTGACTAAGCAGCTCACAGGATACAAAAGATTTAACACAACTCTTTGAAAGTTACCCGCTTTGAGGAGCATGCTACTTCAGTTTCCTCGATCTAGCTTTTATGCATAGCCTTTACTTGAAATGACGCCTTACAATAGTTATTTTCCTTAATAAAGAAGCAGTTTAGAAAAGCTCTTTTGATTGCTAGAGTCACTGTATGTTCGAGTATTTCTGAATACAAACAACCAATTGTATTTACCTTGAAAATCTCAGGGATAATGGGAAACAAAGAACTCAAAATGGCTTTGTTATTTAAGATGGATTTAGTCCATGATGGAGGAGCACCAGTGTAAAAAATAGGGCCATTGTTGCCCTTGGAAGGGAACTATGATTTGAGCATGCCCACTAGTACCCAGAGGACAGAGTAAACAGAAGCACTGATGAATGCATGACATTTATGAAGAGCTGTATCTTCACGTGTGCCTTGTGACCTCTGAAACCCCACTAGAGGGGCAGCTATGGGTTGGTTCCAACTTGACAGTTGTTGTTGTTGTTATGTGCCGTCTAGTCGTTTGTGACTCATAGCGACCTTAAGTACAACAGCCCTAAACCGTGCTCTATCCTGTGCCAATCGCACTGTCTCTGACACTCCCATCCCGATTACCCCAGTCACTGAATCAATCCACCTCATAGAGGGTCTTCCCCTCCTGCGCTGTCCCTCCAACCTCCCAAGCATGATGTCCCTCTCCAAGGACCTGTCTCTCCTTACATGTCCAAAGTATGTCAGACGAAGCCCCAGAATCCTTGTCTCCAAGGAGTAGTCCGGTTTAACCCTCTCTAGGATGAATCTGTTTGTTTTCTTGGCAGTCCATGGTACATTCAATACTCTTCTCCAGCACCACAGCTCAAAGGCGTCAATTCTCCTTCTATCCTCCCTAGTCATTGTCCAACTCTCTGATGCATAACAAGTGATTGCAAAGACCATGGCCTGTATCAGGTGCACCTTAGTCTCCAGAGAGACACCGTTGCTCTTGAGTACTTTAGAGAGGTCCCTAACAGCACACTCCCATCACAATATGTTGTGGTTTTTTTTTTTATTTCCTGGCTGCTGGTGCCAAGAGTGTTGACCGTGGAGCCGAGCAAACTGAAGCTGTGAACAATCTCAATCTCTTCACCATCCATCCTGACACTGCCAATTGGTCCAGTGGTGAGAATCTTTGTCTTCTTGACATTGAGCCTCAGTCCATACTGAAGACTGCAGTCCTTGACCCTCTGCAGCAAGTGCATGAGGTCCTCCTCAGTTTCAGCAAGCAGGGTTGTGTCATCTGCATAACGCAGATTGTTGATAGATCTTCCACCAATCCTGAACCCACACTTCTCCTCATAGAGCCCAGCCTCCCGGATAATCTGCTCTGCATACAGGTTGAAAAGGTATGGAGATAGGACGCACCCCTGGCGTACACCCTTCCCAATTTTGAACCACACAGTGTTACCCTGCTCTGTTCTGACGACTGCCTCTTGGACACAACCACAATAGTCACACCAGTATGGAACTCTGGTGGCCTAAGTCGGTGTCAACCAAAAGGCAGGTTTGAAGCCACTGGCTACACTGCAGGAGAACAGTGGGCAATCTCCTCTCGGTGCAACTGACAGCCTCTGACAACCCACTGGAGGGTCTGCTATGAGTCAGTTCTGACTGTACAACAATGAGGTTGTTTTCTAATTACACTAGTAAGACAAAGCGTGTTGAATATCCCATGGCCTGCCAGAAGAACCAATAAGACTGTCTGGGAGGAAGAGCAACCCGAGTGTTCCTTAGAGGCAACGTGGTGAAACTTTGCCTCATATACTTTAAGCACGTTGTCAGGAAGGCAGGCTATTCCTTGGGAAAGGACATAGTGCTTGGAAAGGTGGAGAGCCAGTGAAAGAGAGGAAGACTCTCATCTCAATCAGGTGGATTGACACAATGACTGCAACAATGGGCTCAGGTGTGTCAGAGATGGTGAGGTTGTCGCACGATAGGACAGGGTTCAAGTCTGTTCATGTCGCTATGAGGTGTAAATTGACTCAGCACGATCTACAAGGAACAGATGGCACTGTTCCCTGTTCTCCAACTCATCTTCATTGTCACCGGTAGGCTTGAGTCCACTGTTGTAGCTACGATGTATTTTGAGTTTCCGCCAACCTATGTTCTGCGTTCAACACTGTACTGGACAGTATTCTATTGTGATACATACACTTTTGACAAGTTACCCTTAGAAATAGGTCATCTGGACTTTCCTTCTAGTTTATCTTAGTTGTAATGTTCTGCTGAAACCTGTCTTGTTGTGCTTGACCCTTCTTGTATTTGAAATATGAGCGTCCTAATTCCCAGCATCACAGTCACATGCAAGCCACCACAGTATATTCCTTACAGGGACATGATTATAAACATGCCTGGATATTTTTTGGCTAGAAAAATGGCTATGGCTCCACACGAACAGGCTTTGACATTATCTTCTACCTTAAAAGTTTAAGTGGGACAAGATTCCAACATGGTGGTGTTGTTTTGTGCCGTCGAGTCACCTGTAACTCACAGAAACCCTATGTACAGTGGCCATGAAGCCTGTCCTGTCCTGAGGCAGTCTCAGTGACTCTGATAGACCTATGTCCATTGCCCGAGTTACTGTATCAATCCATGTCATCCAAAGTCTTCCTCTCCTGTGCTGTCCCTCCACCCTTCCAAGCCTGATGTCCTTTTCCAAGGACCAGTTCCTCCTGGCCATGTGCCCAAAGTATGTGAGACAGAACTTCAAAATTCTAGCCTCCAAGAAGACACTTGGTTTCACCCTCTCCAAGACAGATTGATTTGTTTTCTTGGTGACCCATGGCATGCTCAAGATACTTCTCCAGCACAACAACTCAAAAGTACTGATTCTTTTTCTGTCATCCTTAGTCACTGTCTAGATCTCTGATGTATAGCAAGTAATTGTGAAGACGATGGTCTGGATCAGGCACACCTTAACCTCAGTTCTCTGGAGAGGTCTCTGATCACAGATTTTTCTCAAAGGAAATTATCTTTTGATTTTCTGACTGCTGGTGCCAAGAGTGTTGACTGTGGAGTCAAGCAAGCTGTAATTGTCAACAACCTCAATCTCTTCTCCATTTATCACGGTGCTTCCAATTAGCCCAGCGGTGAGAATCTTTGTCTTCTTGATGTTGAGCTTCAAGCCATATTGAAGACTTACAGTCCTTGACCTTCTGCAGCACCAACATAGCTTCTTCATAAACAGCTTACTGGTTTGGTAGTTGGTTTTATCTCATTTTCAAAATCACCATGAAAAGTAGCATACTGTTTTAGTCATTAAAATAAATTTTAAAATATAACCAATCTTTTGCCAAGGAAAAGGAGTACCTTAAGTGTTGCAATGCAGTGTTCAAATGTTTGGGAGCAAGTTCTGTTTAAACCATTGTATTCTTCATTTGTAAGTAGTCACCTCTCATTTATACATCATAAGAATGAGCGGTGGCAAAAAGGGAACAGATTAGATTATAAAGCCATGACTCAAAAAAGCAGCTCACAAACTCCAGACTCAGCTTGCTCTTTCCTTTCCCCTCATGTTTAAATGTATTAAGGTCGTCGGTTAATTCAAGGGCAGAGAAATGTCAGGCTAGTGCCATCATCAGTGTCCAATTATCACGAATGTGAAAATCCTTCTGTTTTGCCATCACAGCGAGGCTTTTCCTCAAATTTTATTTCAGAGGTAGCTTGACAAAACTGAGTGGTCTGGAATAAGCCTGGTGTGGGGAAAAGGACTCTAGGAAAGGGTATTACCATAGCTTTGTTCCCAGCTGTCCACTGGGAATCTCTTGTCTTTTCTTAAATTTTCTTTTTCCCATTCTCAAGTTCCTTCAGTATGGTAGTGGCACTAAGCCAACATCCATTTTCTTCTTCTTGCATAAAAGAACGGCTAATTTGTGTGATATGTCAACATGTTTCGTGAGGCCTGTATTTCTGAACCTCTCTTGCAGCTGGAACAGGTCAGAGGAATTTCTTTTGATAGCTAAAGTGTAAGGGAAAGTATTATGTGGGACATGAAAGAAAGCTCTTCAGAGATAGATGACTCTGTTGGATCTCTCTTTGCTGTTGAGTCATAACTAACTCCCTCGGGTTTGAGTTTTTGTTGCATGTTGTTGTTATGTGCCCTCAAACTGTGTGACTCATAGTGACCCTATGAACAACAGGACGAACCCTGAGTGTGCCATCCGCATCATCTCTGACATAGTTGAGCCCACTGCCGTAGTCACTGCGTGAGTGCATCTCATTGAGGGTCTTCCTTTCTTTCTCCGATCCTCCATATTTTTAAGTACGATGTCCCTTTCCAAGGACTATCCCCTCCTAACAACATGGCCAAAGTAGATGAGATGAAGCTTCACCACCCTTGCCCACTCCTAGTTCATGGGATACAGATGTGAAGGCTGGAGTTTCAGCATCTCTTAATGTTCACCACATTAAAGGGGTGTGACCTTAAAGAGGGAAGGATTCCCAACCCCGGAGGACTTCATAATTGCCGTACAAATATTGGACCGTCTAGTCTCAGGATTATTTTACATGACAGAATAACATTAGAAAATACAAGGAGAAACTGTAAAAAAAAAGTATATTCATTAAGTCAATGGTGTTTTGAATTTGTTATGTTACAGCTGAATAACTTTCTAATTGAAGACACTAGTGTGTATTCCCTAAAACTAAAACAATGAAAGGGGGAAGAAAAATCTGGTGCAAACACATTATAAGGCTACACACACACACATACACACACATTTGTTCAGGCAGTTTTGAACCAGTTTTGTAGCAGGTCTTCTATCCTAAATATTAAAAGGTAACACCATTTTTTATTTACAGTAGTACTATGTATTCATCTATCACTAAATAGGAACATTAAGAGGCAATATATTAAAGAACTTTCTCTTATGGATTAGGAACATATTTCTCATTTAATCTTCACAATAGCACTGGCAGGCAGAAATCATAATTTATATTAAACAGGGAAAGAGTGTTGTTATTATTGTTAGGTGCATCAAGTCAAGTCTGACTCATAGCGACCCTATGAATAAAAGATCTGAACCCTGTTCTATCCTGGGCCATCCTCACACATCCTGACACACAAGAACCCACTGCAGCAGTCACCGTGTCAATCCACCTGGTGGAGGGTCTTCCTCTCCTTCGCCAGCCCTCCACTCTTCTCAGCATCATGTCCCTCTCCAAGGAATAGCATCTCCTAGCAACATGCCCAAAGGATGTGAGGTGAAGCCTCATCATTCTTCTCTCCAAAGAGCAACCTGGCTGCACCCTCTCCAAAACGTATCTGTTTGTTCTCTTGGCCGTGCATGGGATGTTCAGTTCACTTCCCCAACACCACAGCTCAAAGGCATCAATTCTTCTCCTGTCATCCTTATTCATGGTCCAGATTTCAGATGCATAGCTAGTAACTGGAAAGACTGAATCAGATGCACCTTAGTCCTCAAATTGACATCATTAATCTTCAATAATTTGGAAAAGTCCCTAACTGCAGATTTTCCCAGTGCAATGCATCTCCTTATTTCCTGACTGCTGGTTCCATAGATGCTAATTGTGGATCCAAGCAAGATGAATGTCAGGAAAACAAAGATTTTTACCACTGGACCGATAGGCAGCATCATGATGGAAAGAAAGGAGACTGAAACTGTCAACAGCTTCATCTTGCTTGGATTCACAATTAACAGAAAAAGATAGTGAATCAAAGTCAAAATGCAACCACATTCATTCTTTAGAGGTGCATTTAGTGCCTACTCTGCTATATTCTGTTTGTGTAGTGCAAAGCATAAAAGAGAAATAATTTGCCCAAGTTTATGCTGCAATCCCCAAGGCACACGGTTTGGGTTTGAGGTTACCAGTTTGTTCCACAGGAGAAGGCTGGGCAATCTCCTCCCATGCCTTTACCCGCCTCTGAAAACCCACCGCAGGGTCAGCTATGGGTTGGTTCTGACGCTACAGTACACAGCAACAACAACTACAAGCACAAATTTAAGGTTTAATTTGACCAAAGTTACTTATGAACTCAGATCTACCTGGCTTCAAAGGCATGATGTCTCTCAGCACATTAGGAAGCTATGGGTCTGCAACTCTCCTCAGTCACACGGTGCTAACGGCATTCCGATGAGGAGGACATATTTTTCATACATGGAAATTCCTATTCATTGATAATTTCTTCTGTGTTCTATTGCTTTTATTTATTTCTTTTCAATTATTTTTCCCCCAAAGAGAAGCTAACATGGCAACAGGATGCCTCCTTGCTTCCAGGAAGAAAAAAAAAAAGGCAACAATAAAAACGCTTAGGTAAACTCTGTTCAGGGGCAGAAAGAATGGTTTCTCTCTCTGAGAGTTTAAATAATGTTTTTACAGATGCTTTCCTACAAAGAGGAATTTTTTTCCATCTTTTCCTCACATCTAGGTCAGAGGCAGAATTTTTAAAGATGATTAGTTATTGGTTCTCCCTTCTGAAATCATATTATATCAAGCATTAACTTAAGAACCTTTGGGTGGAAGTTTATGAAGTCTCCTGCCTTTTTCTATTGTTGTTGTTATGTGCCGCCAAGTCGCCTGTGACTCATAGCGACACTATGTACAAAAGCACTAAAGCCTGCTCTATCCTGTGTCAATCTTATTGTCTCTGACACAACTACCCTCATTACCCCAGTGACCGAATCAATCCATCTCATAGAGGGTTTCCCTCTCCTGCCTCTTCAAGGATTGGTCCTTCCTTGCAAGATGTCTAAAGTATGTCAGATGAAGCTTCAGAATCCTTGCCTCCAAGGAGCGGCCTGGTTTAACCCTCTCAGAATGAACCTGTTCGTTTTCTTAGCAGTCTTTGGTATATTCAATATTCTTCTCCAACACCACAGCTCAAAGGCATGAATTCTCCTTCTGTCCTCCCTAGTCATTGTCAGGTTCTCTGACACACAGGTGTACCTTAGTCTCCAGAATGACATCATTGCTCTTCATTACTTTGTAGAAGCCTCTAACAGCAGACTTTCCCATTGCAACATGTCTTTTGATTTCCTGGCTGCTGGTGTCAAGAGCGTTGACTGTAGAGCCAAGCAAACTGAAGCTGTTCTATTATCCTAATCAAAAAAGGATCATCCCTACTCCAAGCACAAAGAGACAATAGCTGAAGTGAAATGTGTGGGGTCTGACTCAGACAGAAGTATATTCAAGACCAGCTGTGTGACACTAAGGCAGCTGTAGAATCCTACATGAGAGTGTAAGTCTGTAGTTTCTTGTAAGTTTGCACAGATAAGGAAATGGGATACGGACTTGGCCATGGTTATGCAGGGAAACCCTGAAGATAGATTCAGGGATAGGAACCAACATTTATGACTTCAAGGTCAGTGCCTTTTGTCCTGATCATGCTTTGTGTCTCACAAGCTTTCTTTGCAAATTAAGGCTAAAGACTCCAGGGCTGCCTAGCTAGTATGGTTACCTTGAGCATCAAATGAGTATCATCTATATTAAAGACCCCCGGGAAAATGCTTCTTTGTAGGCCTCAAATTCAACTCCTTAAAATATTCTACATGAAGATCTCAATATTCTTTGTTGTGTCCATGTATTTTGTGTAAAGTGTGATGTGGCTTATAAGTGCATTTATCCTCTCTCTTTATTTCCACGCCTCCTGAACTGAGAAGTTTGTCTTTTCGTGGCTGAGCTTATTTTAGCAACAGAAGCCAAGAGCTCCATCCCAAGGGCACTGCCATATTACACATCCCATTAAAGAATGCAATGGAACGAGCACACAAATAGAGTTCTGCTGAATGGCCCAAACCGAAGGCTACACTCAACCCAGCTCTTTTACACCGAGCTTTATACCATTTTCCTATTCTAATTTTGGCTGGAAAGAAGTTTGATGCTTTCACTATCTTTTCAAAATTCTACTACAAAATGAGTAAGTTGTTCTCTAAACAATAGCTCATTAAATATGCAAACTGTCTAGCAGATAGTGAGAGTTGTTCAGAAAGTCCAAGGAAGACAGAGCATGCTTGGAAAAGTAGAGGGTCGGACAATCAGAAGATGTCTCACGACATGGGTTACCACAGTGCCTGTAACAAGTGGCTTGTGCACAGCAGAGATTGTGACAATGGTGCGGAATCAAAGTTGTAACCTGTTTTACACAGGGTCAGTCTGAGTCCGAAGCCACTCTGACAACAGAGGAAGAACAGAGAGAGGAAGCTGGGAAGCAATTCTTTTTCAGTGGACATGTGTTGTATTTATTATCCAATATTTAAAAGGGGATAGTATGGAGGTGGAAGATCCAAAATCCTCCAACTGGGATGGGGGTGGGGGCACTAAGAATTATAACTAAAACCTTTGATGAGAATTTTGTACAGCTTTAGAGAGGTAGGACCTGGCTGGACAGAAGGGAGTTTGAAAGTGGACTTTCAAATATCTACTCATCAATCTCATGCAGAACTGATATCTAGACCAGGAGGCCGTTGTGTAAACAGAGCAGGGGAGCACTGCATGATTTAAAGTGGAGAAGGGAGCACGTCAAGGTTGTATTCTCTCTCCTTATCCGCTCATTTTGTCTACTGAGCAAATTATACGAGAAGTTGGACTCCATGAAGAGGAGTGTTGCATCAGGATTGGAGGGAGACTCTTTAAGAACCCGCATTAAGCAAATGACACAACCTTGCTTGCTGAAAGTGAGGAGGAATTGAAACACTTGTTGCAGAAGATCAAGGAATACAGCCTTCGGTATGGATTGTTTCTCAATGTCAAGAAGACAAAGATTCTGACTGCCACTAGACTGATAGGCAGCATCATGATGGACAGAGATAGTGAAAGTGCCAATAGCTTCATCTTGCTTGGATCTACAATTAACACCCATGGTACCAGCAGTCAGGAAATAAGGAAATACATTGCACTGGGAAAATGTGCAGTTAGGGACCTCTCCAAATTACTGAGAAGTATTGATGTCAGTTTGAGGACTAAGGTGTGTCTGACTCAGGCAAGAGTCTTTAATGGAAGGAATCAGTAATAAAGAAATCTAAAAATGTCAAATGGAGATAAAGCTATGGAAAATGTTGAGTTGATGAGAAGAAATAGGTAAGGAATGCTAGTAGCCAGAATAGGAGTTGAAATTTCAGCAGTGACCTTGCAGACATAAGCTGCAAAGACATCCCTAAAAGAGTGCCTGGGAAGAAGGGTTAGCAGTTGCAAAGACCCCGAGTTGGGGCGTGCCTGCATGAAGTACTTAAAAAAGGCAGGGGTAGGGTAAGAGAAGCAAAGGATGTGATCAGACTGGGAAGAGCATAGATGAAAGCTGCTGGATCCACACAGGACCATGTAGTCATTTGGACTTTTGTTCAATGAGATGTGAAGTCATCAAAGAGTTTTGAGCCGAGAATAATATGATCTTGTTTAAAATTTACTAGCATTAATCTTGAGGCTCTATCAAGAACAGGCTAAAGAGGGACCAGCATAAAAGGAGGGGGACCAGCAAGCAGCATGTGGCAAGAACTGCTGGTGACTCAGACCAGGGTGGCGGCTGCACGTCACAGGCAGAGTACACACAAACAGGACAGTGAAAATACACTAACACTCTGCATTCCTCACACATCAGAGGAACTGAACATTTCACAGAGCCATTTTATATTTTCGGGGGTGGAGGATGTGGAGGGAGGAAGCAAATTCAATTTTCTGGAACCCACTTACTGATGCTTAAAAAAAAAAGCATTTTCCACAACCCTGAGAGCGGACGAACTAGATGGTGCCAGACTACCACTGCTGACCACTCTGGAAAGGGAGAGAGTGGAAGAAAAACGTGGAATAAACATCATCATGAAAACTACTAGGAGTACTGTCCTGATAGGGGCTGATAGAACACCCAAGAGTACAGCCCTGAATCAGGCTTCAAACCACAAACTTAACTCAACCTCTTGCCTCAGCTTTTCAACCAAGAGATTCATGGTACAGTGTGCCATCCATAGCCTGCTGCGCTGGAAACCAAATTACCAGCTATTTGAATCCACCAGCAGCTCTGTGCAGGAAGATGGCTAGTCTCCTCCTCTTAGCATTTACACCTTGGAAACCTAACGGAGGCTCAGTTGTGAGTTGGAATCCACTCAATGGCTGTGAGTTCTTTTTGACTTCTAAAGGGAGTAATAACATCAAGGAGATGCTCACGCCTTAGAACAAGCCACCATGAGAGACACTAGGACAGGATCGTCCCAGGGATAAAGCCTGGCAGACAGGCAAGGACAGGACAGCAGAATTAGTGGAAGAAGAACCACCAGGAGGAAGTGAGGAGGAGGTTGTTACGCTGTAGGAACTGTCATAAGGGTGACGAAACAAAAGACGTATGAATGGCTGAATGGAACATTAACTTATCAACTTTCACTCAAATCACAGTATTTTTTCAATAAAAGGAATTTACAGGGAAAATATTCTGCTAAATAGCTTAACATACTTGAAAGTTTCTAAGAGAAGTTCTACTCCTGGTGGGTTTTTTTTTTTTTTAAATTTCCTTTTATACTATTCTTTAAAGTGTATATTTTCACTGGCCAAATATTGAAATATGTGTACTGGGATCCCACAGGGTAAGTGAAAGGAAGCTAACTGAGAGGGGATTTAAAAAAAGATTTCGAGAGCATAATGCAAATGAGAAAACATGTGCAACAACATCAATATACGAATGCTGTTTTCCAGCTAAAATCAGCAGCATTGCCAGAAAGTCACAGGTGTACACGGCATGTGATAATGAGAGAATACAAGTGAGGAGATTTACATCCAGCCCACTTCCATTCAACTGAGAGGTAGGGCACCACTTAAATATAGTTTTGGAAATACTGGAGTATTTTAAAAAAAGGAATAGCATTAACCTGAAAAAAGTAAACCGGGAAGTAGGGGAAAGATGGATTCGCACACGCTGTGAAGCTCTGCAAAGCTTCTGCTAAACAGGTTGGAATCTTTGGTTATGAGATTTGACTATATGCTATCGTGGCTGGTTTCAAATGGTATCATTAATCAGCCTACAGTGAAATGTGAATGAAATGCCATCAAATCCCCCATTCCATTGTTAGCATGAATGCTAGCATTTCTGAATGCAGATGATTTCTCCTCCAAATAATTTTGTTGATAACTTTTCTCGCCCAGGAGAGACTATTCTAGTTAATTTTAAGGTCTGGCCAAGGCTGCAGGGAGGAACAGATACTTATTTAGAATCTTTCAAGGCACAGTGGTATTCTTTTTACTTTACACAAAGGGGTCTTATGTGGTACCAGCCACTCTCCATCCCATTCCCTTTTGTAAACAGTCACCTTTTCGGGCAGTTCTAGAACTAACTTCTCGAACTCAGTGAGCATAAAGTGCACAGGGATGCTTGCCGGTAATTCAGATTCGTGGGCTCAGCCACAGACTTCTAAAATCGATATCTCAGTTGAGTGAACCCAGAATTTACAATTTAAGCAAATATCCTGAGAGAGTCTGTTGCTGGTGGTCCATGAAAATCAGTGTATAAAGAAGTGAGAGTGGGCGGCAACAATTCTTTCAAATATCTTGAAACAATGAGGAGTTCTAGTCTTAGTTCTTAATCTTTATTATACGGATGACCTTTAGTCTATTTATAAAATGAGGACAATATTATAAACCATAAAAATATTATTTAAAGGAGACTATCCAGGAAGTAATAAAAACATGTTAGAAATTAATTATATGAGAGCATAATTTTAGCAAATGAATATATCATACGGATGAAAAAGTTGACAATATTTTGTAGAGTTAATGCTTGAAAATGTTCCAAATTCGGTAAAAATCATCAATTTACAGATTAGGAAAGCTCAAGAAGGTTATAAATTAAATCAAATCATTAAATGAATTAAATAATTAGATCAATTAAATCCAATAAATTAATAACTAAAGCTTAAGAAGGTTATAAAGTAACATAAAAACTCACCAGTTTTTATCTACTAAAACTATTGACTAACAAAACCAGAAAAATCTTCGAAGTAGGCAGAAAAGGAAAAAAAGACATCTTAAATATAGAGAACAAAGATATAAAGCAGATGATTTCTCATCCCAGAATATTGAGATTATAAGACAATTGAATATCAAATTTTAAAAAAATAAAAGTCAATCCAGATTTCTATGATAAAAGATGATAACCTTCACACAAGAGTGAAGTAAAGACACTTTCACATAAAAGAAAGTCAAAATAATATAATATCAAAGAAACCCTGAACCTCCACTGGAAGACAAGTGACTGCTGCATTTGAGATACACTGGCTAAGAACGAAAGACAACCCTTCCACATGGAAGGCAAGAATTTTACCCCTGAACCACCACGGCTTTCCACTTACACAGTGAAATGCCAGAAAGAATACTATCTAAAAATTGTTTTTGTTTTAATTCTGAAAATGTCTTTCGTTTATGTTTAACATATAGGTGTTGATCACAATAAACTGTAGCTGACTCTGAGAAGAATGGGAATCCAAGAACACTTGATTATGATTATGCAAAACCTATACTTTGACCAGGAAGCAGTCCTCAGAACAGATCAAGGAAACACTGTATGGTTCAAAATCAAGAAAGGAGTACATTCAGGCATGTGTCCTGTCTCCATACATTTTCAATCTATCTTCAGAAAAGATCATTGAGGAGGAAATTGAGGAGGACCTGAAGCACTTGCTACAAAGGGTCAAGGATTGCAGCCCTCAATAAAGATTGAAGCTATACATCAAGAAAACAAAGATTCACACCATCAGGCCAACTAGCAGCACCATGAGGGTGGAGAAAAGACTGAGCTTGTTAACAGTTATAGCTTGCTTGTCTTCACAATCAGCACTCTTGACACAAATAGGAAATCAAAAGACAAATTGCATTGTGTGAATAGACTATTGCTTCTCTAGCCACACGATGGAATACTATGCAGCACTGAAAAACAAGGAACTCATGAAATATTATACAAAATAGGTGACCCTGAAGGACATTATGCTAAGTGAAATATCTCAGTCACAAAAGGTCAAATGCTGAATAATGCCACTGTTATAAAACAGGACTGACATTGGGGTTTGGGAGAAACTAAGAAAAAAAGGGATAAATAATTTACATTGCATTGAAACAGATGGGGGAATTGCTTCCCAGCCTTTTGGCTAAGATCAAGTGAAACAGATGAGGGAGAGAACTTTTTAAAAGGAATATATGATCAGGTATTATTTGCATGACAAGAGTTCAGAATAAGAGCTGCATAGTAAAGTGGACTGGGAGGGGGCACTGTATAACAATGAAAGAACTTTTTTCTTTTCAAAGAGAAAACTTAACTGGGGGGAGGGGTGGGCAGGGAGGAAAATGTGCAACAATGAATGAATGGTATATATAAACTTTCATTAAAATCTCAATTAAAAAAAAGTTGAATTGCATTAGGTAAATCTGCTGTCAAGGACCTTTCCAGAGTACTGAGAAGCAACAATGTCAGTCTAGACACTAAGGTGCATCTGATAGAGGCCATGATCTTCACAATTACTTGCTATACATCAGAGAGCTGGATAATAACCAAGGAAAACAGAGGAAGAATTGATGCCTTTGAGTTGTCATGCAGGAGAAGAGTCTTGACCAAACCATGGACTGCCAAGAAAGCAAATAAAGTCTGTCTTGGAGAGGGTGAAGCCAAGTTTCTCCTTGGAGGCTAGGATTTTGAAGCTCTGTCTCATATACTTTGGGCACATGGCCAGGAGGAACTGATTCTTGGAGAAGGATATCATGCTTGGAAGGGTGGAGGGACAGGCCAGGAGAGGAAGACCCCTGATGAGATGGACTGACATAGTAACTAGGGCAGTGGAGGTAGGTGAGACTGTCTCAGGACAGGGCAGGCTTCAGAGCTATTGTACATAGGGTCGCTATGAGCTGCAGGCAATTAGACAGCACATAACAATACTAATAATATTGCTGTTACAAGATGCCAACAAGTTGGTCCCAGCTTCAGTTGAACCTAAAGACAGCAGACTGAAACACTGCCCAGTTACGGAAATGCTCCCAATCCCTGGTGTGCTTGAGAGTTGGTTCTCGGAGTCACGGTGTCAGTCCATCTCGGAGTCTGCCTCTTTTTCATCAATCATACACTTTTAGTTTTTTAACTGTTCATTGTGATTTGAGTGAAAATTGACAGAGCTAACTGGTTTTTATTCAATCATTCAGATAAAATTTCCTGACAAATATTATCCTCACATTGCATCATCACTCTATTTTCTTTCCGTGATTCTTATTTCCATCCATCCTTGTATCCTTTTCTACCTCTGAGCTTTACTCGCCGGTGAATGCTGCCCTTTTTAATCTTGTGTTTGTTCTAAGGAGTAAGTACGTCCAGGGGTGTTACTATTTTTCTTACAGACTTGTCTTTTGTTTGGCTAAAAGTTGAGCTATGGGCATAAATTCAGTTCTAAGCCTGAATGGTTACTGTGGATCATAATCTTGGGGGTTCCAACAGTCTCGATCAGACCAGTAGCCTGAGTCATTATTACAATAATGAAATTTTCCCATTTGTTTGCTTCTTCAGAGCAGGACCCTCTGTTGTGAGCCTTTCAGAGCAGTCAGCGGCGGTAGTCAGGCACCAAATAGTTCTTCCAGTCCCAGGATCACGGAAGTTATGGCTTGTGAAGCTCATTAGTACTCTGGACTAATTTTTTCTCAGTTCTTCTAAGCATCTTTGCTTTTCCTTACTCTTCTTTGCACTCGACAAGCAAAGCCCAGTAGCTCCACACATGAACAGATGGCTGTTCATAGCTTTTAAGAACTAAGTTCACTCATGAAAGTAAGACGCAAAACACTGTGTGTGTGAAATATGTGCTTTCAGCTGGCCTTGATAGCTGTTCCTTAAAGATGTGGTACTGTGACCTCTCTGGTACTTGGACATTTACAAGCATGGACCATTTATAATATCATATCAAGCAGGATGAATCACTGCTTGGAAATGTCCAAGCAGTGATTTGTCCTGCTTGATATTATGTTGAAAATAAGTGAGACAAAGTCGTGTCATCCTTGCTTTTTAAGGAGCATTCTCCTTTAAATAAAGTTGCATTTATTCAAGACAGATTTGTTTGTTGTTTTGATTTTCCACTGTGTACTCAACATCTTCCTCAACATCATGAGTTGAAATGAATTTGTTGGTTTCACCTTTTAGTTATTTATTTCTAACATGCATTTATTATTAGGCATGTATTTATTATTAGTGTAGGCTCTTGGTGAAGAATACATTCAATGTGCCATAGATGGGTAAAATAATAACAACAAAAACTTCCTGAAAGAAGTGCTATCAGGGTGCTCTTTAGAAGTAAGGATGGCGAAACTTGGTGCCACATATTTTGGACATGCTGTCAGGGGGACCAGTTCTCGGAAAAAGACATCATGCTGGGAAAAGCAGAGGGTCACAGAAAGAAAAAACTCTCAACAAGTTGGATTGATGCAGTAGTTCTGAGCATGACAGAGTTAGTAAGAATGGTGCAGGACAGGGCAAGGTTCAAATCTGCTCTTCATAAGGTCACACTATGTGTTGTAATTGGCTCAGTCCCACCTAACAGCAAGAGAGGAACTGATGCCTTTGAATCATGATGTTGGTGAAGAACACTGAATATACCAGAGATGACTGAAAGAACAAACAAATCTCTCTTGGAAGAAGCGCAGCCTGAGTGTTCCTTAGAAGAGAGGAAGACTTTGTCTCATATTTTAGGTTATCAGAAGGGGCCAGTCCCTGGAGAAGGACACTATGCTTAGTAGAGGGTCCGTGTAAAAAGAGGAAGACAGACCTTCAAAGAGATACACTGATGCAGTAATTGCAAAAATGGACTTAAACACAGCAAAGATTGCGAGGGTTCCCCCTCCCCTCCGTTATACACAGGGTTGCAATGAGTTGAAGTCAACTTGCTGTCACCTAATAACAACATCAGAAGACATCCAAATAGAGATGTCAAACAGGTGGTACAGTATGAGTCTGGAGTGCAGCAGCGCAGGGGTAGATGCTTGAACTGGTACTTAAAAACAAAAACTGCACAAGAATATAAGGATTAGGAAGGTTCAGATATTATCCAATTTGACTTTTTTCACTTCCTTGAATGATCCTAGATACTCGAAATGCTTAGTGAAATGTATGGCTTTTATAATGGAGCATAAATCAAAACTTGTTAAGTCCAAAATATTGAACCAGAACAGTGGCAAATTTCCACCCTTCATTTGTAGATTTTACTTTCAGGAGAAAACAATACTTGAGCCAAAAATGCTGAAAAGAATGACATAGTACTGATTTAGAGTCAACTTGTTATGAGAGTATAGCGTCAGGTGAGTGATGCTATTATCACTGTTTAGAATCTGGCTTTGAAGACACCTGCAGAAAAGTTGTTCCAAATCCTTAAAATAGTTACAAGGCACCCAAAGTTGCCAATTTGCAAGGACTCAAATTCATTGGTTGACAGAACTTCTTTCCTTTCTAATTTTACCTGGTGTAGAAGAACCTGAAAGGCTTATGAAACATGTGAATGGAATGCTAGTGAGATGCTTATGAAAGAGCTGCTTTGTTAGAAGCTATGCATTCCATTATAATGATTTTAAATTCTCAAAACAGAAGAAAT